>NC_088709.1:39000471-39323221 GCF_963576615.1 Watersipora subatra
TCAGCATTCTTCGTGTTTCGTAAATGCCCAATATTGTGTGAGTGAAACGAAAATTATTGAAAAGTAAGCAAAATTGAAAATTTATCGTGCATTTTAGCATTTAATATAATATTTATTATAAGCTTTAATTATACATACTGTATATAACTACATATATAACTTTAATTCGTTAGCTATGGGTCCTAAGATTGATAACGACATTAAAGGAAGAATCATAAGCAGATCATAACCACTAAATACACTAAAGTCACTGTAGGTAACTATAGTTACTAATGTTAAACCATAACTGTCACGTACAACTTTTATCATATTTATTAGGTAAATCAGACACGCTGATTCCGATTTTGTACTCAAAATAAAGATTGGTCCACTAACTTTCAGAGTAATGAAGGCTTTTTTACAGCGTTTTAATATCGGTCTCCAAAACAACACGATCGGTACAACAAGCTCCGCCCATAAATATGTGACGTAGCCTAGCTTTTTAGGAATGGAAGTTAGGGATGTTTAGTCCGATTTAGAATGATAGAAATTGGTGTCATGAAACCCATTATTATCTAAATTCAGCCTTCAAAATAATTTCAGTCTTTTCTGAAAGGTAGATGAGCTATTTAACATTGCATATTTAAAAATGAGCTCAAAAAAGCGCGATAACAACGCTAGCTTGGGATAAAAACGCGCTTTTTGGGCTCATTTTTCTCGGCGTTCAGCCTATTTAACATCATGTAACAAGCTACAAGCAATTTCAACTAGTTTATCTACCTTTCATAAAAGACAGATCTATTATTTTACAGGCTGAATTTAGATACTAATGGGTTTTAAGACACCCATCTCTATAATTCTAAATCGGACTAAACATCCCTAACTTCCGTTCCTAAAAAGCTAGGCTACGTCACATATTTATGGGCGGAGCTTGTTGTGTCGATTGTGTTATTTTCGAGAAGGATATTGAAACGCTGTGAAAAAGCCTTCATGACTTTGAAGGTTAGTGGACCAATCTTTATTTTGAGTACAAAATCGGAATCAGCGTGTCTGATTTACCTAGAAAATATGATAAAAGTTGTACGTGACAGTTATGGTTCAACATATTATTTTGTGACTAATTTTTAATATGTACAGTAGGCCTATGTATCTAAAATTTTGATGTTTTTTATGAGGGATGTTTGCATTAGAATGCTGCTATGGGTTTCTCTACCATCAATGTGACATTTTCGCTTTACCGTGCCGAAACGGGCAGCCATCTTTATTTGGGAGCAGCCATCTTTCTAATCGCATTGTGTTACTGTCACTGAAAAGATGCAGTCAAGGTTATACAGCGCCAGGTTAGCTTTAGATAAGACTTTGTATGCATTGCTAAGCTGAGACTATTTTTAACTTGTGCAGCTGGCTATAATCCCATAGGCTGCTGACTATAGCATGGCTGGGATTTGAGTCTTTCAACAAGTAATTCGCCTTTCCTAGAGAAGTACCATTGACAACATGTCTGAAAATGTGTTGAAATGGTTCCACAGCAAGTGGAATTCGTCAGTGAACTTGCTGGCAAGTGGCAGGGCAATTTGGTTAGTCCTACATGTACCTCATCAAATACCTTTTACTCATAGGGGTATCAGAGTGCACCCTGAGCTAGTAACAAGCCGAACATGTCGGCAGCAAAATGTACTTGTTACTGGTACATGTGTTATAAAGTTGAGCTTGCACCAAATTCTAGTAGATTTTACCAGAAAGTATCGGTATGTTTCTATCATTTGCGCTTGTTTTTAATGCTCAAGGTAATCTGACTGCCAGGATGTTTCAAGATTAAAATTTGCAGAACTTGATTGCGATTAAAACGCTCAGATTCAAGCGAAAGTGTGCTTATGATTTGATCTCTATAGTTGTAAAGAGACCAACAGAGTAGACAGAGTAGACAGAGTAGAGGTGTGTAATGTTCCAACTCCAACACAATAGCCGATATCAACTAATGATGACATTTTGCATGTATTTTTCTTCGAAGCATCTTAAAGGTTGACTTGCAATAAAATTCACATTATGGTTATTTGGTATCAAAAGATTCACCATGTTTTACTCTGTTGTGTTGTAGGTGCCAAATATGTGGAAATGTGATTACAAGCTCTTAAAAGCTCAAAAACGCAAAGCTGCCGTAGATTGGAATCTCTTTATTTCGATGACGTAGCCACGAAATTTGGTTATCGTCTTGTCACGTATGTTCTCGCGTGAATTGAAAGGCCAATACAAAGCTCAATATAAAACTTATCATAGTACTAGTTTATGGCAAACACTTTGGGTTTTACCGAAGACCCCGTATCAAATATAGATGCTCGCTACTTTACAGTTTTGTTTCGGCCTGGTCTAATTGGCAAGTCGTAATCTGATCATGTGACCCAATACTGCGCAAATATTTTCTGCAGCACTTTTCGATTATCACAAGTGACCAACAGGCTCATCATCATTATTAGACAATGGTATGTACTCCTTCAAGCTATGGCTAAAAAATTAAACAAATTTTTACGATAAGTTATAGGATATCACTGCTAAAAGTGACAGCATTACGATGATGATAAAACAGACGCGTAAGAACAATAGACATGGTTTTATTGAATGCGTGAAGTATATTTGTGAAAATATTTCGACGAATAAGGTTACATGAAAGTGTAAACAGAAATCATCTCTCACAACTACATCACATTTGAGCCGTTTTGGAAAGGGAATCTTTTCATATCAAATAATTGTAATGTGAATTTTGTTGCGAGTCAACCTTTAACCGAGATCAGATCTTGTCGATTTTAATCTAGAAGCATCCTGGCTGTCAGACCTCAAACATCAAAAGCAATTGCAAATAAAAGAGAGACGATACTTTCTGATAAAATCTGCTAAAACTTTGTGCAAGTTGATCTTCAAAGTGTTTCACCATCAATGGTGATCACATGATCAATGGTGATCACATGATCAATGGTGATCACATGATCAATGGTGATCACATGATCAATGGTGATCACATGATCAATGGTGATCACATGATCAATGGTGATCACATGATCAATGGTGATCACATGATCAATGGTGATCACATGATCAATGGTGATCACATGATCAATGGTGATCACTGATCAATGGTGATCACATGATCAATGGTGATCACATGATCAATGGTGATCACTGATCAATGGTGATCACATGATCAATGGTCAAATGTGCTTCTTTTCTTGTTAAACATTGCTATAGCCATTGTAGAAACATTTCCTAGACAATTTCAACACTTTCCGACACAGTTCCGACACAATTGCACGGTTATTTTAATGTTGTGGTTGGGTTTGAGGTCTAGCAACAAATAGAGAAGTGTTTCTTAGGACCTAGACCAAAGACATTTCATCATATGGACATTAGATAGTATCATGCAGGCCAGCGGATAGAGGTAACAAGAGTCACTACGATCCATTCGAAAAAATTATCGAAAATTTTAGCTGTTCATCATCTTGACACAAACGCGCCGAACCACATCAAATAATTCGCATTTGATGCCGCTAATTAGTTTGTTTATAAGGTTTCATGATTTTTAATTCATTTGTTATTTGAGATATTTCAGTAATCATGAGTAGCTAGCAGTACAGATAGTTCAGTAGACTCAACTGTCTCCTGATATCATACATAGCGGTCACATGACCAGCTTACTGGTTAATATGGGAAAACTAGACACAGCTTTCTAGGAAATCTTACAGCCTAAGGATAAATGTGCTATTTGGTTATTAATAAAATATTTTGTGCTTAATACAAGCTTTTCAGTGATGGTCTGTATATAATGGTCTTATCTAGGAAATTTGTTTCAGTCTGTGTCTGCGCAATAAACCAGACAAGCTCAAGCACAACAGCATCCATATACCCTAACAACAGCATCCATATACCCTAACAACAGCATCCATATACCCTAACAACAGCATCCATATACCCTAACAACAGCATCCATATACCCTAACCACAGCATCCATATACCCTAACAACAGCATCCATATACCCTAACGACAGCATCCATATACCCTAACGACAGAATCCATATACCCTAACAACTGCATCCATATACCCTAACAACAGCATCCATATACCCTAACCACAGCATCCATATACCCTAACAACAGTATCCATATACCCTAACAACAGCATCCATACACCCTAACAACAGCATCCATATACCCTAACCACAGCATCCATATACCCTAACAACAGCATCCATATACCCTAACAACAGCATCCATATACCCTAACGACAGAATCCATATACCCTAACAACTGCATCCATATACCCTAACAACTGCATCCATATACCCTAACAACTGCATCCATATACCCTAACAACTGCATCCATATACCCTAACAGCTGCATCCATATACCCTAACAACAGCATCCATATACCCTAACAACAGCATCCATATACCCTAACAACAGCATCCATCTACCCTAACAACAGCATCCATATACCCTAACAACAGCATCCATATACCCTAACACGCTAATGCATGTCACAAGTGCTAAAATGAATGTTCCCATCACTTTGAGAAACAAACTATGTTTTAGGTAAATTAATCGATGGGGAATGGGAAAGATGGATCTTATTGCTCTCATAAAGACAACCAGTCATATTATAATAGTGCTTTTTTGCGTGGAATGTATTATTGCTGGTGCTTTACCCACTTATTCCAATTCAACAAACGCCACAGAGGCTGAAGCAATAGAGGACGTAGAGGCTATTAATCCATATAACTATAGCTATATACTCCAATCAGATCCATGCACCTCAGAAGTTGACCTTCTCATAGTCATACATACATCAGCTAAGGTAGGTTTATCTCGAATTTAATGTTAACATTGTCTTCTGCTTTCACATGCACCTGTTCACTAGGTCTACTGCCGGTTGTTATTCACTGCGTTTCCATGACGCGCATAATTCGCAAATTTTAGCCAATCCGCAAGTTATCCACGTCATGGAAACGGCATAAATCCGCAAGCTAAGCGAGTTTTGCAATCCGCAAAACTTTATCGAATCCATTGTGCTTGTGAATCATGGAAACGGTACTTGCGATTAATGCGCATTAGAATATCGATGGCTATTACATTAAAAACGTTTTCACGCTTCAGTCATTTTTATTTCGATTTCAGCAGTCTCAATGCGCCAACGTTCCGAACGATCGCTGCTAAGCTAAAGGCGTGGTCACACGAGCACCGAACCGACGTAGGTTCGGTTCGGAGGCTGGTTCGGTTCGTGGCACATGCCACACGGCATCCGAAGTCACTTCGCTTCCTAGATACCATATGTATAGAGACAGGACACGGTTTCATTAGTAGTTTTTATGTATTTGAGTTAAATATTTCTATTGTAAACAAAAAACTTTGAGGGACAATTATAAATTATAATTACACAGCAGATTTATCAGAAGATCGTTCAGCTGCTCAAAATAAATCACTCGATACAAAGATTTTGCCAACCCTTCCCATCAACATAATTATATTTTTTTATTAACATATTAATGTTTTTCTATGCTGAGTACATAACAAACAAAAACAGTCTTTATCATAGTACTGTGGTTTCACATAAATAAATCAGTCAACGATACTTCATCAGGATGAATATGACACATTACTTATATTCTACACGAAAGAAAATCACAACCATTCTCTTACATTTATGCAAAACAATCACAAGTCCGGGTGAACCTTGTCGTAAATTGCTTCATGTTGTTTATTTAACGAAATAAAAGTATCATCCCATTTCTTTTTTAACTTTACTCACATGCACGTAAGGAGAAATGTGATGCGTGCTCGCTAAAATTCTAGAAATTTTAACCAGCCAATAAGAGCAAGGGTTCGGCCACGAAATTTTGAGCAGGACCGAAATGGTTTGTTTCGGCCAGAAATGTCTTCGGCCGAAGTTTTTACAGCTGAGAGCGACGTCGTTTTGCGTCATTTAGTTCAGTTTGGCTCGTGTGACCACCCCTTAAGCGTGACAAGACTGCGTAGCTATTTATAGAGTCATTAATTAGGCTAATACTTGACCTATGTGGTCAAGCACTGGTGTTAAATCAGCATAGCCAGGTGTTCATTGAAACGCTTGATTGCAAAGTAACCCAACTTGCGGATCATTCGAATTTCGTGAATCACGCGGATTATGCGAGTCATGGAAACATAGTGATTCTCAGGAAGACAAGGAATACTCTACTCTACCTAAGGGAGACTCTACATACAAAATTTTCAAGTAACGAAATGTCTTTTGGTCGGAATTTCCTTCGACTTACGAATTATATTTCCAGATAGAAAAAGCTGAAAGGCTTTTTTGTATTTCGGCTTGCTTGTTCCACGGGCTAGCCTGGTCACGCACTCAAGGATTTCTGCCACACACATACAAAACACAAACAACAGGGTAGACCCACTTTTCGCGGTCTTCCGCACAAATATTCCAAAATAACAGATGTCAATTCAATCGGCCAAACACAACCTACCAATTGGTGAGCAACCTATTAATGTATCCGAATACCTCATATAAAATAGGCCAACCAAGTTGCATAATGGTTAATACCCATTTTTTCTCTGGAAATATACTTGCTCGCGATTTTTGGCCAAGAATAACCAGGGTTCATCATACACCAAAACGTCTCTTACGGGTTCTGGAGGTAGTCCGTTATCTAACATTATCGGGTAGGTCCATTGTCCCTGTACCAAAACTTAAACTATTTTTAAGCCAATCAAATTCACAGGTTGAATAAATCATGAACACGCAAATGAACTACCACTCCACTACGACAACTAGCGCGTAGGTATTGTATGGTTGTTAAACTGTGTTGTGATTAGCTTACATTGTAGCCTCTATTCGGGGCAGGGTGTTTGTATGGGCGCCCGAACTTAATAAACAGAACGGGCTACCTCCGGAACCCGTAAGAGACATTTTGGTGTATGATGAACCCTGGTTATTCTTGGCCAAAAATCGCGGGCAGGTATATCTCCAGAGAAAAAATGGGTATTAACCATTATGCAACTTGGTTGGCCTATTTTATATGAGGTATTCGGATACATTAGTAGGTTGCTCACCAATTAGTAGGTTGTGTTTGGCCGATTGAATTGACATCTATTAGTATTTTGGAATATTCGTGCGGAAGACCGCGAAAAGTGGGTCTACCCTGTTGTTTGTGTTTTGTATGTGTGTGGCGAAAATCCTTGAGTGCATGACCAGGCTAGCCCGTGGTTTGTTGATTTGGCCCGTTTGCATCCTGTGGGTACGGCATGATGTATAACACATCTCACTCGGTCTCATGTGTTAGCGAGTCAGGAAATGTTTTAGTTTCGTCAGTTGTATAATTTATAGTTATCATATATCGCATACAGAGTAGGACAACTTTCATTTTTAGCGCTTTGTTTTTTGGATTATGGCAGTTTTTCAGTTTGTGCTGATATAAATCGATCGTTCTACTTGCGTTCTCAAAAACGCAAGTAAAACGATCGATTAACGTGTTGTGTTCTCAAAAACGCAACACCCACTTCTAACCTACCCACTTCTAACGCATTTAACCTACTTCCCACAGTCAGATTTCTTTCATCCATATGACCAAAGGTAACCAACAAACCATTCGTAACTTTTATTCACTATTTTTCTGGGCACTATGTAATATGTTGTAATCTAATTCTAACATGTATTTCTTACAGGTTTTCCCATTACATGTGTGTTTAATTTATACAAATGTTATACCTGAGTCTATATTGAACTGGATTAGGGCATTCATATGGTAAAATCGGTTTCTAGATACGAAATTTTCTACTGCGAAATGGCTTGGGAATGAATTAAAATGGAATGAATTAAATTCATAGAGGTTCTACTCTATCACATTTAGTGAAATGCTTGTAGTTGTTAGGCCTATCAATCTGTATCTTATCACTAATAACTATAGGGAGGACGATCTTATACGGAGGTATATCCTTGATGACATAGACTGTGTGTATAAGTAGTGACGTATATCCTTGATAACATAGACTGTGTGTATAAGTAGTGAGGTATATCCTTGATAACATAGGCTGTGTGTATAAGTAGTGAGGTATATCCTTGATGACATAGACTGTGTGTATAAGTAGTGAGGTATATCCTTGATGATATAGAATGTGTGTATAAGTAGTGAGGTATATCCTTGATGATATAGACTGTGTATAAGTAGTGAGGTATATCCTTGATGATATAGAATGTGTGTATAAGTAGTGAGGTATATCCTTGATAACATAGACTGTGTGTATAAGTAGTGAGGTATATCCTTGATGACATAGACTGTGTGTATAAGTAGTGAGGTATATCTGTGATGACATAGACTGTGTGTATAAGTAGTGAGGTATATCCTTGATGACATAGACTGTGTGTATAAGTAGAGTGGCTGATAAAGATACACAACTAGCCTAGCTAGACTAGAATAACTTTGTGTTGACTATATTTATTAACTACACTTAACATATAAAACAATGTTTTTTGATGTTATATTAGATAGTTTGTATCTTTTATTTTTGAATCGTTATTGTTGGCACCTTCAATTTCTCACATTTCAAACTCTCCCTTGCTTGACCACGATAACTACTAGTTGTAATCACGGTCTTGTACTCATGATTAAAATATATTTGCCAATGTTTTTCTAGTATTTCTTGTTGTGTCATCTTTTATTCACCACAACCAGCATCGGGATGTTTCAAGAAGTTTTCCGTACCATTTGTTAGAATATTTTGCCGATGTAGAAATGTTGCTGTAATTAAAATTGTTTGTTACAAAATTTTCATTTTTAGGAGATGGTAGGCTGAGGTTAAAGTATATTTCATGTGATTCAGACGAGGAAAATGGAAAATAACAACTTGATTTTTATATAAAGTCCTTCAATAACAGGAGGATTGTGATGAGAGCTTATAGTACTAGTTAGTATGTATATTACAGCTAGTATATAGCAACAGGAGGATTGGGATGAGAGCTTATAGTACTAGTTAGTATGTATATTACAGCTAGTATATAGCAACAGGAGGATTGGGATGAGAGCTTATAGTACTAGTTAGTATGTATATTACAGCTAGTATATAGCAACAGGAGGATTGTGATGAGAGCTTATAGTACTAGTTAGTATGTATATTACAGCTAGTATATAGCAACAGGAGGGTTGTGATGAGGGCTTATAGTACTAGTTAGTATGTATATTACAGCTAGTATATAGCAACAGGAGGATTGGGATGAGAGCTTATAGTACTAGTTAGTATGTATATTACAGCTAGTATATAGCAACAGGAGGATTGTGATGAGAGCTTATAGTACTAGTTAGTATGTATATTACAGCTAGTATATAGCAACAGGAGGATTGTGATGAGAGCTTATAGTACTAGTTAGTATGTATATTACAGCTAGTATATAGCAACAGGAGGGTTGTGATGAGGGCTTATAGTACTAGTTAGTATGTATATTACAGCTAGTATATAGCAACAGGAGGATTGGGATGAGAGCTTATAGTACTAGTTAGTATGTATATTACAGCTAGTATATAGCAACAGGAGGATTGTGATGAGAGCTTATAGTACTAGTTAGTATGTATATTACAGCTAGTATATAGCAACAGGAGGGTTGTGATGAGGGCTTATAGTACTAGTTAGTATGTATATTACAGCTAGTATATAGCAACAGGAGGATTGGGATGAGAGCTTATAGTACTAGTTAGTATGTATATTACAGCTAGTATATAGCAACAGGAGGATTGGGATGAGAGCTTATAGTACTAGTTAGTATGTATATTACAGCTAGTATATAGCAACAGGAGGATTGGGATGAGAGCTTATACTACTAGTCAGGATGTATATTACAGCTAGTATATAGCAACAGAAGAATGGTGATGAGAGCTTCATGGCTGAATAGAAACTTTCTCAGCAATAAACTAGGCCTAAAGACCAAGATAGTCTTCTTTGTGGGAAAGGCTGACACGGAGGAAAGTCAGCTCCGTATGGAATATGAGAGTGAACATTACAGAGATATAGTACAGTCTGATTTCACTGATGAGTATAGGCACAACACTTACAAAGCCATGTCCTACCTCAGGTGAGTCTCTATTGTAATTGTAATGTAATTTTGTGATTCTAAACTAAAAACCCAATTTCATTATTTATTTCAGCGTATAGGTAGTAAAATATCTCTCACTCATCTGTAACTGGAGAGATATTTCAGAGACAAAGGAAAACTATCAAGTGTAGGATTAAGTTATTAGCTCACATAGAGCAATACTTGTGTGACATGTGCATACGCAATAACAACCTCAGCGCAATTCAAGGCGCTTAGCTACCGGTAGGTGGTATCTTGTTCAGGGCTTGGCTACACGCCAATGCTAATGAACTGACCATCCCCTTGACAGTTAGTTTGACTAGTGAAAATTGGCAATGTCAGGGCTATAAAGTCCTTGCTGGGTTTTCGATTATTATTATCGAAGATAATCAAAGTATCTAGCATATTTTTCTCCAGTATCGGGGAGTTATCAGGATAGTTTGAGAGCTGTTATGTTTCTTGATATATCCGCGTTGCGTCGGCGATATCGGTTTATGGTCCTCCCTAGTCGATGATCAATGGTGCCCCTAGTTAATGAATAATGGTGAATCAATTTGTTTGACGTTCTATGTGATCAGACTGCCATAATGTTTCAAGATAAAGTTGGTATAATTTAATTGCAGTTTAAATTCTCAAAAGAAAAAAACTTTTTCAAAAAGTCGTGCCATTGGTCATGCAAAAGTTGACTGTGATAAACTATGGAACTAGTTAACTATGGAAAAGTGGATTATGATAAACTATGGAACTAGTTAACTATGGAAAAGTGGATTATGATAAACTATGGAACTAGTTAACTATGGAAAAGTGGATTATGATAAATATGCGGTCTTACCGATGTCGGATACTTCTATGTTTACACGGCATGTAGAGGAAAACAATGGGGTAATTTCAAACCAACCTACCTTAAAATTGTTATTAGCCCATCTATAGAGATGTATCTGAAGATATGTGTGAAGTTTTATTCTAACAATCCTGAGCAAATACAAAATAAAACAGAGACAGTAGAGACACGTGATACTGATATTTAATCGCGATAAAGATGTCATAATGAGAAGGACAAACGCGAGGAAATACGACTACTTGTGCCGTTTGCAGAAGTCTGGGCACATATTCGTTTAGCCATTCAAACCCGATCTCATTTGGTCGGTTTTAGTCTTTAGTCCTGGCAGTCCTTGCAGTCCTGGCAGTCAAATCTAAAACGACAAACAAAATTTCAAATGAGAGAGGAATATTTCAATTTTAAGATGAAAGCTCATAAAATTTGATGCAAGCAACCGTGTCAACACCTAAATTGTTTCTTTATAGCATCGTAGACAGCAGGCTTCCAAATCCTTTTTCCTTGAATGATAGACAGTTTATCTTGCATTTCCGTTGGCACCTCTATTCAGTGACAATTTTTTGCACTTAGTATATAGATTTCATGGTGTAGAATTAATATCCTATGAGTTGCCATGCCTACCATTCCCCCTAATGGGAAATTTTTCACATGTTAGTTTTGGTAGATTTTAAGGAGTTGTCTCCTTAAATGTAATTGGCTCTTTACTAAATGAGTCAGTTTGTCCATTTATTCCGAAGGTCAAGGTCAAAGCATCACCAGCCAAAATTTATTTTTCATTTCCTGCATACAAGGCTTGTGCTTTGACATGGCTTGTGTAGCCTGCATAAATGACTCTCAAGAAATACTATGATAACATTGACTAAACACACAAGTCAAACGTTGAGTTTCTGTCTAAAAAGCTGGAGAATACTTTTTAAAGAGTCTTCAAAGTCTTCAAGAGTCTTAGTTTCTTTACTAGTACATGTTTACTAGTACATGTTTACTAGTACATGTTTACTAGTACATGTTTACTAGTACATGTTTACTAGTACATGTTTACTAGTACATGTTTACTAGTACATGTTTACTAGTACATGTTTACTAGTACATGTTTACTAGTACATGTTTACTAGTACATGTTTACTAGTACATGTTTACATATTCTAGTAGAAGCTAATATATAACAAGGCCAGGTATAAATTGTCATAACCTTTGAGCCATATGGTCTATAACAAATATTTTGATTCCAACCAGCATGAAATCTTACATCAGTTGATGCCATAAAAATGCCAAAGATGTGTTGCAGAATGAGATCTGCCACTCTTTCGGCCATTTTATCTGTGAATGTGGGCATGTCCAAGTCAGACAATTTATCAATATGATTATAGCTTTTGACATTATTATGGCAAAAAAATAGAACAATCGCACTCAGTAGTAGTAGTGTTTTATAGAAATCATCCAAAGTCCATAGATCTAACATCAGTGAAACCTTTGTTATTGAAAGATGATTGAGTGAAAGATCATGATGCAATCTCTTTTCCAACACTGGCTTAAGTTATAATGATGGCCCTTATTATAGTTCAAGGGTTCTAGTTACTCAAATTCATTGGATAAAAAGGTTGGTCAATTAAAAATAAATTTTCTATGCATAAACTTTTTTTATTACCCGTGCAATGCCAGGCATTCAGCTCATTATCCCACGACCAAACACGAGCGAAGCGAGAGTTTGGGAGCTTTATGATAAATGCGTATGTGCACACAAGTTCCGAAAATTATTCATCAACGCCGTACCCAAACCCTTGTACCGAAATCTCATCAACAAATTTAACCATTTTTGTTTGGAGTCGTTTAAGTATAATAACGATACAAAACACATATAAACCTATTTAAATATGTTACAAAGTCATTGAAAATTCTCGACAATATCCTAAAACTTACCCATCTGATCGGATAATACATAACTAGACAGATTAATTTGGCTTAAAATCGCCATTAAAACCTGACAAGCCTTTTTAATCAAAATTGGAGTCTGTTCTACAACGTATTTAAAGGCTAAAAATTGGAGGCTATTTCGATTACACGCAGTTTCTCTTTACTTGGACAAAGTATGTGTTTTAAATGGCACCGCGTACAAGTTTTGCTCTGCTAAAAATTGTTTGGACACTAATATCGACTAGCTCAGCTGTGTAGAAGAGGAGTTGAGGGCAGCAGGCGGTGTGGAAGATGTTGAACAGCCAGAAGAATATGAAATGGTTTCAAATGAACGCAACATTAAGAATGCAACTGGCCGAGCAAATAATGCTAATATTTTTGTTTTGAAAATGTTAATTTTTGTTTCTGACTGTATTATAAATTTGGTTTGCCTATGTCACTTGTTCTTGAATATAATTATATTTGCAGCATTTGATAGATCATCATTATATAACTTAAAAATTTGCAGATTTATAGTATGTTATTTGATAGCATTATTGCTAACTCCTCTTCCATTGCACGTAAAAAGCCAGTTATCGCTGCAAACTGTAGCAAACATATCAATGAGCTTTTATGCAACTTTATTATCAAATGAAACTATGCCTTCAAATTTAAAATGAAATTAAAAACTCCAAAGCTCTAACAAATTGCAACGCAGGCCATAAATCATCATTAAAATAATAGATATTAACTGGTAGAAACATGTATCAGCTTCCCCGTGCGTATTTAATAAGAGATCGACAACAAGTTGGAGGTGAGTTAGCAAATTTATTAATAATAAGACGCCTCTATAGGAAAAAGGTTGAATAATAGAACGCCTTGGTGTTCAAACAGGTTTTATGGTAGTTACAAATTTGTTTACATTTATTATGAAGGCTTAAGATCTACCATTATATGAGCTGGGTTCATCCGTCCCTCTGGCTGGTTGGTGGCTGGAAAAATATTGCTTCATGCGGGGTTTGAACTCACAACATTTGGCCTAGCAGCTTGGCACACACTGTTGGCACTTAAGACTTTAAGATGGTTGTTTATTTATTTGTTCTTTGTGCTTTTTGGGCACTCCTGACAATCTCTCAAAGCACACTAGACTGCCTGGGTACTAGTAATCCATAATTTTTGTATAGTCGTTTTACTATAACGCCCTTATCCAACCGCCAGCGATCCAATGCCTGCATTTCTGTGTCTTTTCAAATCGGCGCAATTTTAATAAGACTTGACAGTATAACTGTGTGCCTGCTGTACTGGCAATACACAACTGGAGTTCTGCAAAGAAATTTAGTATAAACCAACCAAAATATGTTTTTGAAAACCCTACTTTTGTAATTTGTATTGTAAAAGCTAAATTTGGCAAAAGCTGAGAAGTAGAAGCGTTATCGTCATCACTTATCGTCATCACTGAAAACACACAGTGGATCGCCTTGACTGCTCTGCTTCATAGATAAATTTGATGTGTGAATATCCTTGCAACGCTCTCACAGTTAGCTAATTCAGATAGTAGCTTTGACAACTTTCAATAGATAAACAGCAAGTGCTTAGCTCTACCTGCAGTGCTCACAATCCTGCAGATGTTAACTTTATTTTACAGGTGGACATCTGTATATTGCAAAACGGCCAGCCTCCTTATGAAATTAGATGATGATACACTGCTCAAAGTACTCAGGCTGCCCTCATTACGCAGTAAAATAAAAGACTTTGTCGATTCCAAAAAGCCTATATATGCAGGTGAGTAGATCCACTTAACTACATGTATTTCAACACCCTAATGACAGATGGTATACTGTGGACAGACAAGGACTGTCTGTTGACAGTCCTTGTCTGTCCACAGTAAACAGTCCGCAGTAGACTGTCTACAGTAGACAATCTACAGTAGACAGTCTACAGTAGACAGTTTACAGTACTACAGTAGACAGTCCACAGTAGACAGTCCACAGTAGACAGTCCACAGTAGACAGTCCACAGTATAGTCCAGAGGGAAACAAAGAGCACAGAGCTAGCGATACAGACTACAAACGACAGAACTAAAGACTGAAAGTTACGCTCTTAATCTGCATTAAGAACAGTGCGGTAACATTAACCTACGTTTGTGTAGCTTTGTATATCTTTGGTAACATATATATTGCTTAACATTCTTACATTTACAAGTCTAACTGTTTTGAGTGTTTATTATTGTAACTCATTTCAGCATTACGCTTGATTGTAGTGAATTGTATCTAATTGTTCTATCTTCTCCTGCTTATAGAGCTTGTGTGAATAAAAACCATTATTCACCAGACACTTTGTTTGCAACAATTACAGTTGTTCATGAGAGCTATTACTCATTCGGTATAAGACAACTTGTACGCAGAACCCACTTGCTAGTGGCTAGTCAGAGCTGACTTCCACAACATTGTGCTCTTTGTTCCCCTACAGTCCATTATAGTCAGTCTACAGTTTATCCTCAGTAGAAAGTCCAGTCTGTTCACAGTAGACAGTCCACCGTTTGTTGACAGTCCACCGTTTGTTGACAGTCCACCGTTTGTTGACAGTCTACCGTTTGTTGACAGTAGACGAACCACAGCCTGTCCACAGTAAAAAGTTCAGTCATCCATGGCAAAAAAAGATGTTTTTTAAAGCTAATGCATTCTCACATTGTATTGCAGGAAAATCAATTGACAGTATCCCAAACAGACACAAACATAGTAAGTGGTATGTCTCAAAAGAGGTTTGGCCCGAGGATACATATCCAACATGGTTTCAAGGACTTGTGTACTTCCTCTCTCCTCAGCACACCGCCGAGCTATTCGAGACAGCTTTACACACCCATTACATGCATACGGATGATGTTTTCATAGGGATTCTAGTCAGCAAAACGGAGTCTATCAGACCATATACTACAGCTCTCTCTAGCTTCTCAGAATTTGCATTAGAAGGTTTTGATGTAGTTAAAAAGCTGAAACCAAAGTGGAACAAAGGCAGTAGCATATTTTTCCATATGCCAGAGCTGAAGCCTTATTATCTATGGGCTTTAGAAGACTTACGTCAGGCTGAAACTCCCGACATCCCGTGGTTTCAGAGGTAGCCCTAGGCCTTATTCAATGTTTCAATGCTTACCACTTTTAATGTACCAAAGACTTTGCCTTTGATTTCAAAGCATTTTTAATTCAGCTCATTTGTATCACAGTTTTGAGAGAAATTTTCAAACAGTAAATCTAATCTTTCTACTATTCTTTTTATTTATTTTGATACTAAACTGCTTTTATTTTATCGGCAGCACGTTTGATAAAAATTTATTCTATTCCATGCTGCTTTCTTTGCTATTTCTATGTGGTGTGATTTATTTACATACATTCCATTTAAATACGTTATCAGTAACAATTTAATAAAACAACTTTTTTACAAAACTAGCTTCACCATATTTTTTCTTGCGGTTTCTTAGGACTCATCTATATTAGCAAGAGGCAACAATTCCCAACTGCTGCTTGTTTACTCTGTTCATCAGATATTATGCTTCATCTGAAAACGCATTCATCATTCTACTAATTTCATATCTATAAACTTCCTACCTCGCACAATTTATATTTGGAAACATGCACAAGTCAATTTTTAAAATGGTGAAAAATCCAGTTTGTCAGTTTTTCTTTTCTATTTCACTTTACAGATTGTGTAAAATCCATGTCTACACTTGCTCAAAAGATAAAATTTGACTTGCAACAAAATTCACATTACAGTTATTTGGTATCAAAAGGTTCACCATGTCTTACTCTGCTGTGTTGTAGGTACAAAATATGTGGAAATGTGATTAAAAGCTTTTAAAAGCTAAAAAATGAACAGTTAGTCGCAGCCATCACAAAAATGTCGTAGGTTGAAATCCCTCTCCAAAATGACTCAAATGGGACGTAGTTGAACACGACGTGCTGCTGCTTACACTTTCACGCAACCTCATTCGTCGAAATAGTTTCACAAATATGATTCACGCATTCAATAAATCCATGTTTATTGTCCTTACGCGTCTATTTCATCATCATTGTAATGCTGTCACTTTGCTCGAAGGAATGCATATCATCCTCTGATAAACATGAAGAGCTGGTTGGTCACCTGTGATAATCGCAAAATGCGGCAGAAATTGTTTGCGCCATTTGGCAGGAAGTATGGGTCACATGATCAGATTACGACTAGATGATTAGACCAGGCTGAAACGAGACTGTAAAGTAGTGAGCTTCTATATTTGATAAAGGCTTTCCGGTAGAACCCGAAATGTTTGTCATAAACTAGAGCTGCGAGACATTTTACATCGAGCCTTTTTTGGTCTTTCAATTCACGTAATAACATCACGAGTCAAAACAATAACCACTTTGAGTTGAGTACGTGATCGAAATAAAGGGACTCTAACCTACGACCTTTTCATGACGGCTGCGATTAACAGTTCGTTGTTTAGCTTTTAAGAGCTTGTAATCACATTCCCACATATTTGGCACCTACAACACAACAGAGTAAGACATGGTGAATCTTTTGATACCAAATAACTGTAATGTGAATTTTGTCGCAAGTCGAATTTTAAAGGGAAAAATTAGAATATGGTTCAGTAGATTGTACATAGGTGGGGCCAAAGTTTTAAAGAAGACAGTATTATATGTTGATGTCTTCACTACATGATTACTGGCGACAAAGTATGCATGTTGAGAAAAGATTTTTACTCATTGTCAAATTCATTGAAGCAAGTCAAAATAGCGGAACCCTTTTGCATGAAGCTACAATTGCACATCTTATGTTAAAATATGTTAAAATTCATACATCAATTTCGACATCAAGACTTTATAATCGATGCATTCACCAAAAAAGACGTTTGACATGCCCTGATGGGAGAAGCAATCAGTTTCTTGTGTCAGTTTTTCATCAGGTGATTATATTTTTAAAGAAAGGACATAAGGTTGGACATTCCAGAGCAAATAGTGAGCGCCTGTTTTTGTGGATCATTCTAGTGGGAGAACTGACTTTTAGTGGCTAAGCCCATTGCGTAGAATATGCTGCCTGTATCAAGTCTAGGTAGTTTCCTATCATTGTGATGACCGTCTAACTTGTCGCAGTTGTGTCATGGCATTGGTTTAAGATCATATGGAGTATTTACATCTTGCAAGGAGTATCGACACTGAATATAGCAGCCATCATATCTCTATTTTTTGAGCGAGTCATTTGTTTTCAGCATTGGTTTGTCAAGACAGAGCATCAGCTGTGCTGTTGCATTTACCAGAGATGTCTGTGTCAACAAATGCAGATTTCAGCTCTCGGAGTCCCTGAATTCTAGTCGTAAAGGCTGTTTACATCTTTAGAGTGGAAGGTGTGTACACATGGTTTATGACCAGTTCCAATTGTTACGTCTGTATCCTCCAGAATATGCATATTGAACTAAAAACATGCCCACATTCCCATATTTATAATGCTTATAGCTCCATGCGGTCATCGAGATTTAGTGCCAGGAAGATTTGTTGATTTGGAATCAGTGTGACCCATCGAGCTGTATTCAAAGTGGTCACTTCGTAAACCTTGGCTTCACGAATTGTTTATAATTAATTTCGGCGCATACCATCTGAGGCAGAAAGTTTTGGAGAGATTTATCCTCACATCTTTAATTCACTCACTTTCATTCACTTTCTTTCACTCATACTACCACATTCTCAAACATGTCGATATCCCATATTCACATCTCTGAATTTAAGCATAATTATCTCGGAATCTTTGAGAAATAGTTCATCCAGCTGGTATACATATCTGAGAAATTAACGCGGCTCCTTGATACATATAGGATTAGACAACTCCAAAAAGTCATACATAAGGTTTGGATCTGGTTGCATACCTTGTTTACTAATTGCATGACATCTGAATAGTACTGAATTGTTTCTGAACAAACATTTCCAAAGGTTTCAATTCATTCCGTCATCTCTGAAATGATTCAGAACTACACTATCATAGTTTCTTTTCACCAACAGTCGTATAGTACTAATATGTCATCCTCATGGCATACATACTACATCATCGAGTCGGTCGATAATGCCGAACACACAGCATCGAAATATACTTACCCAAACTTATCAGTTCAATGGCTACACGATTATAGTAGTAACATCCAAATAGGATTGTGAAGGTGGTCCGTAGATTAAAAGTATCTTATAATATCCGGAGTTAGCATGGTTTAAAAGGAATTTCGTTCCAAATATTTTGGATAGTGTTTTTTATAGAACTGCCATGACAGGCACTGCATTTCACTGTGCCATTTTGCTTAGCTAGTATATACCTATATTTGAGTAAGGTCTGCTTTAGGTATTCATCATTTTTTTGGGCTCTCAATGTCTTGTCGACTTTCAGGGTCGATATGAGACTTTATGGGATCAATGTATTCCGATAGGTCTAATTTGGGCAGAGGGGTTTACAAGACTGCAATTTTTGCATTGTGCTGTACAGGGAGAAACAATTGCTTCTCGCTATATCAATAACAAGAATCGACAAAAGGAATAAACAATAGATCATTTCTGCAAAAATAAAGTTTGTTTTAATTACTTGCTATTTCTTGTTCGTCTTCAATTTGTGTTTATGACTGTTTACAAATGTAATTATCACTTAAAAGACAAAGATTTGTGAAACGGTTTTCACATGCAAAAAAGCGACCATCTGCTATCTTTAACAGGTCTAGCCTAATGACGACTCCAATTCCAATTGATCCAAAACTAACTCATCTAAAAACTATTCATAATTTTTTAAACCTCCGCTATTGTAACTTGAGTGTAGTAAATGAAATCCTGTGATTTAAGTTTTTGTATTTCTATCCTTGTCTTTACTTCAATTTTGAAAACGGTATATTGGATGAACCGGTTTTTGACTGAATGTCTTTAGAAGAAATGGTTTATTGGACCAATTGGATTTCAGACCAATCATGGTTAGACCAATTGTACCAAACCCATTACGTAATACATATCATCATTTTGCCCTGGTCAACACAGTTTCTGCCATACTGGTAAACCAGACTCGATTCTGATGCAAGCGATCTTCCAAAAAGCGATCCTCCTTTAAAATTTTACCCCATTTTGGCTACTCATTTAGACTCAATCTAAATATATTTTTGAGAATATTAATAGCACTTTTTCTTTAATTCTAGGTTCTCAAATGAAGATTTACCCAAGCGTTTAAAATGCGAAAAATATTCAGTCATGATGCCATGAAGCCGTCAAAGATATGAGATCACTTGAATTGACTCCATTTAGACAAAAAAATAAAGATCTTGATTATTTTAAATCACTGCAAATAAAACTGGAAAAAAGCTGCCGCTTTAGCTTTTTAGCTTTTCACAAAAAACTTTGGCATTGATATCAAGTGAAGAGGGCCTACTTGCTTCATCCAACATCTTCCCCCTTCTCGCACCTTTCCGACATACTCTTCTTCTAGCGCGCCGCTTGAAATAATTTACACCAAAATTGTTTTTTACTAAAATAAACTGTGTGCCCAGTCTTGCGCACAATACTTGAGATCTATTCATATCACTTTCAGTGTTTGTCTGTCTGTCATCAGTTATTCGTGTGTCCAGTTGAAGAGACAAAATTTTAGGAACGGAAAATCCGCTTTGCAATGGATTTGAACTCGGATCATTTTGGCCTGCAGGCAGACATCCTGTTCATTAAACTACTTGTCCAATAACTGGCCATAGCAATGAGTAATTGTGCACGTACTTATGCATCGCTTGCGAAAGTGCTATTGGCCAGTTTGATGTTATGCATAACGTCAAGCTGGCTTCACAGCGTTTGTTTAAGGTTCTCAACTTATTTGAGTAACTACTTTATTACTCGTGCAATGCGGGCATTCAGCTAGTATATGTATATATGGCATGAAGTTAATTATACTTAGACCGCACACAGAAATAAACACCTTCATTTAAAAGTTAGAATAGGGAATGTTGTATATGTTCAATAAAAATGAAGTTTTTTGCGCAAAAACTTACTATTATTTATTACTCGTGCAATGCAAAAATATATAAATAAATAAGTATATACATATATGTATTAAACAATTTTTGACTGAGGTTTTTGTTGTTTGACATGCAGCATTTATTGAGCTGAGTCAACTCACAGATTTTAATATACACACCATATACTAAACTCCGAGAGTTGAGTATATGGTGTATATATTCACAAAATAATGTTGTAGTACAATGAAATTTTAGTCAGGCTATACCTTGTTTCATATATCTATATCAAAATCATTAGTTGTTAAAAGGAACGATCGATTGTCTAACAGAAAAGTGCTACTAAGGAAAGATCTTGCGCCTGAGATATATCTAAGCGTAACTTACCATCAACACAAGAACAGCCCACAAGTTTATTGAAAGCAAAAAGACAAATTACAAGACGAAGTAACAGTGACTGGTTTCAATGATACAACACTACCATTGAAACCAGTTCATTTGTGGAAGATTGGCCAGCTTCAAATCTTTAAGCGACCAATGATAGTAAAGCCTTATGTCTGGCATTTGAATAAAATTCAGAAAGCCATGATCCCATTTTGGCTTTAGAGTACGTCTTAGAGAAAATCCTTTAAAAGCATATTCAAAAAGGTCATAAAGATTTTCTACATAAAACTGATCTGATTCTGTTTTGTCAACTAAAATTCCTAAAAAAACATCATCTGTATACATGTAAGGAGTATGTAGAGCTGTCTCAAATAACTCTCCTGTATGCTGAGGAGTGAGGAAGTACACGAGTCCTTGAAAGCACATTGGAAATTCATCTTTTGCCCACCGCTTTGAATACCTGTACCATTTCTTAGATTCTTTTATGAAAGGAACTCGGTCAATGTCCTTTCCTGCAGAAAAAAATTATAAAAAAAATTATTTGATGTCTTGTTAGCAACAGAACTGATACAAGGCACCTTCTTAAACACATTGCATTTTCCTCTATGTAACTCGTGTTCATCGCTGCCAGGAGATCACATGCTCTCTGGTAATAGAGATACCATGTACCCTGATAATATGATGTCTCTTACTACCAGTAGATCATATACTCACTGGTAATAGAGATACCATGTATCCTGATAATATAATGTCTCTTACTACCAGAAGATTATATACTTTCCGGTAATAGAGATACCATGTATCCTGATAATATGATGTCTCTTACTACGAGGAGATCACATGCTCACTGGTAATAGAGATACCATGTATCATGATAATACGATGTATCCTACTACCAGTAGATCATATACTCTCTGGTAATAGAGATACCATGTATCCTGATAATATGATGTATCTTACTACCAGTAGATCCTATACTCTATGGTAATAGAGATACCATGTATCCTGATAATATGATGTCTCTTACTACCAGTAGATCCTATACTCTCTGGTAATAGAGATACCATGCATCCTGATAATATGACGTATCCTACTACCAGTAGATCCTATGCTCATTGGTAATAGAGATACCATGCATCCTGATAATATGACGTATTTTACTACCAGTAGATCCTATACTCTCTGGTAATAGAGATACCATGCATCCTGATAATATGATGTCTCTTACTACCAGTAGATCCTATACTCATTGGTAATAGAGATACCATGTATCCTGATAATATGTTGTCAGGATAAATAATTTTTTAATAAAAATAAAAAGGAACATAGCATCCTGATGCTATGTTCCTTTTTATTTTTACTACTTTGTTGAACGCATTATTTAGAATGGTCTTACGTCATTCAAAAAAGTACAAGAAAATTTTCATTGCAAAAGTTAGTTTAACAAGCGTTTAATTATTTATTCTCATAGAATTCAAAGAGGCTCTAATTTGTACATTCTAGCTATGCATGAATCACACTTAGTCTCTTTTGGCATTGTATATATAATTAGTAGAATCCTCAACAAAACCTTGGTGACAAGTTATTTCTTACCACCCCAATTAAATTCTTTTGACATACACCTGATTGAATAATTGTAAATGACAAATAGTATTAAAGTGTTTCAGAACTGTTTCTAAAGCATTTACAGTGTTTTGTGGTTGTTTTTAAAAGACCTGTATATCTTCTGGTTTTTCTAAAGAATTCTTGACATCCTTTAGCTCTTTTAAAGAATTTAGAATACCTCATGGTTATGGTAGATACCAACAACTTTTAAAAAGCCCTTACAACAACTAAATACAATTTTTATTTAGATTGTCAGCTCTTTTGCTTATCAAATATACTGGTAGATTTATGTTGATCAAAATGTTATGATGTTCCAGGACAGCTTTCAGTTCATACAACATGCAGTACACTATGATGTATAACTAGGCTTATATCCCATGACCACAGAAGCCAAATTAATTTTGGTAGAGATAGTGATATGAGGCTCATATGTCACCCTGGTTATTCTCATTTATTGCTGGTCTATATCTATACATATGTTGAAGGCTTCACATTGCAACAATTAAATAACAGGTTGTAGAAAATTCTTTATATTCAAGAGCGGTTCAGATCTATATTTGTTCGTCGTTCATGTGTCCAGTTATAGTAAATAAATTTAGTCAGAAAAAATTTGCTGCGCACTGGAATTGTCATCTGCCATACTACGGAATAGTTGTGCACATATTTACGAAGTGCTTGTGAAAATACTAGCTTCCTTGAAGATCACGACTGAGTAAGAGATCATGACGGGTAATGTAATGATTATAAGCACAATTATAAGCATGGATCTTATCATAGTAAAGATTTAAACTAGCTTAAATTACTAGCTTAAGTCACTCAAGTTCATTGCGTGAAGAGACTTAACCAATGGCAACAACATTACCTGCCACTATTTATAAGCTGTTTTTATTACCCGTGTAACATTGGATATTTAGCTAGTTACAGGATAAAAAAAGACTGGTTTGCGCGAAACCAGTCTTGTTTTATCTCTTAACTTCAAGGGCCGTATAGACTTGAGTTTTCAACCCTAAGTTATTGTGGTAATAGGAGCATTGTAAAGGTACACTTCAATTCTACCGAGCTGGAAGGAGTACATTAGGCAACAAACAGTAAGATAAATATTCTAAGATAACCCTACCACAGCCAGCTTACAAGCTAGGATTTTAAGGGCAAAGAAACTAGTGAGGTTAAAAAGATCAGAGAGAACAAAAAGGTCGAAGAAGGCCAGGAGCGTCGTAAAGAAGCAAAGTGGGCTAAAAGCAAAGCAAAAACAGCGAGAGCGGATGAAAGTTGAGAGAGTTGAGAGGGCTGAATGAGATGAAAAGGCAGAGAGGACATCTATAAATCTGTACTTATGAAGTGATACTCAACTGCATTTGTAGGGAGTACAAAGGAATGCTCAGCTCACATGTAAGGAGTATGAAGTAATGCTCAGCTCACATGTAGGGAGTATGAAGTAATGCTCAGCTCATATGTAGGGAGTATGAAGGAATGCTCAGCTCACATGTAGGGTGTATGAAAATATGCTCAGCTCATATGTAGGGAGTATGAAGTAATGCTCAGCTCACATGTAGGGAGTATGAAGTAATGCTCGGCTCATATGTAGGGAGTACAAATGAATGCTCAGCTCACATGTAGGAGTATGAAGTAATGCTTAGCTCACATGTAGGGAGTATGAAGTAATGCTCAGCTCACATGTAGGTTGTATGAAGTAATGCTCAGCTTACATGTAGGGCAGTGGTTCTTAACCAGGGGGGAATTCCTCCCCCCTAGGGGGGAATTTTGGGAATTCAAGGGAGGGGAGGAGTTTGGCAGTTTGCCAAAGGGGATTTCCGTAGCACCATTTTTTCTTATATAAGGGGCAGCGAGGAGTGAATGAATTTCAGTAGTTTCAACGAAGCCAAGATCTGAAACTGTGGAAAATTTAAGGTTTGCTACACTACATGCATATACATACCTGCAATATTAATTGTTCAGTTACCGATTTGGTTTGCATAAACGTATAACATTTTGACAATTTGCTCTGTAGCCTAACATATGTATGATGTTTTGCTCATGTAGATATTGAACGTATTCAAATATTTTGATTGCATATCCCATATTGTAGGTGTTAGAAATGTCAAAGACAAAAAGACGAACATATGATGATTCTTACCTTAACTATGGATTCACTTGTATGATTAAAAGCGGCATCAAAGTACCACAATGTGTTTTGTGCATGAAAGTGCTCGGTAACAACTTCATGAAACCACATCAGCTTAAGCAACACTTAAGAAATAAACATGCAGAACACATGGATAAATCAAAGCCGTTCTTTGAAGCTAAAGAGAGAGAACTCAAGCGAGCAAAACTGGATTCCACCGGCAGCTTTCATATCCGGGCACAGGCCATTACCGAGGCATCCTATGCTCTGTCTTACGGTATCGCCAGAAATAAGAAGACACAGACCATTGGTGAAACGTTAGTTAAGCCTTGTCTGCTGGAGTGTACTAAGATTATTCTCGAAGACACAGCCGCTCAAAAGATAGCTGATTTATCTCTCTCAGACAGCACAGTGAAATCGAGGATCGATGATATGTCTGCGGACATAAAGAGGCAAGTAATTGAAAAGATCAAGTCATCTCCCATGTTTGTCATTCAACTTGATGAGTCCACTGATGTTGCTAGCATTTCACAGCTGATGGTGTTTGCACGCTATGTACACAGAGAGACAATTGAGGAAGAATTTCTGTTCTGCAGTCCTCTAACAGAGACCATCACAGCTGCTGATGTTATGAACCTGGTTTCCGACTTCTTCAGCAAAGAACATCTGGACTGGGGCAAACTAATTGGAGTTTGCACTGATGGTGCTCCAGCCATGCTTGGCTGTCGTGCTGGATTTGCACAGTTGGTAAAAGAAAAGAATCCTTTAGTGGTGAGTACCCATTGCTTCATTCACAGACAAGCGCTAGCAGCAAAAACTCTTCCCATAGGATTGCAGGAACACCCTTCTTCAGTGATTAAAGTAGTAAACTCTATCAAAGGCTTTGTCTTGCAAACACGTCTCTTCTACAAGTTATGCAAAGAGATGGATGCTGTGCACTCATCACTATTGTTCCACATTGAAGTTCGACGGTTATCAAAGGGTAACATGCTTCTGTGTTTTTTCAATCTACAAGCAGAGGTCAATGAGTTCTTGAAAACTCATAACAAACCCAAACTACTGGCTTCAATGCAGGTGGAAGGCTTCCATCAGTGTCTTGCTTACCTGGTTGACATATTTGGTTCAATCAATGAAGTGAACACAAAGATGCAAGGTAAAGACAGAAATGTGTTGAATGTAACTGATAGTATCAATGCATTAAAAGACAAGCTCAAACTCTGGGTGAAAAGACTGGCTACTGGGAATGTAAGAGTTTCATTTCCAGTTCTGCATTCATTAGTTGACAAGAAAGCTCCTTCCGCTTCTTTGCTAACCGACATAAAGCATCACTTGAACAGCTTGATAGCAGAGTTTGAGGAATATTTCCAAAGTTAGATCCTAGGACAGAGCAATTGATGAGCCTGACTCGAGACCCTTTCAGGCGCAATGTACACGAGATTCCGGAACAGCTTCAAGAGGAGTTTTTGGAGCTTACAAACAACTCTGTATTAAAAGATGACTTCAAAGAGCTATCAATAGAGCACTTTTGGGTTCAGGCCCAAAGAATGTATCCCAACATAAGCCTGGCCGCTTTCAAGATGCTCATACCATTTGTGAGCATATGGTATGAGCATCTTTGCGAGTCAGCATTTTCCACATATCTTTGCGAGTCAGCATTTTCAGCAATGCTAACCATAAAGAGCAAATCTAGAAACCGTCTGGAAGTAGAAGCTGACCTACGGTGTGCCCTATCTACAACAACTCCTAACACCAAAATTCTGGTCAGCTTCAAACAAACACAGAAATCGCACTAGTCTGCTGACTGTTTTACAATGATAAATATATTGAGTCTCAATATACATGTACATTCATTTTTAATATTCCATGTAAATATGACTGTAATAAATGAATATATACATGTTTATATATGTATAAAAGTTATATATGTCAATAAAGTTCACTATCTAGTTGCAGTGCATTATTTGAAGGAGTTGGGAGGGGGGAATTTCTGTCTTTAGGTTTGGAAAAGGGGGAATGGGGATAAAAGGTTAAGAACCACTGATGTAGGGAATATGAAGGAATGCTCAGCTCATATGTAGGGAGTATGAAGTAATGCTTAGCTCACATGTAGGGAGTGTGAAGGAATGCTCAGCTCACATGTAGGGAGTGTGAAGGAATGCTCAGCTCACATGTAGGGAGTGTGAAGGAATGCTCAGCTCATATGTAGGGAGTATGAAGTAATGCTCAGCTCACATGTAAGGAGTGTGAAGGAATGCTCAGCAGCACTGGGAGTATGAAGGAACGCGTAAAAGTGTAAGAAGAATGAAATAATGATCAACTACATACATGTACATATGGAGGTTAGGAGTAATGTAAGAAAATAAAAACTACATTTCGGCTACAAATTTAAGGAGTTTAAAGTAATAGTAGGCCTACTCAGTTCTATCTGAAGGTATGTGGAGTAATGCTCACCTGCGTAAATAGGGAGATCATAGCTTAAGAGATAGGCAATTTTTGATTTCAGGTCATCAATTCGTGTACTTTTGAGCAGAGCATCATCATCTATTTTCATGAGCAATTTAGTAGTGGGGCAATTTATAGAGGTCCACCTACTGGTACAGTAATGTATAGCAGTCCATCTAGCAGAGAAGCAATATATATAGTGACAATGCACGGAATAGTAAAACAGTGTATAAGATTTGACCTACATGTAGCAATAAAGTGATATGTAGGGGCTGTCCATTAGTAATGAGCATAGATATATAAACCTAGAGTGGCCAATAATAGCTATTCTCAGTCACTATGTTTCCATGACTCGCTTAATTCGCATGATTCCCATAATTCGAACGATCCGCAAGTTGAGTTACTCAGCAATCGAGCGTTTCAATCACTATGTTTCCATGACTCGCATAATCCGCATGATTCCCATAATTCGAACGATCCGCAAGTTGAGTTACTTATCAATCGAGCGTTTCAATGAACACCTAGCGATGTGGTATTTAACACCAGTACTTGACCCCATAGGTCAAGTATTAGCCTCATTAATGACTCTATAAATAGCTAAGCAGTCTTGTCGTGCTTAGCTTAGCAGCGATCGTTCGGAACATTGGCGCATTGAGATTGCTGAAATCGAAATAAAAACGACTGAAGCGTGAAAATGTTTGTAATGTAATAGCCATCGATATTCCAATGCGCATTAATCACAAGTACCGTTTCCATAATTCGCAAGCACGATGGATTCGATAAAGTTTTGCGGATCGCAAAACTCGCTTAGCTTGCGAATTTATGCGGATAGCTTGCGGATTTATGCCGTTTCCATGACGCGGATATCTTGCGGATTGGCTCTAATTTGCGAATTATGCGGGTCATAGAAACGCAGTGATTGGTTGCCTTGTCAGACTTAAATAGCATGACGTTACGTCATTGCATTGTACCTAATGCTTGGCTGCACTGTTGTTTACAATGGAGCTAATGAGGAGAAGGTGACAAAATCACATTTATTTTCACATAAAAACCTTCTTGGATACATAATCCAGTGAACCAAAGTGATTCTGTGATAATATCTGATAACCACCATAGATTAAAACTATGAAAGTTATAAAATGTTGCACACAAATCATGAGCCATCAGGGCTTTATTTGCTACCCCCCTCTCCTATCCCCTTTCTCTCTTTTCGCCTTCCCTCTTCTCCCAAGAAGAAGTGGGAAGGGAGAAGGGAAAAAGAGAGAAGAGGGAAAGGAGAGGGGGGGCAAATAGCCCACCCACCCGAAGTGCCAGACCCTGGCTAGGTAAGTAGACTAATATTTTGCTGAACTAAACATGACTAAATATGATGAGTATGCAAGTATGTCTTAAGTCAAAAATGAAACAGAATGATTATTTTACAGCTGGCTATGTAGCTGGCTAGGTCACCAAAGCTGAAGTGTAATGATTGTTTCACTCGCATCGTGGATATTACTAACTATGATGTAAACCAAGCAACGAATTCCCTAATCACAGTTAAGAATCGTGGTGGCTTGACTTTGTCTTCGCCTGTGGTGATTGAGGTTTGCAACCACAGTGAGAAAGCGACGAGAGTGTTGCTTAGTAGTGCTGGATTGGTGAAAAACTTTCCCAGACTAGCACTAATTGCCACCATGGAGAAGTTGCTGAGATTCAACATCATGCTATTGTTTAAGTGTAATCTTCATGCTAGTAGCCTAGCTCGTAAGATAGCAAAGAGATATATTTCGATCATGAAGCTAAGAATGGAGCTGGCACGAGTAGCTCGTCTGGTCTTGACCCAATGGGTCAGAGTTGCCCTGGTCGGGCCACCCAATCCTCGGATCTTCTTATACAAAAACACGGGTAGGTTTATGGCTAAATGAGAGCGATTGTACATCGCTTTTTAAGTACAATTAAAATAGAGTCGCGTATAGTCCTAGCGCGAAAGGACCAGGCGAAATAAAACAAGGTGAGTTCAGACTATATTTTTACGTCTGCGACAATAGTCTTTGGACTATGTTTCACAACGTTTTTCGGCAAGAAATAATCAACATGTCGGTGATCTAGGAGTTTATGAAGAAGCCGATCAAGAAAGGGAAATACCAAGCTATTTGTACAATATGCGAAAGCAAGTTAAGCTACAAAGAAGGGTCCACCTCAATACTATTGAGGCATTTACAACGAGGGCATCCTGAGGAGCTTAAAAGCGTGTCTAAGAACCTTCAATCCGGCAAATGAATTTTGTTTTTAGTTTCTTTCACTAATACCAGAAGTTTTAGGGAAGTGACAGATTTTTGCTTTTCACTATGCTGGGTTATCCATTTCTATATTTGCAAAGTATTTCACAATTAATCTCTTTTTGTTGATTATAATAGCTGTTAAAAATCAAATCTGTAATAAAAACATTAGCCAAATATTGCCATTAATCTATCACCCATTAAATAGCATTGATCCACCAATGTCTAGCCACAAATTGTAAATTGCATCTATAAACCAAGCCACAAAATATAATGATTGGTGTGATAATGGTTTCTTTTATCTTAGGTTATTGATGTCACAGCATTAGGCTGTAATAGAACTATCTCTTAACCTTAAATGAATAAAAAAATCGCGCATGCTGACCCGATCTGACTCAATCTTGGCCCTCATTGTTGACCCTGAGTCTGGCCCGACCCTGCATTCCTTGGTCTCATTCTAGCTCTAGCTAAGAAAGCCACTGACTCCACTTCCCTGATCAGATCAAAACTTCACAGGCTCATCATATTTAGTCATGTTTAGTTCAGCATGATATTAGTCTTTTACCTGGCCAGGGTCTGGCTCTCCGGGTGGGTGGGCTATTTGCCACCCCTCTCCTTTCCCCATTCTCTTTTTTCCCCTTCCCCTTCTTCTTAGGAGAAGGGGAAGGGAAAAAGAGAGAAGGGAGATAGGAGAGGCGGTGGCAAATAAAGCCCTGATGGCTCATGATTTGTGTGCAACATTTCATAACTTTTATAGTTTTAATCAATGGTGGTTATCAGATATTATCACAGAATTGCTTTGGTTCACTGGATTATGTATCCAAGAAGGTTTTTATGTGAAAATAAATGTGATTTTGTCACCTTCTCCTCATTAGCTCCATTGTAAACAACAGTGCAGTCAAGCATGAGTTACAACAAAATGACGTAACGTCATGCTATTTAAGTCTGACAGGCTTTTTCCCTATTGGCAAATCTAGGTTTATATATCTATGGTAATGAGCAATGCATGCAGGTCCAGCATGTAGGATGATAGTGCGAGATTTGCCTTCGTAAGGGGCTAAGTCACTCTGCCTCATTGACTTTCAAAAGAGCTTTATAGGACGTTTCCTGTTTTTAAGAAGAGGAGAGTACACTGCTCAACTTTAGTTTCAACTAAATCTACACACCTGAGGTAGGACATGGCTTTGTATGTGTTGTGCCTATAATCATCTGTGAAATCAGACTGTACTATATCTCTGTAATGTTCACTCTCATATTCCATACGGAGCTGACTTTCCTCCGTGTCAGCCTTTCCCACAAAGAAGACTATCTTGGTCTTTAGGCCTAGTTTACTGCTGAGAAAGTTTCTATTCAGCCATGAAGCTCTCATCACAGTTCTTCTGCTGCAGTACATAACCTGCAACAAGCATCTTTATGTAGCGGTGTAGCAACATAGATTAAATGCATAATGTTCATAAATGTCAGCCGTAATACAATTAACAATAAATTATATACTAACCTTCATTGTTACAGAAAATCTCTGTGACGTGTTGAAGAGATAGTTGACTACCAAGCATGAAAGTGAGGAAATTTTATACAGCGAGTGAATTCGATGATGTAACATACTATATCAAATAGTGCTGCACGATATCTTTGCATGTACATTTGATTATTTGGTCTCTAAATAAATCAAATATCGGAAAATATCGAACATTGGAGTTGTCTTCTATCGATATATAGTGTTAGGCTGAACGATATGAAAGGATATTGGTTAAAGGTTGACTTGCAATAAAATTCACATTACAGTTATTTGGTATCAAAAGATTCACCATGTCTTACTCTGTTGTGTTGTAGGTGCCAAATATGTGGAAATGTGATTACAAGCTCTTAAAAGCTCAAAAACGAAAAGCCGCCGTATATTGGAATCTCTTTATTTCGATGACGTAGCCATGAATTTGGTTATTGTCTTGTCACGTGATGTTCTCACGTGAATTGAAAGGCCAATAAAAAGCTCAATATAAAACTTATCGTAGCACTAGTTGATGACAAACACTTCCGGTTTTACCAAAGACCCCGTACCAAATATAGATGCTCGCTACTTTACATTTTTGTTTCGGTTTGGTCTAATCGGCAAGTCGTAATCTGATCATGTGACCCAATACTTCGCAAATAATTTTTGCAGCACTTTTTGATTAGCACAAGTGACCATCAGGCTCGTCATGATTATCCGACAAAATATGTACTCCTTCAAGCTAAGGTTAAAAAATTGAACGAATTTTTACGGTAAGTTATAGGATATCACTGCTAAAAGTGACAGCATTACGATGACGATAAAACAGACGCGTAAGAACAATAGACATGGTTTTATTGAATGATTGAAGTATATTTGTGAAAATATTTCGATGAATAAGGTTGCATGAAAGTGTAAACAGAAACCATCTTTCACAACTACGTCCCATTTGAGCCGTTTTGGAAAGAGAATCCAAACTACGGCGGTCACGTGTGGCTGCGATTTCTGTTCGTTTTTGAGCTTTTAAGAGCTTGTAATCACCTTTCCACATATTTTGCACCTACAACATAACAGAGTAAGACATGGTGAATCTTTTCATATCAAATAACTGTAATGTGAATTTTGTTGCAAGTCAATCTTTAATATCGAGTAAAAAACAGGCGTTGTCCCCTCTTTACAATAAAGAGAGTAGATAACTCCAGTTTTGCAAAATGAGCCAATATTTTGATAAAATATCGGTTTGATATTCATATTGATTTAAAAACGAACCAAATATAAATTCACTCTTTGCTGCTAACACATGAGATTCCGCTAACATGTGAAATTCTGCTAACACACGAGATTCTGCTAACACATGAGATTCTGCTAACACATGAGATTCTGCTAACATGTGAGACTCTGCTAACATGTGAGACTCTGCTAACATGTGAGACTCTGCTAACACATGAGATTCTGCTAACACATGAAATTCTTCTAACACATGAGATTCTGTTACCATTTGAGATTGTGCTAACATGTGAGACTCTGCTAACATGTGAAACTCTGCTAACATGTAAGACTCTGCTAACACATGAGATTCTGCTTACATGTGAGACTCTGCTAACACATCGGATTCTGCTAACACATGAGATTCTGCTAACGTGTGAGACTCTGCTAACATGTGAAACTCTGCTAACATGTGAGACTTTTCTAATGTATATTTATGGCTGTTAAGGCTCCATATGTGGTTAACAGCTCAAAAATAAATACCTGTATACCAATAAACTCGATACAGCTTATACTTTTTTAAACTGTTGTAGTTTGAATTCTCACATCCTCCAACCACTAACAGCCACCTCTCACTTTCCCAAAATATATGAGAACCTGAATTTTAACTGCTTTACTATCTCTGTTCTCCAAAGTTAAATTCATTCTTATTTTTCTTATCTTCTCTTCTATTTCTTAAAAAAACGATAGATCTTCTCAACAGACTTTTACAACTGAGCTCTTCAGCAACCTGCTGGTTTGACTAAACGACTGAACACCAATTATCCCAGTATCTCTGAATGATCTAATTAATTTGCTGAAATTTTAAATGACATCAAATGAACGTAAAGTAAAGGAAACCTTACCTTTGCTGATGTATGTATTTTACCATATACCATGTATATACATATAAATGCCCTCATCCATTCCATTACCTCACAAAACTTCGAAAAATCTTTTGTATAAATTATAAATACATGTAATGGCAAAAATATGTAAAAAATACATGTTAAAATTATATTACTAGAAAATTTTACAGCGAACAAAATCAAAGCACTTGTTGTTTACTGACTTTTGCTAACAAAGGAAACCGAGGGAGGCAGGAAAGCACCTGAACATCGTACACACAGGAAGTAAACAGGCCTAGATACGAAACTAACAGACGGATTAAATAACAAAAGGCCTTTCGGCTTTTTCTATAATATTTGTATAGTTCTATAATAATTATTATATTTCTATAATATTATTCGTAAACATTTTTCAAATGTCAAAGCAAAATTTTCACCAAACAAACATTTCCTAACCTGAAAATTTCATATGTAGTTTTTTGTAAGTAAAGGTTCCATTGAATCATGCTTGAGAATAACAACCAATACCCTGTAAATGAGTTCGCGCATTAACCGAGAGAGTGGATAACAATGTTAACATTAAGTTCAAGATAAACCTACCTTAGCTGATGTGTGTATGACTATGAGAAGGTCACCTTTTGAAGGGCACGGATCTGCTTGGAGTATATAGCTATAGTTATATGGATTTATATACTCCACATCTTTTGCTGCCGTGTTTGTAGAACTCCAGCCATAGGTAACACAAAAGGATGCCAGTATAATATGACTTATTAACTTGAGAATGGTGGGTTTATCCATCTATTAAACTTCTAATAGTTTGCTTCAATCTATAACAAACAATATATCATTTTAAAACGTGTCTAAACCTAACCAACTAAAATAGGCTTTGTTCTATGAAAAGTTACAAGAACTAAGCAAACCATACTTCTAATGTACATACAGCAGGCAGTAGTATGTATGTACATAGTAATGCAGTAGTATGTATGTACGCATAACATTTTATTGGCATTAGCAACCATCAACAAATTGATGTTTTTTATTGCATGGCAAAAAAAACATAAAAATACAGAAATCAGGAATTTTTGAGTTAGTTGAACAAACATGTTTTAAAAGTTGATAATTTAATAGTATTGCGGAGTCGGAATAACAAATTGAAGATTGTAGTAACAGAAAGTTCATAAACTGTAACATATGATGGTGAATGTACTATGTTGGTGTCTTGAAAAAAAACATGTTTGTCGGTTGTAATATGCTTGAAAGAATAAATACAAATATTCTATGCATAGTTTTTGAGGATTCTGAAATCTTCAACACAAATGCCACAACGAGCAAGTTTGGAATAATGCAACAAGTTTGGGATAATTTTAAAGTAAAGGATTCGTATATACTGCTAAAATACAATTGAGCAATTCCTTTGAAGCGAGAGTGCGCCTGGGTTTACCTTAACAAAGTCCCATTTTATAATACAAGAGAGTCATAATATATTTGTCTCTGTTAATCTACCAAAATGTAGTTCTTTTCTACACATACGTAGACTTTAACCTGATTGACAAGAGAAAACTACACTGGTCAGTTTGTTATGATTAAGTGTATTAGCGAAACATCAAGAAATAAATACAATTACTGGAATAAAGAACAAAGTTTTATGGGAAATATATATAATTTAGCTGAATGCCTGTCATAGCATAGCTAATACTTAGTACTTATAAATGTTACATTACACGTCACGATCTCTCATGCAATCATGATCTTCAAGCTTGCTAGTAGTAACCAATAGTAGTTCCGGAAGCACTTCAAGTGTGCGTATTATAAATGGTGTAATAATTATGTGCACAATTATTCCATAGTATGGCAAAGACAGCGTAATGTATTGGTTAGCTCGCCTGTCTGCAGAACTGAAGGTTCTGAATTTAATTCCAGTACAAAGTCGATTCTTCATTCTTGCAATTTTATCGCTGTAACTGTACATATAAATGACAGTGAAACATTATATACATACAGTAAATGTATATATGCCGGTGTTGTACTTTTATTACTCATTACTTATTAATAACTTTTATAAAAAATTGTTTTACATATGGTGCCACAAAAAAGAAAGTTCTTGTCATGATGTAGTGTCAAGAAGGAGAATACTTGAAACTAATAAGCAACAGTATACAAGTAAAGTATACATCTGATCTCTTCTGACAAAAGATGAAAAGCAATATAGTTCAATTTAATATAGAGTCGAGTTTATCTTTTGTTAGGTACAAAACAAAATGATGACGATGTGGATATTTGGCAGTTGAGATTATGGGTCCTTTTTATTTTTACTGGACCGTGCATTTTGAGAAGTTTATGTAATCAGTTATTAGACATAGAGACATTGTCAGCATAGAGAGAGAGTGAGTGTTTTCATTTTTGGCTAAAATCAATTTTGCTTAATTTGATGAGAGGGCAACTTCTACATGCTGAAAGTTCATCTCAAACCACAAGTCCGAATGTCTTCTACTGAGCTACTATGAACCATTATCTGCTGCTAAATTATAAACATGTTGAAAAAACCTCATAAATGCCTAAAGTTCTGCAAAAGGCATTATTTGTCACTAGCAGGATATTTAAAGCGGTTGCTACTAGCAACAGCTACTACAGGCAGTTTTTAATGATTGTCTTGTTGCCAGAATCTTTAAACTTAGACAATATTTGAGCCAACTTACCGCCAGTGCTGATATATGCCGCGCACTTATCAGATGAAATAGGTAAATATTAATGTGCAAGTCATTTTGAACCACCTAAGGATTGAAGGCGACTGCTTACTGATTCTTTACCAATGAAGACACCAAATCCTTGATGTTGTTTCTTACCAGTTGTAATCTATGGAGAAAGTTACTTGCTCTCGGAAAGACTGACAGTCTTTATCCAAATGACGCCGTGTAAACTCCCAAGGCTAGTGCTACGTGCTGTGCAACGCAACGCCTGACATTCAGTAACCTAGATATGTGAATTGTTTAGTACAGTACTAAAATGCAAAAAACAATGGCAGATTTCACTATTGTTGGAGGTGTCTTCAACACATGTTAAGAGATTGGGTTTTTGTACTTGTTAGGAAAAGCACTGAGAGTGGTAGTAAAACAAGCCAAAATCTTATGAAAATTGACACCTGTCAAGGTACCCTTGCAACAAAAAGGGCCTCCTAACAAAGGCCATCTGAGTTGCTTGTTCTTAACTTTGACTAAGGAATTACAATATAGTAAAAGGGTACTCCTTTCTGGAAATGTGCTAAAAAAATTTGTATAGCCGCTCCAGGGAAAATTCGTGTCTTGGCAAATCCAGCCAGTGGCTCAAATAAGGTTTGCACCAAAACCTGTATGTAAGGGATGCCTCTAGGATGAGTTATCATGTACATGATAACTCATCGATGACATCAAACAGGTCCATATAGAAAGTTTCCGAACCTTTCCATGAGCAAGCTAGACAAGAAATAAACAGGTAGTATGATTAAATTTTTTAATGTAATTAGTACATCAACGTAACCAGATTTTCCACTTCTTAAACCTTCAATTTTATTTTACAAGCAACTATCGCTTATCAGTTTACCTCGGGAAGCGAAATGGCTGATCTTTGGCCCGCTAGTGAATTGAAGACAGCATGCTCAAAAGTTCAAAACTTAAAACATGTACCAATGCATTACATCTAACAAAAAACTGACCATGTTTCTGTAGGTGAATAGTCCTGCCTTGAAAAAGTAAAATTTGATGATTATTTTTGTTGTACATTTTATAAATTGATAGTTTTATATATTAACAAAAAAGAAGATAAGATCTGCTAAACCAATCATGGAAGCTAACCTGTGATGACATATGATGACCGTCATCACACAACAATAAGACAATGTGAGGTCTAATAAAAATTTAAATACATGGTGCTCATAACAGTTTAAGGGCTAAAAAAATAATTAACATTTTGTAATGAGCATAAGTTTGTGTAATTAATCATTGTATGAATGACCACCATTGATTGTGGTCCTCTTGTGTAGCATAGATCATCAGCATCTCTACTACAGCATTCATCTTTAGCCATATTATTACCAAATATGTTAAACATGACAGGGCCAAAAATCAAACAATACATGCTCACTAAAAAGGAGCATTTAAGAATTGACTTGTCTTCTGAAAATGATAGTAAATCTGTGCAACTAAATGGTCAGCAGCACTCGGGCTACACAAGAATAACTTCTCTCTCTGCGGTAGAGGCAGGCTCATGTGGAGATAACTTGTCACCTGGACAGTCTTTGTACTGACTAAAGACAGTAACCTAAAGCAGAAATATTTCTGAGTCAAGAATCAGGGATGAAAATAAACAAGCAATTGGCGATTAATATAATGTACAGTCATACCTCAACATTTGAGTGCCTCAACAAACAAGTGCCTCAACATACGAGAAGGTTGAGATCCGAGCAAAATTCTGAGAAAAAATATTTGCCATGAGATACCGTATGAGACACATTTGAGGTACGAGCATACGAGATGCTTCTCAATGCGGCAGCTAAGTATGCGAATATGTGAGAAGTCGCTCATGAGAACAGCATCACTTGGTATTTCTCGAAGGGTCAGTTTGAATAAGTTTTAAAAAGTCTGGCTAAAAAGAAAGGTGATAGCGAGTCAGAAAGTGAGGCAAAAGGAGCCAAGCCGAAAACCCAAAAATAAAAAATCGAAAATCATGTTAGGATTGGGTTTAGTGCAACGTAAGATTAAAACTTACTTTTAAGTGTATTTATAGTAAATTAAGCTCATTTAAGTCAAATTTAAAGTTATGTTATGTTACATTATATATATTAGTTATATTATATATATTAGTAATATTATATTAGTGTCACAAAAGTGCAGCGTACTGAACATGCTAATGAAAGCGATTTTACTGACGTTACATGACTGACACAGAACTGAGCGACAGTCACATTGTTTGACAGACAGCTATGTGACAGTCACATTGCCTGACATACAGCTAAGTGACAGTCACACTGTCTGACAGACAGCTGAGTGACAGTCACATTGTCTGACAGACAGCTAAGTGACAGTCACATTGTCTGACAGATAGCTAAATGACAGTCACATTGTCTGACAGACAGCTAAATGACAGTCACATTGTCTGACAGACAGCTGAGTGACAGTCACATGGTCTGACAGACAGCTGAGTGACAGTCACATTGTCTGACAGACAGCTGAGCGACAGTCACATTGTCTGACAGACAGCTGTGTGACAGTCACATTGTCTGACAGACAGCTGAGTGACAGTCACATGGTCTGACAGACAGCTGAGTGACAGTCACATTGTCTGACAGACAGCTGAGTGACAGTCACATTGTCTGACAGACAGCTGTGTGACAGAGAGCTGAGTCACATTGTCTAATATTATTGTTATATTATTAGCCAAAATAGTCGTCGTCGCCTGGCTGAGTTTTGCCTTAAACACCTTATAAATAACTGTTGCTATCTCTCTCTCTTTTTATGTGTTTTACTGTTAATCTATTTTATGTGATGCCTGTAATCATTACATACATAGTTAATTTAATCCCAGAGCTCGTAGTACAGAGTTAATTTTTATTTTGGTAGATGTATAAATAGCTACTTGAATCAAAGGCAATGAAAAGTGTGATTACAAAAAGAATAACAATATACTGTATCTTTATAGCAAGTTTAAGTAAATTTAATGAGTTTCACATAAATAAGGAACACAGAGAAAATGATGTACAATCTAGTGGAAGAAGAAAATAAAAACAATTAACTAATTGTTGCTAATAGCAACAGATTAACAAAAAAATTACAAAACAAACAAAAGCTTTTTAGGTATCGACTTCATTTTGTGGGAGGAAATTATTGCAAGTTGGCTTTTATTAAAAAGTCGTAGGAAGTTGTGGTAAGAGAGGCATCAATATACTCTTTCTAATGTGTCTGTGTATATAAAAAGTTTTATAGAGAAGAACAGCATATATGAAAAAAGCAACCATTAGCAAGGAACTGCCACAATAGTGCAAAAGGCATGATTAAATTTATAGCATAAGCAAAAAATTTGTCAGTTGCGAAATACAAAACTTTAATTTGTGAAAAACAATGAAACTGATGCCTACACCAGAATGAATAAAAAAGGACAGGACCATTTAGTCGATAAATTGAAAAAACGACCCAATATTGACAGATTTTCTACTATATTGTAAAACCATTTAGGGTAGTTGAAACCGAGAAGTTTGTTACTATTGCAATGATACCCTAGGACACTTATATTTCGCTAGTATTTAGTTTCGTGAGTAGCATACAGAGTAAAATTTCGCTGGAACTTAATTTCGCAGCTCTGATGAGTGCGAAAATATAGTGATGTGAAAATAAATGCAGTGGAACAAACATTAGATTCCTCAGGTCCAGTTCGCTGGTACGAAATATTTTTCAATTTGGGACTACCGTACTGTTTGGGCTGTAAACCGCACCTTTATATAAGCTACATGTGCTTTATTTTCCAAAAACGATAATAAAACAATACATAAGCCGCACCTTATTATAGGCCGCAGAAATAAGGACTGTGCTTTTTAACGCCATTTAAAACGGAACAGTGCAGAACGGCACAGTTTCGTATTATCCGACGCTTTTTAACTTAGTGCCTAATGGGACAGTACCGTGAGGCATTGTTTCGTATTTTCTTTCACAGCTAAAAGTGCACTAATTGGAGATTCCGTTAGTGCGCCCTAGCGGTGAAAGAAAAAGCCACAGAATACGCTACAGTGATTAGCCGCACCCTTGTAGGCCTACCTATAAGCCGCATGGCTCAAATCATCAGAAAAAGGTAGCGGCTAATCGTCCGAAAAGTACGGTAGTTTGTATTTGTGAACCGCAGGTAGAAATGTGTAGGCTAGATCAATAATGTAATTTGATCGCTTGCTGCCATTTGTTTCCTAGACTATCAATGACGTCAAAGCCGCAGTGACTGATTGGTACCAATATTAAAATTCAAGTATTTATAGCACGCAGTGCCGGTGGCCATGGCACCGGGTTGTTATTGCTTTTGGTTGGTAATAAAATTCATCACCACAATAATTATTATTCAATTTTATGACTTTTCCTACCAGACTTTCATCCTCATCAGTTACAAATTCAATGACTAAACTAATATCATCATCTTCTTCATTTGTCTAGGCTTTTCCAAAAAAAAATTATTATCTTAATTTGTTTTGCCAAGCTGCTCAGTCGGTGTATTAGCTATAATGAGTTTAGCAAAACTTGCCCAATGAGCCAACCACACACGAAATTTGCCTGCATTTCTAATATGACGATTTTATTGTGAATATCAATGAAGAAAGCCATTTATTTTCGCGTTTTCGCTCGTTCGTTATGATAGTTTAGTTTCGCTCATGAAATTTTCGCGAGAGGCTGTTGCCGCGAAAACGCGAAAGTTAGATGCCGCGAATACATAAGTGTCCTAGGGTATACTTTAATTTAATAGACTTAATTTTATAAAGTAGAGAAATTCTGGAAATTTTTATTTGTAAAACCTCCACCGAAATGTCAGTAGCATAAATGTATGCTGATTTCCAAGTGACTCGGCACATTTGGGTGAGAATCTAGAGAATCTAAAGATTGTATGGACACATACATGATTTAACATAAATACATATTAACTATAAATTAACTCTTAATATATAGTTAATATTAACTATTAACTCTTATTACTACCAGTATTCTTACTATTACTATCAATATTATTGATATAAGGATTGATATGAGAATTGACTATTATTATCATTCAGTGTTCCAATTGGACCCTCACAAGTTTGTGTGTGTGTCTGTATCTGTGCGTGTGTCTGTCTGTATGTGTGCCTGTGTGTGTCTGTCTGCGTGTACTATGGTTTGTTCAGCCATAGCTATTAAAATTTAGCAATGACATATCCGTTTCATCCTGGATTCGAACTCCGGAGATCGCAATCACAAGTTTCAAACGAGGTATTTAACCACACAGCTATAAGCCACCAAGCTTTTCAGTCCTTAGCATTCTATCGTTCTTATCATACACCGTATACCTATATACCTATATACGCATATGCACATGCTACATGTAAATGTGCACTTTTGATTATCAACTAATATTACCTTTTTCTTTTTTTATTTTTTGAAATTGTTTAAAAACTAAAGTTTTGCTAGCATTGCCAATCTATTAAATTTGTCATTTTTAAATGTTCCGTTTTAATTTCAAATGTGCAATCTACATTTCTATTTCCAGTTTTTTGTAAGGTTGAAATGCTAAATCGGTAAAAACTAATACTTTCCACGCAGACAATCATATTATCTCCAGTAGGAATAGCCTCTACATTCTCTCTTCATTCGGTCAGACAAAGTACCAGACAAAGACAGTACGATATCTCACATTTCCATTTGTCCCAGTATCAAGAGGTACCAGTAACGTCGTATTCAAAGTTTTGAAGAATAGCTTCTGCTGAACAGTAACCTTTTTTTATACACACACACTTCTATGCACGAATTGTTATTACCAATTCAACATATTCAGGATTTTTTATTTTGTTTTTTTTCAGTTCATATCAATTGTATCATCACCAAAACATCTTTTATTGTAATCGTAGCAAAACAGACTTAATTTAGCTATTACTTGCTAATTATTATACATTCGTATTTAAACATTTTTATAGTTGTTTTAATTTGTTTCTTAATGTATTTGATTTGCACAAACCATTTTTTTCATGAAGTTTCAAAGTTAAAATAGTAACTGTTGTTATATGTTAAATAAAATAAAATTTTCTGTGCCAAGACTTTTTTATCCGGGCATTCACCTAGTTTATGATATGATACAAAATAACAGGTAGCTGTAAAAGAGTGGAAACCCCTACCTTATCTTTGAGTTGTTGGCAGTGTTGTAGGGCAGCTGTGAACATTACTATGACATCACTAAACCAAGGAACGGAGACCTCAGCCTGACAAGCAACACAAGCGACTACATATATGAACACCAAAACTAAAAAGTATATATAAACCTCTATTTGAACACCACCTCTATTTGAGTGACACTATGGAGGAAAGGTAGAAAAATAGGGCGCCACCCTTTAATTGAACACAACTTCTATTTGACTGATACAAGTTTTAGTTGTTTAAAAGACATTTTTAATCTTTACGAACCCATAATAGCAGGTGATCAGTAGAAAAGTGTCTACAAAACCATACTAATAATAAGTTGATTACATCAATAACAATTAATTCGCTCGTTGTTTCTTTTCATATCAAAGTCCGTTTTTATACTCCAGGTCTTTAGGTTTTTTCGTTAAAGACTTTGATTGCAACACCATGGGAATAATTAGTAACTGTATCAGGCTAATAGTAGTTTCTTTTTTAACGCCGTCTTGATACTTTAATATATGTGGAAAAAAGTTTCTGCATTTACGATGGAAAATGTGCTGCTACGTATTTTGAGACTAACATTTTGAGGCTATTTTGGTTACACGCAGTTTCTTTTTATTCTTGTTAGAAGTTTCTATTCAAAATAGCGCCGCGTAAAGGTTTTGCTCTGCTAAACAATTGTTTGGATGCTAATAGCGACTAGTTCAGCTGTGCAGAAGATGGGTTGAGGCCAGAAGGTATTGAACAGCCAGAAGAACATGAAATGATTTTAAATGAAGGAAACAATCAGAACGCAAACAGCAGACTACGCTAATATTAATGTTTTAAAAATGTTAATATTTGTTTTTAAATTTTTGTTGCTGCATGTATTACATTTACGGTTTGTTTATGTCACCTGATCTTGAATATATATTTGTAACATTTGATAAATTATTATTATACGCTGTAAAACCTATAAAATTGGCAGATTAATATCATATTATTTGATAGCATGATTGCGGCAGTCTGAACTCAGCTGACAATGGATCGATGCTCGTAACTCCTGTTCTACTGCGCAGAAAAGCCAGTTTTGGCTGCAACCTGTAGCAAACATATCGATGAGTGTAATGAGCTCTTATGCAAACTTGTTAAATATAGTTATAAAATGAAAATATGCCTTCAAATTTAAAATGTAATAAAAAACTTAAAAGCTTCAACAAATTGCAACGCAGGCTATAAGATCATTATAGGTTAATTGTATGCAATAGATATCAACTGGTGGAAAGATACACGTATCAGTTTCCTCAACTATATTTAACATTTATTTAAAGGTCCACAACAAGTTGGTGGTAAGTTGAGCAAAGTTCTTGCCTCCAAATGGATTAATGTCACTCCGCCCGAAAGAGAGTACAAAATATAGGCGACATTCGATTCGCCCATGAAAAGGTTAAATTTATCTGCTCAGTATTCTGACAAGTTGTTTGCAAAATAAAATGCCACTCTTTATTTGAACATCACTTCTAGTAAAGTGCCACTCTAAGGGAAGGGTTGACAAATAAAGCAACATGGCATTCAAATAAAGGTTTTACAGTACGTGCTTTGGGCTCAACATAATATCATGATACAGAATGAAAAACTTAAGACAATGGTGAAACAAAGAAAGCTATGAATTTATATCTCTTCAGAAAACTAAACCAAGATGAGCCTAAAACCAAAATTGTTTTAGCTACTCATAAAAAACTGATTAGCCTAAGATCTAGTGAAGTAGCTACAATTCCTATGTACATGACAGGAGTATTTGTAGAAAAGTTAAGCGCAAACCCCTAGAACTAACTATGAGAGAGCCACGCATGAGATCTGTCTTTCCTTGTAAATTGATACAGCATTTTAATCGTGGCAGTGACCACAATATGTCTAAAATTTCATCAGAATTTCGTACGCAATTCTACAGATTTACAAGTGGCTCGGAGAGGCAAATAATCAGCTATTTTAATGGCATGAGCTCATCTCTGCTGATGACAGTGACATAAGAGAAAGAATCAAAATTTTAAATGACTTTCAAAATGAAAAAGACTTGCCAAGTAATAAAACTGCAGTCTTAAACCACCGAAGGCTTATATCCACTAAGATTATGATTCTTCATGGCAAATCTGAAGTTATGTTCTTTTTGCAAAACCTACAGCTTCGCAATTGACTAAGTATAGAAGCTATTTGCTTACGAAACTGCATAAACCTTCAGTGCTATCAAGTACGCAAGTTTTGTTTATCGAAAAAAAACTTGTCAGATATGTATGATATAGTCTCACCTGAAACCTGTCAGATATGTATAATATAGTCTCATCTGAAACCTGTCAGATATGTATAATATAGTCTCACCCGAAACCTGTCAGATATATATAATATAGTCTCACCTGAAACCTGTCAGATATGTATAATATAGTCTCATCCGAAACCTGTCAGATATGTATAATATAGTCTCACCTGAAACCTGTCAGATATATATAATACAGTCTCACCTGAAATCTGTCTGTTATCTCAAGTTTCCTAGAAGAGTGACTGACATGGTAAAGCGCAAATACCAACTTTGTTGCGTGGACATAAAAACTCACTGCTACTTCTGCTGGCAAAGGAGGATTTAAAGACTTCTACAAAAGAAAAGAGCTACATACTGAAACAAACATAATGGATTTGATAAAGTGATAAAATGTACACACACAAAGCTGTTTACTAGACGAATATCGGAATAGTCCATAGTAATCTCCATGTGTAATGGTCATTAATTATCGGCGCATGCCCACGCAGTGAGCAGTAGTGCAAGTCAATGACAGATGTGTACTCTTATCATTACATCTATTTAGCAGACTATTCACGAAATAGGTAAAAACTTCATTTAGTTGATTGGCAATATACTATTAGTTGTGTAATTATTGAGTAAATCAGATGTTTAAGATAATAATAAGATGTAATGAGATGTAATGTTAGCTTAGAACACTTTAATTGCTTCGTCATCAAAACTAACTTACCCAAGATGCATTGCCAAAGAATTGAGACTGACTGTATGCCGCTATTAATATTAGTAACAACCACTGATCATTATTGCAATATATGGTAATTATAATACTCAAAACACTAATAATACTAATCAAAACACGGATAAGTATAGCGCTAGTCAGCCTTTAATCTTGCTGTCACTAAACATTCGTTTCACATCTTGGAAAGCGTGTAGTTAAATAAATGAACCCTATCAACATGACTTGATGAGTTACACATAAGAGTTCTGCACTGCAGGATGATTAATGATATTCATGTATTGCTTATACTTTCCAACTCTTTCCTTACTTGTTGGATAATAATTGGTTTACACTTTTTCTATTACCGTAAATTCTGGCGTATAAGTCGAAAATTTGACACAAAATTTCAAGCTTAAAAATCCATCCTCGTTTTTCATGAAACGAATTCTAGTAAAATTCAACTTCAAAAAACCTTCGAACATCAAAATTAAATGGTATGAAATACAGGAATTTATTTATAAAATAGTAAAATGCTAGTAATCCTACTCAACATGACATCAAACACAAAGTCCCACTCTTCACCATTTAAATTGCCATTGCTAAGATTCTCTTCTGGAATAAAGTGTTTTTCTTGACACATTTACTATCCATCCTTTTGCTTGTTTATGAATATGTAACAAATCCTGGCAAAAATCTGTTTTGTGGCAAGGCTTTTCTGTTCAAAATGTGTGTATTATCAAAGGTGGCTGTTTCATTCTATTGGCAAGGTGGATCAATACGACAGTGAAATAATGATTTTCGTGCCTTGTGGTCTTCACTAGAACTGTCATCTCTCGTACCTTTGTTAATTGTTGTATGTATTGCCCATGGCACATAAAACATTGGCGTTTTTCAATGTCATGTCCCCAGCTATGTATCGCCCGCCTCTGATGCCAACTAAACTTATAGCAATCAAGCGATTTGAGCCAGAGAAGGGGATTGACTTATACAGCAGGTACGTGTCAAAACCAGGAATTTTCAACTAAACTTTATAACTCGACTTATAAGGCGGGTCTACTTGTACGCCCGAATTTACGGTATATTATTTTAATGGAACCTGGAAAAGCTCACATCAGAGCTTAAAAAGCTTGGTGTCACTTACTCTCACAAATGAGAAAAAAAGACTACAGTTTTATAGGTGTCTAACATTATATAATTACAGTATATCCCCACATATAAGCTGATTCCAAAACACAATTTTTTTTAACCAAACTAAGGGGTCAGTCCGGCTTAAACACGAGTAACTCTGATTGAAAACAAAGAAAATGACATTATGTTAAGTTAATTTTAACAACTACAACTCAAACCTTTATTAACTCAACTTTATTAATAAAAGTAAAACAACAATAATGGCTACCACTACCATTAACTCTTTCGCTACTAAATTCTTTTTTTTATAGATAATTAAATATTCGGTAAAACCAAATATTTGACATCGCCACATATAAGTTGTCATAACATCTGACCAAATTAATTAGAATAACATTTACACCGTCTGATGCTATTAACAGGCCCCAAATGTGTTGCAGAATGAGTTCAGACACTTTTTGGCCCCTTCATACTACCAGGTTGACAAGTTGAACATGTTCTGAATCAGAAGAGTTACTACTATTACTATAGCTTAAGGCATTATAATTATTGTTAAAAATAAATACTCACTGTCACTACTACTATTACTCAATAAATAATCATCGGAAATCCATTGATCTACAATTTGTTAAGCTTACGTATCTTTAATGCGTCTGAACATTATGGAGAAGAAATAGCTATAAAAATGTCCTTCTGCAAAGTGAAACTAAGCTCCGCATGAGATGAAAGCATGTTTTCTATTGGCTCAACGCAACGACATGATTGTTTCCTTTCAATTAAGTGGAAACATGATAAGCTAATTATACAACTACTCACTAATAAGAAACTTTTTGTACTAAGCCTGCAAAAGCCATTTACATTTCCGCAACCTTTTGCTTTGATAGGTAAATATTGCGTGTTACGATTTATAGAGTTGGCTTATGCAACTTCTTATTAATTCCGTAGTTTCGGCTGTTTTCAAGGGTCGGCTTATATATGAGATAGGAATACTGCGGGGAAATACGGTCAGCGTAATAAGCCTATATCCACCCTCTCCCCCTCCTTTGCTCTCTCCACCCTCTCCCCTCCTTCCTCTCCCTCCCTCTCCTCTCCACCCCTATCTCTACCCTCTCCCCCTCCTTTGCTCTCCTTCCTCTCCCTCCCTCTCCTCTCCACCCCTATCTCCACCCTCTCCCCCTCCTTTGCTCTCCTTCCTCTCCCTCCCTCTCCTCTTCACCCCTATCTCTCCTTCTCTCAGTTCAGCATTATCCCCTATCAGTTATAGTAAAAACGAAAAGGGAAACCGATAGGTGATAAATTTAAGCCAATGACAATGTTGAAGTTGAGCAAAATACATAATAAAACTTAGCTTCAAGTATGAGTTTAGCAAGCTAAATTCGTCCGAGTTAAATTCAATTTTTATGTTATACATCTGTCTCGAAGATAAGAACTCCCTATGGCTATGGTATGTACTGCACATAGTACATTGTAAGTCTAGATTTTTTTGCAGATCGTAACCAATAAATACACCAAAGTTACTGTAGGTAACTATAGTTACTAAGATTAATAAATTATTTTATTAATAATTTTTAATATGCACAGTACATATACAAAATGTTGATGTTTTTTACCAGGAGGTATTTGCATCAAACAAACACTGAGTTTCTATATATTGTCGCCTCACAATGCCAACACTGAAACGAAATAAAATCATACGGCGACAGTTTAATGTACTTCAAAAACTTTGTTAAAGTTAACATTTATCTCATCAGCAACTGCATTAGATATGCACCAATCGAATTTTCTTTACCCTGACCTACTGACGTACAAATACACGGCCACGCCATAAATACTGAAAATAGAGGTGGGAGTAAAAAAAAAACAGCACTTACGGTGTTTATGCTCCTGCGTAATTCCTCGATTGTCTTTCTCTTCGGTACAACAATACTCATTCTCGCTTCGTTTAGTGACGAGATGAGGGTGTTGAGTAACTGCAACATAGAAAGGAGATAATCATATAATCATCTGAAGGCACCAATGAAGTAATGAAACACCCAATTATGTGTCTCTCTCCTATTCGACAACCTTAAACCTGGCCTACCTTGAAAATCTGTCCTCCTAAAAAGGTTGGGACGCGTACTGACAAAATGTGTCATTAGCATAGCCAATGGGTTGGCTACGCTAACGGCGATTGGCAATGAGTCGTTATGACAATCAACATGATGGTCTACCTTGGTAACCACTACTCCTACCTTACCTTGGTAACCACTACTCCTACCTTACCTTGGTAACCACTACTCCTACCTTACCTTGGTAACCACTACTCCTACCTTACCTTGGTAACCACTACTCCTACCTTACCTTGGTAACCACTACTCCTACCTTACCTTGGTAACCACTACTCCTACCTTACCTTGGTAACCACTACTCCTACCTTACCTTGGTAACCACTACTCCTACCTTACCTTGGTAACCACTACTCCTACCTTACCTTGGTAACCACTACTCCTACCTTACCTTGGTAACCACTACTCCTACCTTACCTTGGTAACCACTACTCCTACCTTACCTTATAGCGTATTAGATAGGGTATAAGTTATGGTATATATATATATATAACCTGCCCATATTTTACTTTGATAAGTCTACTGATAGCCAAGTATTAAAGACAGGGAGATAGCAAAGGTGAAACACAGAGGAGTGTGATTATGCCCTCTAAATACACAGACATACGCACAAGCGCATGTGCTTGAACGCACTTACTGATACAGCTTCCTTTCCAGATGTGAAGCCACCCATATCTAACCTTCTATTCACCTCGACCAATGCCTTTGATAGAAAGTTGCCCGCATCTTGCAGCTAAAAGAATGATTTAGTGTGTCTGAAAACGCGACTGTAAAATTTAGGAATATGAATTTATAAAATTTTTTTATAAAAATTACCATTCAGTTTCAAAGCTAGTAAAATGTCAGTAAATAACTCTACTTGACCAAATTAACCATGTGTGTGGGAATTATGTCAAACATTGATTTACAATCACGTTGGCATACTATTGACTTACAATCATGTTGACATACTAATCGGAAAATAAAAATTAAACAAATATTTCTGTATATTCAAATGAATTTTGAAATTACAAATGTTCTCAAACTGTTGTGGGTTTGTTAGTCATAGAATGCAGTTCTTCAAACAGTTCAGTTCTACAGCGCTTAAACAACATTGAGTATCGTGTCATAGCTTCCTTTTACAGTTTAACATCCCAAACATTCTACTGTAAAGGGAATAGCCAAGAGAAGAAGGTAATACTTGCCCAAAACTAAAAAAAATTACACAACAGGCATATTTAAATCACATCATATACAAAACGAGCATTATTGTAAATAGGAAAGTGAAACAGATGCAAAAAGAAAACCTGAAACAGGTGTTAAAAACTGGGCTAAAAACAAAATGTAACAAATAATGAATATAAAAAATCAGTTATATTAATTTAAAATTCATGCAGTTTAATGGGTATATTTCTAGGTTTATGTAGCGTAGCCTTGTTTCAACACTTGTACATATAAAACAATTTTTCATTACTACGCCAATAAACTTTGACACCTTCTATTCTTCTTACATACACGTTATAGTACATCCTGTACATGCCTATAATAACTTTAACACCATGAGAAAGTTTAGCATGATGAAATTCAAAATTATCCGCACTGATCTAAAACGTTAGAGTGGTAGAGATGAAATATGTATTCGAAATTTCTAATCCGTGAAAGTGTTACAAAAGTTTCTGTTTTGAAATATTGGTAAAATATTAAAACTTAATTAAGAAATCATATCTGATTATTTATAGTTTGAAGTTGTTTTAATATAAATCAAGGATTTTTTAAAGCATTTTGAATTTAAAGAATGCATGGCAACTATACAGTCAATCGCAAGATATCAGAATACACAACTATTAAGCAATGCCTTCTACAATAAGTCATAGATGCATATGCTAACAGACCAACACTTTCAAGGTGACTCCGTCAACTATGAGCAGTATTGTTGAGACAACAAAATTCTACCAGACATGCAATATAAACGTGCTGAACGTATTTCATATACATGTACATAAAAAGTAGCAGTCCATGACACCAAGATTTTTTGGTATAGATTTGTACCCTATACTATTTAATGAAAATACCACATGCAGGCACATAACACATCATTAGACAACTGATGAGTTTCTTGCTATAAGTTGAAACACGTCTGACTAAGAGACACATAATTCTAACAAATGATCCATCAACGGTTAGAGTATTCAAGAAGAAGCAATGAATATGGCACACTTGCTGCAATTTCCAACAGTTGTCTGGCTGTATGATAGTCCTCATGAGCCCAGCTCCATGCTGTCCTTTTACTGCTGGAATCCTAAGATTGACATCCTAAAATAGAGTAGCTCGACAATCAACTGACACTATCAACTGACACGATCAACTGACACGATCAACTGACACGATCAACTGGCACGATCAACAGACACTATCAACTGATACTATCAAATGACACTATCAACTGATACTATCAAATGACACTATCAACTGACACTATCAACTGACACTATCAACTGACACGATCAATTGACACGATCAACTGACACGATCAACTGACGCTATCAACTGAATCGATCAACTGACACTATCAACTGACACTATCAACTGACACTATCAACTGGCACTATCAACTGACACTATCAACTGATACTATCAAATGACACTATCAACTGATAATATCAACTGATAATATCAACTGACACTATCAACTGATAATATCAACTGACAAAATCAACTGACACTATCAACTGACAAAATCAACTGACACTATCAACTGACACTAACAACTGACACTATTACCGATGCTATCAACCAACACTATCAACTGGTACTTTTAACTGACTAATCTAAGCAATAGAGACTGTATTTTGTGTTTACAAATTCTAACTCCTGACATGCTCATTCTGTCGGCCAAATACTTCGTTTTACTAGCAAAGATACTACCAAAATACGAATACGCAAAAGTACAAGAAACTGGGTTTCAGAGACTGCCTATCTCACCACTGATGCAGTGGATACTCTCATACATCCTTACTTCGAAATGGCAAAGCTAGGGAGAGCGCAATTGAATTTCCAGACTATTTACACATGATGGAGGGCAGCAATGCTAGCGAGAAACAAGCAATGCGAGGAATGTTAGATAGCCAACTCACAGCATCGCAGATGTTGTCACCAAGAAGTGTGACCATACCTTTGATATTCGTTTGACCTGACCTAGAACCAAATTTTAAGATATCATAGTTATATATGCATATACGCAAATGTTAAAATACTTCATGAGTCGCAATAATAAAAGTGCTGCTAACGATGCAGTATATGGACAGAGTTTATATAAGACACTATTCAGCTGATTGCGATTGACAAGAAAATCATATGATGTGACGATATGATAGAAAAATTAGAATAGAATGTAAATTATTTAATTAATAATTCACTCCTAACCTATGATACTGTAATACAGTATTTGAAGAATAGAAGCAAGAAACATTTGTCATATAGAATCGTTTCGCTGGAGATAGTAAGGTAGCAACCGTATGTAGCTACATATAGCCTCGGAGGGAAACGAGACTTTGTATTATATCATATGACACTCTGTCCTTTGCCAAAATACCAGAGAAGAAGTTATCTATCGCATCTTTTTTAAGACCAGTAATTAAGACAGCTAATACATAGGTTTTTGTGAAGTAGCTGATAGTGTAGTGGGAATGTACTGATTTATGAGTTTATTAGTATGGCACTCCTGAACAAGAATTCAAAATTGCATATGCCAGAGCTGTGTCCAAATCAGTGGCAATTCAAATAATCGAATAGTTCAAACAAATCACCACTTTAATTCTAGTCAGTGTTCATTTGATTCAATTTGGACAAATGCAAAAGTATATTGGATTTGATAGACACCTCAGAATATTAGGAGACATTTTTTCATGCAACCTTCTGGCGGATAATTGATCAGGTATGAAACTGCCATACATGCAGTTTAGTACAGGCACCTACACATATCCTAGTAAAATTTCTATCGAAGGCAGTTTCAGTATTTTCATACTGGTATTAAAATGACCAGCCTAATGTTAGCTACCCTGCTTTGTCAATGATATTTGAAGCAGTTGCTGCGTCGTTGAAGAAAAAGTTGCCAAGTGGCTGACAATAGAAGATATATTTTACGGTCTGATTTAATCGTTTAATATAATAACTTCTGATTGATTTTGGATTCATAGCCATTGGATTTAATAACACCAAAATAAATGTATTTATCATTTAATAACGATGACGTGTGATTTATTGTTATAGTATTATAATGAGTTTTTAGGGTTGCTATATCGCCAATGATAAAAACAGATTACCATAAAACCTTTATTTGAATACCATGGCGCTCCATTTTTCAACTCTTTCCTTATAGTGGCGATCAAATAGAGGTGGCGTTCAAATAGAGACTGGCGTTGCACTTTTTGAATAGCACGTCAGAATTTTGGGAAGATTAATTTAACCCTTTTACGGGCGAAGCGAATGTCGCCTATATTTTGCACTGTCCTTCACTGTTACTTCTTTTAAAGTTTTCGATGTTGTAAGAGCAAAGCATACGAAATGTTTACTTTTTGTTTTCTTATTTATCATCATAGATAGAAAATCTTTTATTAAAGTTAAACACGATCTATATCTACCCGTTTTTATCTATAGTATGCAGTATACAGTACAGTTCATGGTGCAAAATGTTAAAAAATAGTTTACCGAAGTTGTTAAATTGACTTGGAACAGATTAAAACTTACATATATTCATTCTAATGAGAAAACCTGTTTCGTGTCTCGAACAATTCGGTTTTCGACCAACCTTCTGGAACGGATTGTGTTCGAGAACCGAAGTTTCACTGTAACAATTTATCAAATATATATTCAAGAACAAGTGACATACTCAACCATACTTATAATACATGCAGAAACAAAAATTAACATGCTTGAAACAAAAATATTTGTGTTCTGATTGTTGTTTTGGATAAAACGAACATTTTCTTCTTGCTGCCCGATACCTTCCACAATGTCTTCTGACCACAACTCTTCTGCACTGCTGAACTAGGCGATATTAGCGTCCAAACAATTTTTTAGCAGAGCAAAAATTTTAAGCTTCGAATTTCGCACAAATGCAATGCGTAAAAGATAGCCTAAGCAAGCACAATTTTTAGCCTAAAAACAGTCTGTCATACACCATCATACATGTAAACCGTTGTTTTCACATACGTCAAACATTAAGACCGTGTTAAACAAGAAACTAGTATGTTAGTGTTGTTAGACTATTAGTCTGATACAGTTACTAATTATTTGTGCTGCTTTCAAAGTTTTAACGAGAAAACCAAAAAGCTTAGAAGTTGGGAAACGGACTTCGATACTAACAGAAACAATGAAAGAATTAATTGTTATTGATGTAATCGAGTCAATATTAGTACAATTATGTGGACACTTTTCTATAGTGGCGGTCAAATGAAGATGTCGTTCAACTAAAGGATGGTTATCTATTTTTCAACCCTTCTGCAATGGGATAAAGAGTATGCGTAGATATGCATTCTATTAGATGTAGCGTTCAAACAAAGGTGGCATTCAAATAGAGGTTTTGCGGTATCTTAACTTATTCTCAGGATATTTTCTGCTCCGACAGAAATCATTTTTTAGCAAAAGTGGATTCATGAAGTTCACAAGGCGAAGTTCTCTACCTGAATCAAATTTTTGGAAAATCTTCGTTTCTGGAATGTCAAGGCGAAAGGTTAGTGATAAAATGAGAGTTTAAAATATTTGCCATTTACAATAATTTGGTTTATTTTTAATATTTTATGTTTTGCTTACAGTTTTCCTCGCGCCAAGATACATGAAATATGCCAAATCCATCTATAGATATAATACAAGAAAAGAAATACTTCACTGATCATCCGCTTATTGCTATTACTTGTATGCAGTACAATATATAACACCACTCGCTGAATGCCTGGCATTGCCTAGGTAATGAAAGTCTTTCATTAACAACAGCTACCATTTTAACTTTCAAACTTCGTATGAGAAAATTGTCTTGCACAGTTCAAATAAATTTAAAAAAAATCAAAACAACTGTATAGGTTTTGAAACTTTTTCAAGCAACTGTAACTTTTAAACTTCATGCAATGAGAAAAATTTTATTGTACAGTTCAAATAAATTAAAAGAAAAAATACAACAACTGTAAAGGTGTTTAAATGTAAATGTGAAATAATTAGCAAGTAATGGCTAAATAAAGTCTGTTTTGCTACGATTACAATGAAAATGATTTGGTAATGATACAATTAATGTAACTGAGAAAACAAAATAAAAATCATGAATATGTTGAATTGATAACAACAATTAGTGCATTGAAGTGTGTGTATAGAAAAAGGTTACTGTTGCCGCAGAAGATCATTTATCGAAACTTCGAATATGACGATACTGGTACCTTGTAATGCTGGTACCTCTTAATACTGGTATAAACGTAAAAATGAGGTATCAGACTGCCTTAGTCCGATACTTTGTCAGACCAAATGAAGAGAGAATGTAGAGGCAATTTCTACTTGAGATAATAAAATTTTCCACATGAAAAGTATTTAGCCTTTACAGATTTAGCCATCGAACCTTAGAAAAAATCGGAAATAGGAGTGTAATGGCACATTTGAAAATTACAAATTAAAAAAATACGTAATGAGTAACAGTGAAAAAACTTTTAAAAGAAAAGCAAACGCAAAAGGTAATATTAATTAATATTAAAAAGTACATTTTTAGCGTGTGGAATTGCGATAAGGATAAAAAAAGAGTTGAGATATGGTAAGAACGGCTTAGCCTAGTGGTTACTCGCGCTTTTTAGTAGACTTATGGTTGGAATGTCGCTAGTTCAAATACAGCATAAAGGAGGTTTTTGCTGCTATGACTTTTTTGCTATAACTGGACAGACCAACTTTGAAATTTATATATATACTAGCTGTGCTAGCTGGCGTTGCACGGGTATTAAAAATCAGCTTATAAATAATGAGAGGTAATGAGAGTTGCCTGCTACTTGCCATTAGCCTAGCACATTGCCAATGGATAATTTGAGTAAGCTTACTAATAAGAGCTACCGCTTCTCATGACGTTTCGCCATCAAGTTGCGTCGTGACGGAAAATGGTAGAGTATTTGCTCCCATGTAGCGAAATATACCGCCTCATGAATTAATCAAGCTCGTGTGGCTGAACTGGCAAGGTATCAGACTAGCAAACCAGAGAATCCGAGATCAAATCTTCTGCGATATGTATTCTATATTCCAAGATTTTAATAGCTATAGCTGGACACGCCCAATGACGACAGATACACACACGACCAACTGGGAGAAATATATATAATGTAGATTATTATTTGTAAATTATATTTATATATATACATACTTTATAGACAAGAGGAAACTTATGGTAACCTTCTTTATCCCAGTGAATATCTGCATTGTTTCTTAATTTTCTATACAGGTCTAATAATTTGTCAAATATTTCCAAATCATCATCGGGTGATTTGGGATTTGAATTATGTGTATCAGGCAGGTGATTTGATTTGTTAGATATCATTTGACACAAACAGGTAAATGGTTTTAAGCAAATCATTTAATAAATATTGATGTCAGATAAAAAATTTGATTTGAAAACAGGTCTGGCATATGCATCATGTATTAATACATATTTGACAGCCGTTTACATGCTAACCTTTTGAACTTATCCACATGCACTTGCCTTCGACTGTTAAACTATTAACGTTAACCTGCATAATTAGAAAAAAACATTAAGTTGATATCAAACTTAACTTTCGGTAAAGCAAATGTTCCAATTTAAATGATGATAATGTAGACTTACTCAAATACATTGCTTATAATGAATTTGTCGGGTTTAACTAGATTATCAATGCCTCTGTTTTCAAGAGTCAAGTGCAATGGGAACCTTCGAGAGCATTCCACAAGAATTTCCTTGACATTCTGCAAAGCACGCAAAGACTCTTGCTCGAGAATCCACCTAAACTCTTTGCTCTACAATTATTTAATGTATAGTACATTAACATGCAAATATTACAAATTATCTATACTAAAATAATTAAAAATCAAATAATATATGGAATGAGAAAAGCCAGCTATCTAATTTTGATTGATACTGACCAGCGCGCAAGAAGCTTCCGACTCAGATGCTGAAGACATTTCGGACGAATAAAGCACACAACCCCGGCAGCTGTGACGCTGGGGTTATCTGTTAATGCTGACAATTAGCAGATCGTTTTATCGGAATTTTTATCGGATTCTTCCTCTGTTACAAAGACTATGTTTTCAGGCAGCGTGTTTAAAGCAGGACCGCACTAGAAGAGTGTCACGTGACAAGAACTTTGTTATGACTCAATCGGTGAGAACGCTATAGTAAATAAAGAAAGTGACGGAAGGTTATTTTGGCTTTTTAGATTGAAAGTGTGATTGAACATGTGATACATTTCGATTCAAAATGTGATATCTTTTTGTTGATGTCATTTAAACCATTGTTACATTTTTTTGTCTTTGTATGTTAATTCAATAATCAGAGCACGCATTAGAAAAGTAATGCCTTTCTTCACGGCAGTATATAAAATGCAATCGACTTCAGTAGTGAACCATTTAGGTTGTAGTTATTAAATGCTGCTCATTTAATGTGATGTGCTAAGCTTTCTTGTAACTTATAATATGAATTAGGTATTGGTCATGTTACACAGACGAATGTTTTTGATCGTAATGGATCACTGCCGTATTTATATATAACACTCATTTTTGTCGTGGATAGTTTACAGACGTTTGATATAATTATTCGGTTGGTATCTTGGTATACATTGAGTTTATCATGATAAAACCATATTTCTCATGCAAATAGCTTAGCTAAGACGGTTAATCTAATTCATGGCGAGTTAGATTAACAGGGCTGTTAGCAATAAACAGAGCTGGTTTATAGGCCTTTAGTTAGGTAGAAAGGTGGGCTAAAATGTTTTGCTGACAATTATGCAACATAACCATGAAACTCTTCCGGTTAACATTGGATGCCTTACACTTGTTTTTATAGTCTAGTTCTCAATCGTACAGTTCACTGTCTGTGACACCACCAATACTCTTGATAGTCACTTGAAATAGCTGTTTCAAATGCTTTTCAGATTAGACCATGCGAGAAAATTGTGTTGACAATTTGTTCTTCTGTTTTTGTTAGATGCCAAATTGTCTTTTGATTATATTTCTGGCCAAGAATTACAGGTTATCATCTTACTTTTAGACATGCTTAATATCTTATGTCTGCTTGTTCACAGCTATTTACAAGCTAAGTAATATGCAAAATTTCACTAAGAATATCCTGGTATCAAAGATCCAACATTGATGTGTTGTGGTACTATGTAATCTACATTTTATCACCAGTTTAAGCACAACCCATTTGTTGTGTATTGGCAAGCAACTATTCCAACATCTGTAAATTTATATAGCAACCAGGTTTTAATTTGCTATTCTTAAATGCCTGTTTCATCATTATTTACATTATTTACATGTTTTCATTTTCCCCTTTCATAGCTGTAATAATATACTATTAGCTAATAGCAAGCGAGCTAGATTGCTAATAAATTTTGTAACGCTCAAACAAAAAGCTTGGTATCAAAATCCACATTACATTTTATGGATTTATTTTTGTTTTTCTAAGTAGAGTTGAATTAAAATTTTCTACAGAAGATCAAATAGGACTCTATGCATAGCCTCCATGTAAACTAGATTTACATTGATTAGAATTATCACATGAGACTTGCAAATGTTGGGTTTTAAAATTGTAAGCTTACCAATTTTGGAGTGAATGCGTGTCGAACGAGTTTCCAATGCATTCCATAGATCTGAATTTTTTAGTTAACAGATTGAGTAAATGTATCATTTGAAGTTATTGTTGAAGTAAGGAGTTGTAAAAAGTTTTTTGACAAGAACAGCCTCGCACAATCATAGCCTGACTACCTAAAATGTAGAATAGAATTCGTTTTCATAGGTCTATACACTTTTACTAGTAGAGAAAGCGGTTTTGCTGTGTGCTAGAATGGTTGCTTGTGTTGAAAAGCTTATTTTCTATACTGTTGGAATTTTAAAAAGCTAACAGCATTGATATAAATATATGTTACTAAATATGAATATTTATAAATACGTATACAGCATAAATATATTTTACTTTGATACAGCTCTCTGATTGTAACGAACATGCTCAGATTTTGTTGACAATGTCTGCGTAGTGGTTGTTCTCTTATGAATATGTTCAGAGTTGTGAAAAGAATTTTGAGTTGGTGATTTTATGAGACTTTAGAACTATTGAGTAGAAAATTATTTTTCATGAAAGCTAAGGCTACTGCAAGCTCTATGCTCAGTTGCTTTGCTCGATGTGTTTCAATGCAGCTTAACGTTTTTCTTGGATATGAATTGGAAAAGCTTGAGGAGGAGAAGTATTCTCAGTGCTCATTCTGCATGTTTTACAGATGGTGAGGGCTGTGTAAATAAATCCTTGTATATATTGTACAGTAGTGACCATGAGATCTAACACTGCCTCCACTGGTAGGCTTGACAAGAATACAAAGATGAAGAAAGCTGATTCCACAGCAGTCACAACGGTTGGTTCACTTCCTGTGTTAGTGTTACTAGAACAGTCAATTTTCACCAAAGTTTTGTGAGGTTCAGGATATACAGTATAACTCAGATATATTGCCTTCCATTGTGTCAAAAACATTGTTATATCTCATCTTTCAGTCTAGTCCTGATTATGTTAATCAATCCTCTCTCGATTTGAATACTTTTTGCACTTTCACCAATATGAAACAAAAGTTTTTTTTTATTTGCAGCAAAAAGAATTCAGAAATGAAATCGCTGTGCTATTAACTTTGTTTTCCTAAGTAGTAGTGTTTTGATTTGCTGATTGTTGGTTTTTGTATTAAAAGCTAGGTTTAGTCTAAAATTATAGGCATGGTTAGTCGGAGTTATTCAATTGGCCAATTAAGTGTTTGACAATGTCAGTTATCCATAAATCAAGAAAAATAGAGTACAGTGAAGCTTTGTATGCCTTGGATGAGTTTGATCCAGGTGAACACCCGATAGGAACTACTTGCAGAATACAGATTGTCCAAATCTCTATCAGCTACAAGAATTAATATATGACAAAATGACCTGACCAATGTAGAACTGTATATATACCGGTACATCATTACACATATTTACTTTTAGCTAAGATACAATAAATGTAGTCAAAATTTTGAACACTTGGATGTGTCAAATGTATAACCCTAGTAGTGTGCGGGCCAGTTGTTTTGATTCATCAGAACTAGGGACATAGATTTCGAAAAAGTAGTCTATTATGCGAAATAATATATGAGGGCCTCACATACTTTCTCAATTGTAGCAAACAAACCACACACAACACATAAATGATCAGATATCAGATCCTGGTTTGAAGGAGAAAGTAATGCAGGTTAGTGTACTACTGTACTTGACCATCCTACTGAAAACTTTCTTATCGTGTGCTGCATTCCTTGATTGGCATGTTTTTGACAGCTGATAGAGATAGCCAACTGTACAGAAGACAATGCTATCCTTGCCCTCCATGACACCGACAATGATCTAAACAGAGCTGCTGAACTGCTGTTAGAGAAAAATAATGACATGCAGGTAACTATTACGATTGATACGGTAACTAGGATAGAGTTCTACTCAGCCACTAGTCTGATATATTTATTAAAGAGTAGTTCTTAGTCTATTGGTATTAATATAGAGTAGTAGTTATTAAAGGTTGACTTGCAACAAAATTCACATTACAGTTATATGGTATCAAAAGATTCACCATGTCTTACTCTGCTGTGTTGTAGGTGCAAAATATGTGGAAATGTGATTACAAGCTCTTAAAAGCTCAAAAACGAAAACCGCCGTAGATTAGAATCAGTTTATTTTTCTGTTGTAGTCATTAAATTTGGTTATTGTTTTGTCACAGGACGTTCTCACGTGAATTGAAAGGCAGATAAAAGGCTCAATATAAAACTTCTCGTAGCACTAGTTTATGACAAACACTTGGGGTTTTACCGAAGACCCCGTATCAAATACAGACGCTTGCTACTTTACAGTTTTGTTTCGGCTTGGTCTTATCGTCTAGTCGTAATCTGATCATGTGACCCATACTTCGCAAATAATTTTTGCAGCAGTTTTTGATTAACACCGGTGACCAACAGGCTCGTCATGTTCACCAGACAATGATATGTACTCCTTCGAGCTAAGGTTTCGAAAATTAAACGAATTTTCAGGGTAAGTTATAAGATATCAGTGCTGAAAGTGGCAGCATTACAATGACGATAAAATAGACGCGTAAGAACAATAGACATGGTTTTATTGAATTCGTGAAGTATATTTGTGAACATATTTTGACGAATGAGGTTGCTTGAAAGTCTAAACAGAAGCCATCTTGTACAACTACATCCCATTTGAGCCATTTTGTAAAGAGATTCTAATCTATGGCGACCTGGTGATGACGGCGATTAAATGTTCGTTTTTTGAGCTTTTAAAAGCTTGTAATCACATTTCCACATATTTTGCACCTACAACACAGCAGAGTAAGACATGGTGAATCTTTTGATACCAAACAACTGTAATGTGAATTTTGTTGCAAGTCAACCTTAAATCTTATAGTATTACTACAGAGTAGTAGTTATTAGTCTTATAGTATTACTACATGGTAGTAGTTATTAGTCTAATAGTATTACTACAGAGTAGTAGTTATTAGTCATAGTATTACTACAGAGTAGTAGTTATTAGTCTAATAGTATTACTACAGAGTAGTAGTTATTAGTCTAATAGTATTACTACAGAGTAGTAGTTATTAGTCTTATAGTATTACTACAGAATAGTAGTTATTAGTCTAATAGTATTACTACCGAGTAGTAGTTATTAGTCTTATAGTATTACTACAGAGTAGTAGTTATTAGTCATAGTATTACTACAGAGTAGTAGTTATTAGTCTTATAGTATTACTTCCGAGTAGTAGTTATTAGTCTAATAGTATTACTACAGAGTAGTAGTTATTAGTCTTATAGTATTACTTCCGAGTAGTAGTTATTAGTCTAATAGTATTACTACAGAGTAGTAGTTATTAGTCTTATAGTATTACTACAGAGTAGTTTTCATTAATCAGGCCCAACTGGGATTGTTTCAAATAAGGGTGTGGAGCTTGGCAGTTGTTTAAAAGACCACATTGCTGATATAATGAACAAATGCAATCTTCCAGGATTAGATGATTTTGTTGGGTTCACAGGATGGTTGGAAAGAAAAGAAAGCAAAAAGTAAAAAAAAACAGCAACCCCAGACAGCAGCCGTGTCTGAGGAGAGTACAGAGACAGAAACAAAGGAATCTAATAACAGGTAGAGGTTTAGTCTATCTTGATCAGTTGCCTCACTCGGTTATAAATAACCAGATTGAACCACCATTTAGTCTTCACGAACCTCATTTAGTACTGACGCAGGGGTTTCATCAAAATATGAAAAGCTCAAGTCGGTAGTTGCGGTTTCTAATTTAGGCTCTTACATTTTAGAGACAAGTCGTACCCAAGAAATGCACCACCACGACTGCAGAGGGGTCGTGGCTCACGTCAAGATGGTCGTCAAGGAAATTTCACAGAACGGAGATTCGCCGGAGGAGATCGAGGTCGACCTCGGGGTACGGGAGCTCATCGGTAGGTAAACACGCCATGATATTTGATGGCCTTTTACTTAGCTACTCGAGTTGTTTTCTCTTGACCAGTAACTGCAGTGGGTAGCCCTCGCGTTGACACAAGGTCTTTTTGCAGCATGAAGAAGTTGGATCATAACTTGTAGCTTTTCAGTTTCTCACCAACCTTTAAGTGGGAAAACTGGACATGAAAATTGCTGTTTTTAAAATTACTTAGAACCATTCAAACTTTGGTTGAGGTCACTTAGGCAGATTATTTACACAGAGGTGGAGGATCCAGTCGTGGCCGAGACGGATTCGGTCGCAGTCGTGGCACGGATAAACAAAACAGTGAACAGTCAGATTTGGGCAACACTCAGATTGGTACATGGACAAGCGAAGCAGACGCCAACCCAAAGACAGACTCATGGGGAGAGGTTTGGAATGAAGAAGACAACCAATGGCAAGGTTTGTCATTAATTTAATGTCTGTGGAGTTTTCTGTAATATTTTGTCCTGTTTTCATTGGTCATAGGCACATTCAGCTCGGTGCAATGATTTTGTCTAGATGTGTTATTAAGAAGATTTTGTGCTATTCACTGTTATCAAACCATTGGTTTATCAAACTAATGGAAACACGATTGGTTTGATAAAGCAATCGTCTTTAATCAAATCAAATACACATAAATTAAATTTGCTAACTTCGTTTTTTTCCATGAATATTTGTGTGCATTCTCTGTGCTTTCTCATACTTTCTACCAAACTTTTAACTTATGCATCTCAATGTCTTCTAAAACTTGCTATTCTGTTGACAGTCATTTTCTATTAATCAAGTATTGTAGCTTTCAACTTGTAAAGTTGCAAGTTACAATATTTGATGCTTAATATTACAAAAGATATTGTGGAGTGGCTTTTCTGTGAAGAGTAGCAATGTATTGAACTATTATTGAACTGACCGATCGGCTGTGAAGTTCAAGCCACCTGCACTTGTTAGTTAGCGTTTGACTAGCTTCTCAGGCATATTGACTATACTCTGCTCTAGATAAACACCATAGCTTGACAGTCATTGGTTTTGCACCCATTTGAACTCTCGACACTTATCTAGTCACTCGAGGATGAGTTGTTTTGGCCTTTTTCATCTCATTGAAGCGTTACACTACAACTAAATTAGGATTATGGTGTCATTTTTTGCTCACGTATATCATCTATTTCATATTGACATCTTCAACTGACTATACTTGGCATTGCTTATAAATTGAGATTTACCCCTTGCGTTCTATATGGCTAGTGGTTACAACCCCTATGGTACAGATAACCTTTCACCAAATAGCAGTTCATTCAAGAACTGAAATGGAATGTCGTCCATATGTTTGCTGTCAGGAGTGGAAAACCCTCCGATTGGCTATTTAATTCAGTTATAGCTGCAATATATTTCATATAAGCCTAACTGCCGTGCAAACTTACCTTGAACAATTATGGCAATTTTAATTTTTTCACCAATATAAAGTTACAGCAATAGAGAGATTAACTAACCACACCTACTCGTCCTACAATGAATCCCAAAAAAATTGTTTCTTAGAATACTCATCAACACTCAACCTCATTTTCAATGTCGTACTTATCATGAAACTCTAAAAATCTTTTAAGAAGCTATTGCTGAGGGACTTCACTGTAAAATTAGGACTTTGTGGGCATACAGTGTAGCCTTAGGTCTGATGCAGACAATTGACATAAACATTTGTTTATGGTTATATTACTTTGTTTTTGCTAGCTTACAATGTAGCTTAGCTTGTAGCTTACATTGTAGCTTAGCTTGTACCTTAGCTTGTAGCTTATAGTGTTAGCTTTGTGCAGTCCAAAGTGCTTGGATGTGTGTGTTCCTCTAGGAGATCTGAAAGGGACACATGTATTTGAGTCAACAGCTAAAACGGATGCATTTCCTACTCCAACAGAATTTGATCCGTCATCTGTAGCAGCAATGACTACAACAGCGACATCTCAGTCCTCTTCGATCAATGGCAGCAATCAGTGAGTCCTTTATTAATCTTTTAGCTTGGCATATTGTCAACACCAACTTGTGCAAAGCTTGCAGCACTTTCCATTTCGTAAGGTTTGGGTGCTTCGTGCAACTAACCTCGTGCTACACAGCCACTGTAGCTCCGTTATTCTCACTGAAGTTGCAGTCAAACATTGAAAAACTCATTTTATACCTTTTCTTGTAACTAAAAATTTTCTATTTGTGATTTTACCACTTCTGTCTATCTAGTGCAGCTTTAATTGAAATTTGGATTTTTCTTCCCAATCCCGCAAGTGGTTGCAGTTACAATAAAATCACTTAAATCCGTAAAGTTATCTACTGCAATCGCAATAACAATCTAGAAACTAATCTTTCAATTTAGTTTAAGACTAGGTGAATGCCTGGTGTTGCATGGGTATTAACCCTTTCACTGCCATCCATGCACAAATTTAGCTATCGGCCTACTGCCAGCCATTTTATCGAAAATTGCCGAGTTTATTTCATGGTATGTATACACTTTTCAATTTCAAACTATCTAGAATATTTTTGTTATATATTTTATTTTGCCAACATGTTAACAAACAGTGCTATGCAAAAAGTTCAATGTATCTATACTTTCTGCATTGCTAACGCTATGTGAAACTACGATCGCTACGAAGTTAAAACGATCCTCTACAGTCTACAATGTTCCTTACTCTTACAAAACTATTATTTTCACCATTACAGTCGGGGCTGCTACTGCAATTATCTGTATGATCACTAAAATCTGAATCGGTTATAATGTCATCAACGTAAGTAATTTGTTTTATAGCTCGGGAAATACTTACGAAAGCCATAATAACACTAAATAGTTTGAACGTCAGAAAGAAAAACATGTATGATTTTTAGTTGGAAATTCCCAAACAAAAATTTAAAATTGCTTCGTGAATTTAGGCTTACTTTAGAGAAATCTTCGGACAACACTGTCAATATCATAAAAGTCCTAAAGATCATTGGATATGTTGTCAACAAATAATAAAACTAAGATACTACGTAATTGCTGGGAAATTCGCAAAAATGCGCATACGACAGTGAAAGGGTTAAAAAAAGCTTATAAACAGTGGCAGGTAATGCAGTTGTCTGTCACTTGCCATTAGCCTGGCACATTGCCAGTGACTAATTTGAGTAAGCCGTTATCCATATTGCTAAACTTACTAATAAGAGCGGGTCTTTCATTCCTAGATTTCAATAGCTATAGCTGAACAGACAGGGAATAGTTATAGCTATAGCTGGACAGACAGGGAATGACAGACTGAGATTTATATAGATTGGTGATGCACTCATATCCTATCGACTGAGAAATAGTTTTTAGAGGTTTCACCGCATTCAGTTAAACCTCAGTGAATAACATTTTCCATGGAACAAAACCCTAGATTACGAGTACCGTACCGATAAGTTTAAAACTTGTGTTTTCTTTTATACGAACTTACATTTTTAAGCAAAATTATCTGTTTACTAGCCTTTAAATATGCTGCCGATTTTCCCTCGTCGATCATTCAGTTTTAGCGTCAAGAAACAGTTAAAATGTGATATATTTATATAGAGTAATCATCTGAGAATTTTTTGTATGCGTAGTGTTGCTGCGGAGAGCACGAATATCTCTTGGTCTGAAGCACAGATAAGATCTGTCGGTTTAGTGTAATTCTCATCTGATTGTATTACTGAGGATTCAGTTACAAATTTCGGTGATGGATTCCCATATAAATCTTTTCCTTCTAAAAAAAGCTGCATTCATAAAATTCAAGCCACACAAGCTTTCTATTTTAATTTGTTTCTAGTAAGTTGATCTTGTTAGTATATCTTTTTCAGGCTGAGTATTGATGCAATGTTTCCAAAGGAAACTGTGGAGACGATGAGTCGGCCTGCAGTATCTATGTACGACAGTCAACGCGCATCCGACAGTATCAAGAGTGCGATTGGTATGCCGACGCAACAGCAACTCTCCGATGAGGCGTCTAAGAACGCCGCTCTTTCGTCTGGGCAGCAGTCATACAGCGGTCAGAGCAGCTTACCTCCAGCATCTCAATCCAATCTCGTGCAACCTTTGATGCCTAGCTCACAGCCTCAGAGGCAAAGCAAGCAGCAACGATCTAAAGTTCCGCCTCCATCAACTAAGGTAATCCATTATTTTAACATTATTTCCCATTTGTCGTTTTTAACATGTTTATTCATTTGATAGTTGAAGGTCTTCGTGACAGTGAACAGGTTAGGGACGCTGCGAACAGGTTAGGAACGCTGCGAATTGACTCGTAATTTGTTCTTCATTATAAGTTGATTTGTCAAACCCTTGTCTTCCTGTACCCGCTGTTGACCACTACTCACAGTTTACTTTTGCTGACTGAACAAACAAACTAAAAAAGAAAGACGGCGATGCTCCGTGATTAGTTGGTTTCACTAAAATATTACCTGGCCAGTCAGAACATTCTGGAGAAGTTTTCTAATAACTATGCCAGTGACCAGCATATCAGCAAGTTTATCTTTTAAGTATCATTTTGCATCCTCTGTCTGTTCCTCTCCTTCCTTTCCTTGTCTCTGATCTTTTCATGTTAACTCTGCGTATTCTTTCTCAGATTCTCCTGTCTGTGATGTTTTCATGTTAACTCTGCGTATTCTTTCTCAGATTCCAACAGCCCCTGTCGAGATGCCTCATTCGCAAACAGGTTCCATAATAAGTCTTGGAGTGCAGTTCGGTGCTATGGATTTCAACAGTGATGCAAGTTCTCTTGCAATCGATTCATCCTTCAAGCCTACAGCTGCTGTCAGCACTGCCACTCTTCCGCAGGTACTTGTTTATTCTGGGCCAACCGTGGAAGCATGGGCCGCATGGCAACAAGGGTGAATCTTCCAAAGTGCACAAATCATGGCCAAAATTTGTAATGAGCTGCCAAACTAATCTGAATGTAGCTTTGAGATTCGGTCCAGTAATGTCTTGTTTTGTTTTTCCATGATTCTATTTATACCATTTTGAATTTTTTATTCAGCTTGTAAGTACAACAGATGTCGAATAATTATATAATTGTTATGACGACCAAGAACTTTTGTAAATATTAAATTTGTTAATAATATTTTGTCTAATCAAACAGATAGCTTCAGTGAGGTCTATCCAAACCAAATTAAAATCAAGCTAAAGTAAAATCATTTGAATGCAAACTTTTACACGACAGGCACTTTGACTGCTTTTTTTACTGAAGTTTCAGAGTCAAAACCTAACTATGGTTATTGTCTCGCCACGCTTTGACGAAGAGTATGGCTGTTTTCATATGTTAAGTTGTTCTTTTAATTTCTGTGTTCTTTTAATTTCAACCATGCGTAAATCAGGCTACGGTCGGACTTATGTCAGGCTGCGGTCGGACTACTGTCTTTTCTACAGTAAAATACTAGATGCTAATACACTTTCATCATTCATTTTCAACCAGCTATAATTGGACCCCATCTATCATTCCATTTGACCCTTTTTGATTTAGTTCTAATTACCTTGCAGCATGTGGGCCAACACTCGCTGCCAGGCAGCCTATATACATCTGGCAGCTCCTCGATGAATACTCACCAGTCAGGGCAGAGTCCTGAGCCCATACCTTATCCGAGTCAGTCGAATCAAAGCCTCTCTTCGCAGGACAGTCGGAGCAGCAGTCTTTACCCAAGGTAGTTGTCTCTTTCTCTCGCGGCTATCAGCCATTCTTCTAAGTCCCGTGTTTGAATTGTTGCAGGTGATTGCTTTTAGTGCCTGCAGTCTGTCAACATGGAAACCTATTGAAACGATTACATTATTAATATAGATGTTTTTAAAATCAGTATTCATGTTTGGCTTGAAAGGGTTCAAGGCTGTTGGAAGAGAATTATAATTAAAAACTATCATCTTCTGTATTTTTTTTAGTTCCGTCTGGTCAGAAGACTTGAAATAATTTTAGGCTCGTAGAACTGAATTTCATTCAAAGGTTGCTGATAACCTACATAATCCATATAATGAGAGTTGAGTGTATTGAGCTAATGTGGATTCGTGATCCTGTAGTCTCTTTTAGCAAAGTATCTGCGTTAGTTGTTACAACAATTGCACCTCTTTATTGTCTCACATTTGCAGATCCACAGGTTTGAAGGAGACTCAGGGCTCCCATTCGTCATATACGGGCACGGGTAATGTTCCCTCTCAGTACAAGTCTAGCCAATCAACACAACCGGTCAGCAGCGCTCAGCCAGTTCTGCCTATCCCGCCTGCTGATAGCCACGCCTCCAGTCAGTCATTCCAAAGCAGCCAGACTTCAAGGTTAGTCTCTAGAAGGTCTGTGCAAGGCCGTTTCCAGAGCCAAAGCCGACATTTACGTATTGACTGGGCTTGAAATGTCGCAACCAATCCCGGCTGTCACAAAGTCAATTAAAATAGGCATTATTCCCTAAGTTAGTTTGAGTTGTTAACTTCCTTAATTTCTCCATCTGAATGCATTTTGAACAAAATTTAAGTGAAGCTTTATCACTTGCTAACTTGAACTGAAAGATGTGATCGTTCACTTTTTGACCAGTTGTTTGGGGTATAACAGCTTAAAGTTGGTCTGTAGTAAAGTTGATAATGCTGTTGGCCAGAGTTCCTCCCCAGTAGGGCCAGAGAGCAGGGGCATCTAACTAACCCTTTATGACTGAGTACGCACATCTCCAAAAGCGCTGCAAAAACTACTCTATTCAGAAGCACAATTTGCATCTTAGATATAAACTAAATGTGGCTTGACAAGCTGATAAATTTTCTACAAGCTGATATCTTTTGCTAGCAGTTAACATATGGGGGAAGGTGGGGTAAGTTGTGCCATGGGGTAAGTTGTGCCATGGGGTAAGTTGTGCCAATGCAATTTGAGCATCACAGGTTTATTTGTGGGAGTTATCCTTTCTATGAGTTGAGAAACAGGATATGGCCACCATCATGCTGCACACGCTTTAATTGTCACTAAACTAGTGAGTTATTATTAAATTTGCAGACTTTGTGCAAAAAGCTACATTCTAGGATAAAACTTTCAACACAATTTTTTCTTAAATTCTGTAGATAGCGTGCACATTATTGGCACATATTTATTTAACCACACTAAATATATATTGAGAATCTCGTTATAGTTTACACTGTTTTACTAGCAATATAATTTGTTACTAAACCCTCTTTGGCTACGTTGTGCCATCATGATCGGGCTACATTGTGCCATTATGATCGGGGTAAGTTGCATCAAGGCACAACTTAACACAATTTATGAGATGGCTAATTTATTTGCTCAACCATTTACATTTATGCCAAGTATGATGCCAGAAAATGTCGCTTCCAGATTTCGCTGCACCGGAATATTTTCTTTGAGTTCAATGATTTTTCAAAACCGTGATTTTGCTGAAGCTATTTAAACAGATCAGTCTCTGTCGAAAGATGATGCAGCTGTCTCAAGCAACTCTACTGATCGTAGAGACGAGATTATTGCTGAGACACCTCAAGTGTCAATGAATGTAAAATTGAATGTAAATGGTTCTAATTGTGGTATAACCCCAGAACAAATTCTTCCCCTTTTAAAGGCAGACCTTAGTAAGCAAGCCAACAGAGGAAAAGCTAAGGCCACAACTTTGACGGACACACCTAAAAAAATAGAAACAGAACAGCGTGATAAAAATTAATGAAAGGAAACAAGTGATCCTACAAACAAATAAAGGAAACGAAAACCCAAAACTGTTGTTGAATCTAGGACAGATGACGAGGATATGGCAGTCCCCGATAGCAGAGACTGATAGCTGGCACAAAAACTGTTCAAGTAAAGTCCGATTTGGTGTCGATATAGGTGGCCTTTTAATTGAGTAAACAGGCATTCTCTATGCTGTTCCATATTCTTTGGAAATCCAAGCCAGGCTTTTTACTAGTATTATAAGCTATGGAGTTGAGTTAAAAGTCCAAGCCAGGCTTTTTACTAGTATTATAAGCTATGGAGTTATAAGCTATGGAGTTATAAGCTATGGAGTTATAAGCTATGGAGTTATAAGCTATGGAGTTATAAGCTATGGAGTTATAAGCTATGGAGTTATAAGCTATGGAGTTATAAGCTATGGAGTTATAAGCTATGGAGTTATAAGCTATGGAGTTATAAGCTATGGAGTTATAAGCTATGGAGTTATAAGCTATGGAGTTATAAGCTATGGAGTTATAAGCTATGGAGTTATAAGCTATGGAGTTATAAGCTATGGAGTTATAAGCTATGGAGTTATAAGCTATGGAGTTATAAGCTATGGAGTTATAAGCTATGGAGTTATAAGCTATGGAGTTATAAGCTATGGAGTTATAAGCTATGGAGTTGAGTTAAAAGATATACAGATTGTAAAATTTACACTTGCAGTAAAGTGGGCAATTTTTACATGTTACAGTTTACTCCAGTTCATTCTGTTGTGTGGCACAACTTACCTAGCTAACAGGGTGAGTTGTGCCACTAAAAAGCTGTTACAAAAATGTAAATTGTACGAAATATTTTGCTTGCGATCATTAGAGCTTTTGTGTGAGAGCTTTGCAAGGATATGTGTTCAATAGTTGTGATTCTCAGTGACATATCTCTAAATACTTAGATTCTATCCTGAAAATATTGAATTCTGGCACAACTTACCCCACCCTCCCCTGTAGATCTCATCATCTAAGTTGCAATTATTTGGAGCTATGGGAAATCCTTTTCAATTTGCCAAATTGCTTTGCATTTAGGATTTCATCGATATATTTAACCATCGGTATATCTAACCATTGATATATTTAACCATCGATATATTTAACTATCGATATATTTAACTATCGATATATTAAACTATCGGTGTACTAGAATAAAACCTGTGTCTGTCTGTCCGAAGCCACGGTTGAGGTTGAGGAAAAAGATTGCATCACACGGGATTTGAACTCATGACTTTCAGGATGGTAAACTACTTGAACTTTTATACACAAGTAGTTTACCATGAATTTTTTTGTTGAACGTTTATACCGTTGAACACTTCTATTTCGCTAGTATTTAGTTTCGTGAGTAGCATACAGAGTAAAATTTCGCTGCAACTTAATTTCGCAGCTCTGATGAGTGCGAAAATATAGTGATGTGAAAATAAATGCAGTAGAACAAACATAATTAGATTCCTCAGGTTCAGTTCACCGATAGGAAAAAAATTTCAATTTGGGACTAGTTTGTAATTGTGAACCGCAAGTAGAATGGTGTGGGCGAGTTCGATAATGCAATTTGATCGCTTGCCGCCATTTGTTTCTTGGACTATCAATGAACAAAGCTATTTAATTTCGCGTTTTCGCTCATTCGTTATGATAGTTTAGTTTCGCACAAGAAATTTTCACGAGAGGATGACTCCGTGAAAACGCAAAAGTTACATGAGGCGAATACATGTGTCCTAGGGTAAATAAACTTTTATACACATTGACCCATTAATATGTTTGCTACATTTCGCAGCAAAAGCAAGATTTTTATTTACAAAATAAGTTTATTTATGAACCACTGTTCATTGCAAGCTCAGTTTATATGAGTCTTCTGGCTATCAAACAGTAAGCTGCAAATTTATGAAAGAAAAAAAATTCTCAAAAGTTGAAAATGAAACTGCGAAAGTTATTGACATACAATCACTGTTTATAATAGTTGCAGAATTGAAAATAAAACCGTATAATGAAATTTATTTAGCATGGTTAGTTTCTGCGCTGTCGCTACCAGTTTCTGTCTCACTGTCAGTTTTACTCACTTCACCTTTTTTGGGCTTCCAATTTTATTGTCTTCTAACCTAAACTCTTCGTCCACTCTTGAACCAGTCAATATCAACATCAAAATAACATTTTCAGCAAAGCCGGTATTGATTTCGACAATTTTCAAATTTTCACGGAAAGGAAGATGGCGCATGCTAAGCACAAAGAATAGCTTTATAGTAGTACATGCTATATATATATATATATTCGTCGGAATATATATATATATATACCTCGTGGGAATATATATATATTCCCACGAACAAAACGATTGTTTGGGAGATTTATAATAAATGCATATGTGCACACAACTCCCGAAAAATTATCCATTAATGGCCATGACCAAACCCTTGTACCGAAATCTCTTCAACAAATTTAATCATTTTTGTGTAGAGTCCTTTAAGTATAATAATGATACAAAACACATATAAACCTACATGTTACCAAGTCTTTGAAAGGTTACCGCAATATCTTAAAACTAACCCATCTGATCGGATTATACATAAATAGACAGATTAATTCGGCCTAAAATCGAAATAAAAACTTGACAAGCCTATTTTAATCAAAATTAAAAACGGCCAACAAAACGCCGATAAAGCAGTGTGACAGATAGTAGAACTATTAAGTCATGCGCATTTCACGAAAAAACCGTGCACATTTCACCAGTCTATGACATTGTCCAATTGCTGAAGGTTTCTGTAATTAACGTAGAAGTACTGAAAAGTAATCATTTTTTGCTGATTCTACTGGACTCTAACATTGTGGACACTTATAATGAATACTTTGGTATTCCAACTGATGTCCAAAGCAGTGAAAGTAAATGATGATGATATTTTTCCAACTATTCTTTTTCTATTTTAACGATTTCTAACGATACAATATATAATTAACGTAGAAGTACTGAAAAGTAATCGTTTCTTTTTGCCGGTTCTACCAGACTCGGACATTTTGGACACTTATAATGAATACTTTAGTATTCCAACTGATGTCCAAAGCAGTGAAAGCAAAGAAAATGACAATGATATTTTTCTAACGATTCTTATAAGATAATTACAATATTTAATTGTAAGAATAATTATTCGATTTTATGAGATTTAGTTATAAGAATAATCATTTGAATTTACAAGATTAAAGTATATAGTGACCGACGGTGTGCAATATGTTACTGTTATTTCTTTTCTAAAGTATTTGTTGACGGTACTATGGCTGTGCTCAATATTGCGGTACTACCAAGCCATTTTTAATATCTGCAAAATTAAGTAATAGGCCTACACTTTCTTATAGATAAACATTCAGCATAATTTTTTAGATATACATGTAACTACAGAAATCTAGATAAATATCACCTCTTGATATTGGTTGCTATGACCTGGTATGCTATGGTTGCTATATACAGCCCCCAGCTATATATATATACATATATGTGTGTGCGTGTATGTGCGCGTATGTATATATGTATGTATATTACACAGCAGCTTGCCATTTTACTTCTAATATTGCATTTCTCCTATTGCAGGGAGAGATATAAACATATCATCTTTTCCTTTCATTATTGCTGTTTGTTGTACATAGTAACACCCAGTACATTACAGCTACCATTGCAGTTCTCCTATTGCACTGCAGTGCCATTTGACTGCTGATATTGCATTTCTCAACCAGCAGTACCCTTTCTTTTTTCCAATATCACTCTGGTCGTGGGCTGTATGACAGTGGAATTTCTAGATAGATATATATATATATATATACATGCTATATATATATACATGCTATATATATACATGCTATATATAGTATATGCTATATATATACATGCTATATATAGTATATGCTATATATAGTATATGCTATATCGTGTTAACCCAAGCAAAAATCAGCTATAATGAGAATTTGTGAACTATTTAAAGGATTTTGATACGGTGTATCTAATCCTGAATTTTTGGGTGTCTGAAAGGTATGAGCGGACAACCCAAAATGTTTACATTAGTGTACTTCCTTCTCTAGATCATAATTCGTGGAGAGAACCCTGCTTGGGAACTATCATTGGGAGTAGCAAGACTGTTACACCTTAGTAGCTTGTTACTAGGCGTTTAGTAAAGGGAACTGGGCATGTCAGCTAAGTGGTTGTCTTCAGACTGATACAAACTGTGTTGCCTTTGTCTTATTCGTATACAGTAGCTAGTGATCTCATTGTGTTTGAATGTTAGTTGATGAGAGAAGTTGTGGGAAAATCTTTATCTTATACGTTATCAGAGGTGCTGGTCAAAAATCATACGGTCATCCGATGTGTGAAATACAAGCTAAGCAATATTCTGATATCAAAATTAGTTTTCCTTCCGCCGAAATAATTGATCGAAATATAACAAAAGAAGCAGTATTGGCTGATGTGCCGCTATGTGTTGCAGCTCAGGGTCGTACTACCAGAATCTGACTGAGAAGAGAGGGGGCTACCAGCCTAGTACACAGTCGAGTGGTGGACTCGCTGCCTCCGGCGTGAACAGCAACCAGTACAGCGGCAGTCTGTATTCTTCCAGCGGAGAGCAGCTTAATGTGACTTCATCATATAGCCATGTATGTTTGACCATCAGCTTCATTTACCCTCTGATCTGGAAACAATTCATCACACGAGCTAGAAGGAATTTCAGATCTATTGTATTTTTTCCGTTAGCTTGCTTTTCATTCTTTACATATTTCATGTTTTTCTAAAGGTTCTGTTTATGGTTTTTCTTTCAATATTTTTAATGCCGCATTTAATTTGTGGCTGAAGTCGCGCGGTGTTACAGAAGCACACAAGGTGTTACAAAAGCACACAGGAATAAACTTTAACAATCATATTGTTGTGTAGTGAGTACAAACTCTCTGCCTATGCCAAAATCTCAACTCGAGTATGAAAAAGCTTAACTTGTTGAATTATCGATTAGCTACAAACACTCAAAAGATTATAACTTTAATTTCCTCAACTCATTCGCACCCGATGCGAGTTAACTTGCATATTTATAACGTTGCTATGCGCCCGATGCGAGTTAACTTGCATATTTATAACGTTGCTATGCGCCCAATGCGAGTTAACTTGCATATTTATAACGTTGCTATGCACCCAACGCGAGTTATCTCACCTCTAAAATTTACCTACTTTTTGTATTACTATTTTTAAATTATAAAAGAAAATTTTGGATTAGTTACAAAGAGAAATTTTTGGCCAATCAGACAAACGCACATATATGTCTCGATGATGTCTCTGGCAAAAGTTATGACCACCCAAATCGACCAAAGTTAGTTCACCCAAATCGACCAAAGTTAGTTCACCCAAATCGACCATCTACCTAAACTGGAAATCACCGTAGCGACCAAAACTTATTGTTCCTGATAAATTTTTTCAACTCCAGAAGTAAATACATGTATGCAGATTCAGAAGTAAATACATGTATGCAGATTCAGAAGTGAAAGACAGCGTAAATCAAATCAATACATGTATGCAGATTCAGAAGTGAAAGACAGCGTAAATCAAATCAAAACATTTTTTAATGCTTCAAAGGTTTTATTAACTTTTAACTTTGCCAATTTGAATCGTTATGCTCTAATAAAAATCAACTTTTTAGGCTGTCAGCTTAAAGTTATCATTTGCTTTCGATGGCATCATATTGAGTTTTAGAGCTGTATATGAAGTCTGAAAAGTCGAGAACAGAGTTATTGAACATATTTTTATTATTTGAATCATGTTTGTGACAGTATATTTGAGTTATATTGACATGTAGATGAAATATGTTTTAGTTTGAAGGATGATACTCGCGAAGAATAGTTCAAAATTAAAGTTTCATAATTTTCATGTTCACGACTAACTGTATATGTATAAATAATATTCATAATTGTATATTGTGTGTGATAAATGAGTAATTTTAGTCAAACTTTGTATATTTTGCAATTTTTATGGTGCAACTTTGTTTCAGCAAATAGCAATTTTTTCAAAGTCACAAATTTTCTGAAACTACCTTCTTTGAGACACAGATCTACATTAAAAGGATATGAGTTGTCTATATGAATGTAATATCATTTAAAAGAGGAGACTTGGCTGGTTCTTGTGCAACTTGAATGAGTAAATTATCTCAAGTCTGTTTCTTTTAGTAGTAATTTGAATTATGACAACTTTCTAAAAAATAAGCAGTATTTGAGGCTAATCATCTAGAAATTAGTTGGTTGCGAATGAGTTCATTGCATTCTATGTAAAAAAGTCCTCATAGAGAGATACATTGTAGCTCTCTATTCTGTTACTCGATGTTTATGTCTATGATGTCTATGTTAACAGTATTGTTATGGCTTTGTCAATGATCTTATACACAAATCTTAGTTATTCTAAAGGAAAAAGATATACTTTTGATACTGTATATATACACTATATATACATGTATATATTGTAATACACGAAGTACATAAAATACTCGCTTTGCTATTGCAGTACAATAATGGAGCCGCCCTTAGTACACCGTCAACGGCATCTTCGTCAGCTTCCGCCACTCCCATTGTCAGCACACATTCTCAACCGCTGACAACTAGCAGCAATCGATTATCATCAGCAAAACAGCCTCCCAATTTACCACCTCCAGGCGTTGCTCAAGTGACAGCGGCGACACCCATGCTGCCGGTAGCGCCGAGCTATATTGTTGGTAATACTATGCCATACTTTAACCAACAAACCTACTATCCAGGGCCGGCTGGTATGGAGGACATGCAGAAATACCAGCACCCAATGGCTAGCACTCAATTCTACGAGATGCCTAATCAGCTTCTTCCGAGCAGCTCATCATTTCCTGGTCAGTCTTCAAACTTACCTCCGAGATGTGTAGCTTTTTGAATGGACATGGGTGACGTCATCTATCAAATTATCTAGCTAGTTTGACTTTTACGGGAAGTTTTGCAGTTATGGAAGTTGGTGGTCATAGGTAGCTGTGAAGTTGTAGCACTTGCATTTTCACACAAGTTCTCATGCTGTAGAGTGCCTCAATCACTGCCTCGATCACTGCCTCGATCACTGTCTCAATCACTGTCTCGATCACTGTCTCGATCACTGCCTCGATCACTGCCTCGATCACTGTCTCGATCACTGTCTCGATCACTGCCTCGATCACTGCCTCGATCACTGTCTCGATCACTGTCTCGATCACTGTCTCGATCACTGCCTCGATCACTGCCTCGATCACTGCCTCGATCACTGTCTCGATCACTGCCTCGATCACTGTCTCAATCACTGCCTCCTCAAAATAAAGCTAGAGTTAAAGTAGATCTAATATCTCACAACAAATGCCTTTGTACTAATTTACATCCAAAATCTTGTCATCGTCCTATTGTCTGGGCAGTTAGTGGATGACAACATGTGTGGCTATTATTATTATTATATTCACGCATAGTAGGGGTTTTATTCATCAGCAATGACTAAATGGGGCTAACAGGTTTAAATACAGACAAACTTCTGCACTAAAGGTTACTAATCACAAGATTTGTTTCGTATGTTACACCGGTTGTATGTCGGAGAATATTAACCCTTTCACTGGCGGATGCGCATTCAAACGAATTTCCCAGCAATTGTGTAGTAACTTAATTTTATTATTTGTTGACAACATAACCAACCATCTTTAGGACTTTTATGGTACTAGTATTGTTGTCCGAAGACCTTTCTATAAAAGTATTCTAAATTCACGAAGCAATTTTAAATTTTTGTTTAAAAATTTCCAACATAAAAGCAAACATTTTTTCTTTTTGATGTTTGAACTATTTAGTGTTATTATGGTTTTTGTAAATACGTCTCGAGTTAGAAAACAGAGAATTACTCGTGTTAATGTCATAGCCGATTCAGATTTTAGTGATCATACAGATAATTGAAATAGCAGCACCGACTCTAATGGTGAAAGTAATAATTTTGTAAGAGTAAGGAACATTGAAGAGGATCGTTTTAGCTTTGTAGCGATCATAGCTTAGCATAGCTTTAGCAATGCACAAAGTATAGATACTTTGAATTTTTTTCATAGCACTGTTTATTAACATGTTGGCTCTATATAATATATAAAAAAATTTTTCTAGATAGTTTGAAGTTGAAAAAAATTGTATACATTCGAAGCAAAATCGGCAATTTTCGGTAAAACAGCTTGCAGTAGTCCGATAGCTAAATTTGCACATGGTTGGCAGTAAAAGGGTGAAAACCTGTAGCAAATTTGGAGTTGCAATCCCTTCCGACAGATGGTCAGTGAGTAGACAACTTCTCTTAGCTTATTAACAAAAATTTACTTCATTACATATTTAATTCATTTTTAAGTGTACAGTAACATAATTAGCATTGATATGTTTTTGCCTCTTCTGCTTTACTTACTGCATGTACCAGCCTAAGTCACATAACACTCTCCAGAAGGTACAGAAAAAAATTTCATTTTTTTTTATGGCCATTAAGTAGTCAAGTATGTGAGAGGCCGCTTTCAAGAATAGCATCACTCGAGCGTTGTTGTCGATTTGGGCTGAAAAAGGTTTTATTAGGTTAGCTAAAAGTTATAGTGAAAACGAAGCCAGAAACCGATAGGTGATAAAATTTTAGCAGTGAAATGGTAAAATAATTTGTTCGCTAAATAATACATTCTAAAACTTAGCTTCAAGTGTGTGTTTAGGAAGCTAAATTTATTTAAGGTAAAGGTTGGCTTGCAACAAAATTTACATTACAGTTATTTGGTATCAAAAGGTTCACCATGTTTCATTCTGCTGTTTTGTAAGTTCGAAATATGTTTAAATGTGATTACAAGCTTTTAAAAGCTCAAAAATGAACAGTTGAAAAAATGGCCATAGGTTGGAATCCCTTTATTTTGATGACGTACTCAACTCGACGTGATGTTATCACGTGAAATAAAAGGCTCAATATAAAACGTCTCGTAGCACTAATTTATGACAAATCCTTTGGGTTCTACCGAAAAGCGCTTATCAAATATAGATGCTCGCTACTTTACAGTTTCGTTTCACCTAGGTCTAATCGTCTAGTCATAATCTGATCATGTGACCCATATTTCCGGCCAAATGGTGCAAACAATTTCTGCAACATTTTTCGACCATCAACAGGCTCGTCATGTTTATCAGAGGATGATATGCACCCCATCGAGCTAAGGTTAAAAAATTAAACAAGTTTTTAGGCTAGGTTTTGAGATATCAGTGCTCAAAGTGACAGCATTAGAATGATAATGAAATAGACGTGTAGGGACAATAGACATGGTTTTTTGAATGTGCGAAGTATATTTGTGAAAATATTTTGACGAATGAAATTGCAGAAAGTGCAAACAGAAGCACATCGTGTTCAACTACGTCACATTTGAGTCATTTTGAGAGGGATATCGTTTAGGGAGAGGGATTACCTACGACGTTTTCGTGATGGATGCGATTAACTGTTCGTTTTTGAGCTTCTAAGAGCTTGTAATCACATTTAAACATATTTTGCACCTGCAACACAGCAGAGTAAGACATGGTGAACTTTTTGATACCAAATAACTGTCATGTGAATTTTGTTGCAAGTCAACCTTTTAATTCAAAGTTTATGTTATACGTCTGTCTCGAAGGTAAGAATTCCCTACGGTACGTACTGCTGCTACTGCACATACACATTGCACATTATAATGTTACATTTTATATCCACTAAATACACTAAGTTACTGTTACTAAGGTTAACTTACTATTTTTGATACTAATTTTTTATTATGTACAGTACTTATATAAAATTTTGTTGATTTTTACTAGGGGATGATTGCATTATGTAGTTACAATAGGTTTCTATATCCCTCTATATGACATTTTCGCTATACGACGCCAACCTCGGAATGGATTAAAATCCTATGGCGAGGGTGCACTGTATGCTGAAATTTTATCTTTTCAACGGAAAGTTGCTATGTTTATACCACAATTGTAAATAGAGGTTTGGCTGGTGGAGAAGTGCAGTACTGTTAACTTCTCTTGCTGCAGGTACAGCCACCGGTGGTGCAGGGGAAAGTAAGATGACTCGTGTAGATGCTCAGTCTCCAACGGCTCAGGGTTCGCAGTCAGCAGGCAACCAGATGCAACAGTCAGCCCCTACTAACACTCAATCTCTCCAGCAGTTTGTCTCACTTCCCCCGGGCTACCACGCTAGCTATACCTATTACCCTGCCGGTGTGCCTCCTTATACGACTGGTGTATTTCAGGTAGGGCATGTATTACCCTGCCGGTGTGCCTCCTTATACGACTGGTGTATTTTAGGCAGGGGGTGTTACATTTTCTCTGACAGAACTTATTCAGAGTAGCTCAAGCATTAGGCTGGCCATTGACTGTTTCTCGTTGGTTAACCTGTTAGCTTTCATAATCTCCTTTTCTACTAATTCCATGTTCACTTCATGTTTGTTCTTTAGCTGCCAGTTTTTCTTGGCCATATTCTGTTCTGGTCCGATATTTTCTCTCACACATGGTAAAACGCCGTTGGCAGCCGTTTGCATTCATGTCACTTTTCTGCCAGTTTTTACTTTCTCAGTTACTCTTGCTAAGCCTTCCAGCCATTTTCATTTTGGTCTCATCAGCCATCTTGCTTTCTCCTCAAGAGTCCACTCTTATCTTTTGTGAGCTGACCGACCATATCAACCATTTGTAACCCGCAACTGTCTTTTTTTCATCAGCTAACAGTCTTTCTTACCAGTTGTTTTGTCACTCTGTGTCACCTACTACCATCTGTCGCTGTCCATCGCACCATTTCCCTCCAACGTATACATTTCTAGGGCATGGGTCTCACTGGCTCCAATGCTGCCGTCTACTCTAACCAACAGAAGGGCTCTACACCCAATTACTATCCTGCGAGCAGTACCTATGATGACAGCATCCAGTCAGCCCATCCTTCTCATCCCTCAGAGTACAAAAACTCCTACGGATCCAGCAAACCTCCAACCAATAGTGAGTTTGTTAGTTTTTATCTCATAGCTTTTGCTGTGGTGTTTTAATTTGCATCATCAACTTGACTTGATAGCGACGTGCTGACGTCCATCAATTCCAAATTCTTGGTATTTTGAGCTTGTTTTGTTAGTTGAAATATTTGTATTCATCAGTGTAGCATAGCCCTGTGTAGTCAAGTCATCAGTGTAGCATAGCCCTGTGTAGTCAAGTCATCAGTGTAGCATAGCCCTGTGTAGTCAAGTCATCAGTGTAGCATAGCCCTGTGTAGTCAAGTCATCAGTGTAGCATAGCCCTGTGTAGTCAAGTCATCAGTGTAGCATAGCCCTGTGTAGTCAAGTCATCAGTGTAGCATAGCCCTGTGTAGTCAAGTCATCAGTGTAGCATAGCCCTGTGTAGTCAAGTCATCAGTGTAGCATAGCCCTGTGTAGTCAAGTCATCAGTGTAGCATAGCCCTTTGTAGTCAAGTCATCAGTGTAGCATAGCCCTTTGTAGTCAAGTCATCAGTGTAGCATAGCCCTGTGTAGTCAAGTCATCCGTGTAGCATAGCCCTTTGTAGTCAAGTCATCAGTGTAGCATAGCCCTGTGTAGTCAAATCATCCATGTAGCATAGCCCTTTGTAGTCAAGTCATCAGTGTAGCATAGCCCTTTGTAGTCAAGTCATCAGTGTAGCATAGCCCTGTGTAGTCAAGTCATCAGTGTAGCATAGCCCTGTGTAGTCAAGTCATCAGTGTAGCATAGCCCTGTGTAGTCAAGTCATCAGTGTAGCATAGCCCTGTGTAGTCAAGTCATCAGTGTATGTCCTCTAGACATGACTGGAGGGAGTGGGAGCAACACTGACGTCTCATCCATGTATAAGAATGTAAACAACTCTCAAACTGCAGCAGTTGCGGCAAACATTTATGGAAGTCAGGCCACTGGACCCTACTTGCCAACGCATCCGCAAAATCATGTCCTAGCCAATCAGCATCTGATGCAGTCTCAGCTGGCTTCTGTCGCTCAGGTACTCCTGTTATAATTGGTTGTCTCCTAGTTGTTGGACCCTTGTTAGTTAGTAAAGCTGCTGTGGACGAAGAGCTCATTGCTAGCCATCTGGAATGCTATAGTGTTGCCACTATTTTATACCATAGACATTATTTTATACCCACAATCTAGATTTGAAGCTGGCAGCACAGGTTAGAAAATGGTTGATAACGAAGTCTGATTAGATGAATTGTAACCATTTATCTCAAATGTCTGCATCCACCGTGTATTCACTGCAACTGTCCTTAACACAATTGAACATGCTGCCATGTACTTTTTACAGCAGCTACTACAGCATTTATTTGCTATCATTCTCGTAACGGCAAGTGTCACTGCAAAAGTTACGTGCCATAATGTATTTAGCTAACAACTGGTACTACCGTATTACCATGCCATTTGGTTTACTTGTAGAAGGCTGTTTGTCTATTATTCTGGTTTACTTGTAGAAGGTTGTTTTTCTGTTATTCTGGTTTACTTGTAGAAGGCTGTTTCTCTGTTATTCTGGTTTACTTGTAGAAGGCTGTTTGTCTATTATTCTGGTTTACTTGTGGAAGAGTGTTTGTCTATTATTCTGGTTTACTTGTAGAAGGCTGTTTCTCTGTTATTCTGGTTTACTTGTAGAAGGTTGTTTCTCTGTTATTCTGGTTTACTTGTAGAAAGCTGTTGGTCTATTATCCTGGTTTACCTGTAGAAGGATGTTTGTCTATTATTCTGGTTTACTTGTAGAAGGGTGTCTCTCTGTATTTTGTATGACAAACTCAGTATATACAGTCGTACATACATGTAAAAAATCTTGTGGAACTTCTGTATAGGCTGGTCGAACTTCAGCTATATTTTCAGAAATAAACAAAACAAAATGGATTTGATGTCTCTCGCTTTGTAGCTCAAATGCTCTGAATTACGTTAGTTTTTAGTTGGTTGTTTTCAAGCTTTAAAGTATAGCTTTGAAAGTGTACCGTGAGGACTGGTAGGATCGGTATTACTTATGCGAATTTCGCTCAAATTAGTCATCCAGAGATGGAGCAGCCATGGGAATGCCTACAAAAACTTGCTTTAAACCAATATAATCCATATAGGGATATGATGTCACTGGAGTTTTGGTTTCATGGTTTTTTCCATTGCTTGTTCACTGTTTTTAATAGCCCAGATGAGAAAAGAAATGTGTGTTGTGAGAATATTACATTTGTCACGGAAGTTGAAAATTTTTATTGTTACGCTGTTCAACTGTCAATAATATTGTCTGGGCAACAGGCTGCTCTTATCTCAGCGATGCTTTGCTTGCTTGGTTCTTCGTTCAAATTAAAATTACCCTGCCTGTTTTTTTATTCATGAGTTCTTTGTTGCAGGAAGGCAACATAAGCGGACGAGGAACACAAGGAGGCAGCATCCCCAAAGGCCATACAAAGTACTATCAGTCAACGGGGACTTGGCCAAGCTAGACTGACTCTCCTGATGGATCTTCGCTAACATTTAGCTTTTCCTTGTTGTGGCATATTATTCGCTTTGATTCGTCCGTCAAAATCTGACAGCCACAAAGTCTAGAATTGTCTTGTGTTAGGCTTTGTGTTTTCTCTCTTGTTTATGCTGAATGTTATTGTTGCTAAAAGGTGACTTGTGTTCTACTCGTTTGACTACTGATGTTTTATAAGCTAGTTAGAATTGAGGCCATATGTACCGACTGGTATTGCTGACATTTTGGAGTCTATCAAAACAAATCTATATAATAGGATGTTACTAGATTAATTGGCCTCAAGTTTTGTATAGTGATGTATGTACAATAGTATTGCGTATTATAATACAGTGCTTCACATCCTCTCTTATAAACCAGCTTCTCACGCCGATAAAATCATAGTTACTCTAGATCTTCGCTTACGAGTTGAGTTTAGAATGCAACTAAAGTTACCAAACTAAGTTGACGGTTTAACATGTACATGCTTGTACATGTACCAGCTAATATATGCGTATACACTGTAAAGCCTCTAATTGAATGCCACTCCTATTTGAACAGCACCTCTATTTGACCGCCATTTTGAGAGAAGGGTTGAAAAATGGAGTGCCACCCTCTATTTGAATATCACCCTCTATTTGAATACCACCTCCATTTAACTGCCACTTTGACATTTAACGCCATCTCCCTTTGACTGCCACTTTGACATTCTTTGATCTTCATGAACCCATAATATCAAGTGATCAGTAACAGAGTATCCACAAAATCGTACTCATAACGAATCGTTTACATTAATAACAATCAATACCCTTGTTGTCCAACTCCAAAACTTCACATTTTTCGGTAAAACTTCGAAAGCAACATCATATAAATGATTAATAACTGTCCCAGACTAATACGGTATTAGTTTCTTGTGTAACGCGGTCATGATACTTCCAAGTACATACATCTATATTAAAAATGGTTTACATGTACGACGTTAGATCAAAGACTAGTTTTAGGTCGAAGGTTACATTTAGTGAGCAAAACATTCATGTGTTGCATTTGTGCTAAATGTAACGCGTGAACGTTTTGCTCTACTAAAAAGTTGTTTTGACGCTAATATCGACTAGTTCAGCAGTGCAGAAGAAGAGTTGATGTCAGAAGACATTGTGGAAGGTATCGATTGGACAACCAGAAGATGTTCATTCCATCGAAAGCAACAATCACAATCGTTAATTTGTGTTTAATGTCACTTGTCCATGAATATATATCATAACATTTGATAGATTATCGTTATATGACTTACAGATTTTCAGATTTATAGCATATTATTTGATAGCATCATAGTACAATTGATCGACGCTCGTAACTCCTCTATCAAGTCAAATTAATTAATTGCATTTGCCCATAATGGGGCATTAGAGCGGCGTCTTTATTAAGTAACATGAGTAGATTACTCTTAATTTGGGTTTTTCCTTTTTTTTATTGTGATTTTTAAATTTGGTTGGGGCCATGTTGTTATTAAGGTTGAGGGTAGAGATTAGGTGGGGGCAAGACCTTTCAATAGATATTGAAAGCTCTTGGTGGGGGGTGCATGGAAACAAAAAGGGTTAGCTGTTAAGGGTCCGCGCAAAAAAAGAGTGTTTTTTAACATTGGTGTTGCATATAATTGCATATATACATTGCAATATAATCCTATTGCATATAAAAAGCTAGTTTTCGGCTGCAAACTGTAGCAAACATTAATGAGTGCAATGAATTTTTACGCAGCATTGGTAGAACATATAAATATAAAATAAAAATATGTTTTCAAGTTTAGAATGAAATAAAAATTGAAAGCTCCAACAAATCGCAAAGCAAGAGACGGGCTATAATATCATCGCAGGTTAATTGCAATAGATATCAACTGGTAGAGATATTTCTTGGTTTTTCAATGCATATTTATTAACAGTTTTTTGACAAGTTAAAGGTAAGTTTATTGCAGATTTATTGCATCCAAAAGGATTATTATCACCCCAAAAGAGAGGGCGAAATATAGGTGACATTGGCTTCACCCGTATTAGGGCTAAATTTATCTTCTCAAGATTCTGACGAGCCATTTGAAAAATACACCGCCAGCCTCTACATGAACGCCACCTCCAATTGACGGCCACTACTATAGAGGAAGTTTTGAAAAATAGAGCGCCATGGCGCTCAATTAGAGGTTTTATGGTATGTATATATACCCATGCATGAATTTATACATACCAGAGGAGACACTTATATAGACCAGTTAGTATATGTATATACACCAGTTAATAATGGCACATATACCATCTAGTACTTGTATATATATATACTAGTGAATATATGAAAACATAAAAGCCAATACAGTGTATGTATATGCACAAGCTATTACATGTATTATATATACCTGCTTATATAAGTAATAAAGATGAACTACAATAATCTTATTCTATAAACCCCAGTGTTTGTTTGTGTGTCAGTCATTATTGTGTCCAGTTATGGTGAAAAAATTTTAAAAATGAAAAATCTACTTCTCAATGGAACTCAATTCAGAACCTCTAGTTCTGCAGACAGGCTATTCATTACACTAAGCGTCCTGACAACCATGCTAATGAATAATTGTACATATGCTTATTACACCGATTCCAACTGTGTATGGTTGCAAAAAACACTCAGTTAGTACTATCGCATTTGAAAATTATGATTGCGTGAGAGATTATTACGCGTAACATAATGATTACAAGCGCAGTTGAAAGCACAAGCTGGTTTCAGACAGACGAACTTGGCTCCTATTATAGTGAAGACTTAGACTAGCTCAAGTTACTCAAGTTCATTAGGTAAAGAAACTTAGTACCTAAGACCTAAGCACTAGTGTTAGAGTATATGATTGTATGTTATACACGTACCTCAGATCTGAGCACTAGTATTAGAGTAAGTGATTGTATGTTATACACGTACCTCAGATCTGAGCACTAGTATTAGAGTAAGTGATTGTATGTTATACACGTACCTCAGATCTGAGCAGTAGTATTAGAGTATGTGATTGTATGTTATACACGTACCTTAAATCTGAGCAGTAGTATTAGAGTATGTGATTGTATGTTATACACGTACCTTAAATCTGAGCACTAGTATTAGAGTATGTGATTGCATGTTATACACGTACCTCAGATGTGAGCACTAGTATTAGAGTATGTGATTGTATGTTATACACGTACCTCAGATCGGAGCAGTAGTATTAGAGTATGTGATTGTATGTTATACACGTACCTTAAATCTGAGCAGTAGTATTAGAGTATGTGATTGTATGTTATACACGTACCTTAAATCTGAGCACTAGTATTAGAGTATGTGATTGCATGTTATACACGTACCTCAGATCTGAGCACTAGTATTAGAGTATGTGATTGTATGTTATACACGTACCTCAGATCTGAGCAGTAGTATTAGAGTATGTGATTGCATGTTATACACGTACCTCAGATCTGAGCAGTAGTATTAGAGTATGTGATTGTATGTTATACACGTACCTCAGATCTGAGCACTAGTATTAGAGTAAGTGATTGTATGTTATACACGTACCTCAGATCTGAGCAGTAGTATTAGAGTATGTGATTGTATGTTATACACGTACCTTAAATCTGAGCAGTAGTATTAGAGTATGTGATTGTATGTTATACACGTACCTTAAATCTGAGCACTAGTATTAGAGTATGTGATTGCATGTTATACACGTACCTCAGATGTGAGCACTAGTATTAGAGTATGTGATTGTATGTTATACACGTACCTCAGATCTGAGCAGTAGTATTAGAGTATGTGATTGTATGTTATACACGTACCTCAGATCTGAGCAGCAGTATTAGAGTATGTGATTGTATGTTATACACGTACCTCAGATCTGAACACTAGTATTAGAGTATGTGATTGTATGTTATACACGTACCTCAGATCTGAGCAGTAGTATTAGAGTATGTGATTGTATGTTATACACGTACCTCAGATTTGAACACTAGTATTAGAGTATGTGATTGTATGTTATACACGTACCTCAGATCTGAGCAGTAGTATTAGAGTATGTGATTGCATGTTATACACGTACCTCAGATCTGAACACTAGTATTAGAGTATGTGATTGTATGTTATACACGTACCTCAGATCTGAGCACTAGTATTAGAGTATGTGATTGCATGTTATACACGTACCTCAGATCTGAACACTAGTATTAGAGTATGTGATTGTATGTTATACACGTACCTCAGATCTGAGCAGTAGTATTAGAGTATGTGATTGTATGTTATACACATACCTCAGATTTGAACACTAGTATTAGAGTATGTGATTGCATGTTATACACGTACCTCAGATCTGAGCAGTAGTATTAGAGTATGTGATTGCATGTTATACACGTACCTCAGATCTGAACACTAGTATTAGAGTATGTGATTGTATGTTATACACGTACCTCAGATCTGAGCACTAGTATTAGAGTATGTGATTGCATGTTATACACGTACCTCAGATCTGAACACTAGTATTAGAGTATGTGATTGTATGTTATACACGTACCTCAGATCTGAGCAGTAGTATTAGAGTATGTGATTGTATGTTATACACGTACCTCAGATTTGAACACTAGTATTAGAGTATGTGATTGTATGTTATACACGTACCTCAGATCTGAGCAGTAGTATTAGAGTATGTGATTGCATGTTATACACGTACCTCAGATCTGAACACTAGTATTAGAGTATGTGATTACATGTTATACACATACCTCAGATCTGAGCACTAGTATTAGAGTATATGATTGTATGTTATACACGTACCTCAGATCTGAGCAGTAGTATTAGAGTATGTGATTGCATGTTATACACGTACCTCAGATCTGAACACTAGTATTAGAGTATGTGATTGCATGTTATACATGTACCTCAGATCTGAGCACTAGTGTTAGAGTATGTGATTGTATGTTATACACGTACCTCAGATCTGAGCAGTAGTATTAGAGTATGTGATTGCATGTTATACATGTACCTCAGATCTGAGCACTAGTATTAGAGTATATGGTTGTATGTTATGCATGTACCTCAGATCTGAGCAGTAGTATTAGAGTATGTGATTGTATGTTATACACGTACCTCAGATCTGAGCAGTAGTATTAGAGTATGTGATTGTATGTTATACACGTACCTCAGATCTGAGCAGTAGTATTAAAATATGTGATTGTATGTTATACACGTACCTCAGATCTGAGCAGTAGTATTAGAGTATGTGATTGCATGTTATACACGTACCTCAGATCTGAGCAGTAGTATTAGAGTATGTGATTGTATGTTATACACGTACCTCAGATCTGAGCAGTAGTATTAGAGTATGTGATTACATGTTATACACATACCTCAGATCTGAGCACTAGTATTAGAGTATATGATTGTATGTTATACACGTACCTCAGATCTGAGCAGTAGTATTAGAGTATGCGATTGCATGTTATACACATACCTCAGATCTGAGCAGTAGTATTAAAATATGTGATTGTATGTTATACACGTACCTCAGATCTGAGCAGTAGTATTAGAGTATGTGATTACATGTTATACACATACCTCAGATCTGAGCACTAGTATTAGAGTATATGATTGTATGTTATACACGTACCTCAGATCTGAGCAGTAGTATTAGAGTATGTGATTGCATGTTATACACGTACCTCAGATATGAACACTAGTATTAGAGTATGTGATTGCATGTTATACATGTACCTCAGATCTGAGCACTAGTGTTAGAGTATGTGATTGTATGTTATACACGTACCTCAGATCTGAGCAGTAGTATTAGAGTATGTGATTGCATGTTATACATGTACCTCAGATCTGAGCACTAGTATTAGAGTATATGATTGTATGTTATGCATGTACCTCAGATCTGAGCAGTAGTATTAGAGTATGTGATTGTATGTTATACACGTACCTCAGATCTGAGCAGTAGTACTAGAGTATGTGATTGTATGTTATACACGTACCTCAGATCTGAGCAGTAGTATTAAAATATGTGATTGTATGTTATACACGTACCTCAGATCTGAGCAGTAGAATTAGAGTATGTGATTGCATGTTATACACGTACCTCAGATCTGAGCAGTAGTATTAGAGTATGTGATTGTATGTTATACACGTACCTCAGATCTGAGCAGTAGTATTAGAGTATGTGATTACATGTTATACACATACCTCAGATCTGAGCACTAGTATTAGAGTATATGATTGTATGTTATACACGTACCTCAGATCTGAGCAGTAGTATTAGAGTATGTGATTGCATGTTATACACGTACCTCAGATCTGAGCAGCAGTATTAGAGTATGTGATTGTATGTTATACACGTACCTCAGATTTGAGCAGTAGTATTAGAGTATGTGATTGCATGTTATACACGTACCTCAGATCTGAGCACTAGTATTAGAGTATATGATTGCATGTTATACGCGTACCTCAGATCTGAGCAGTAGTATTAGAGTATGTGATTGTATGTTATACATGTACCTTAGATCTGAGCACTAGTATTAGAGTATATGATTGTATGTTATGCATGTACCTCAGATCTGAGCAGCAGTATTAGAGTATGTGATTGTATGTTATACACGTACCTCAGATCTGAGCAGTAGTATTAGAGTATGTGATTGCATGTTATACACGTACCTCAGATCTGAGCACTAGTATTAGAGTATATGATTGCATGTTATACGCGTACCTCAGATCTGAGCAGTAGTATTAGAGTATGTGATTGTATGTTATACATGTACCTTAGATCTGAGCACTAGTATTAGAGTATGTGATTGTATGTTATGCATGTACCTCAGATCTGAGCAGTAGTATTAGAGTATGTGATTGCATGTTATACACGTACCTCAGATCTGAGCAGTAGTATTAGAGTATGTGATTGTATGTTATACACGTACCTCAGATCTGAGCAGTAGTATTAGAGTATGTGATTACATGTTATACACATACCTCAGATCTGAGCACTAGTATTAGAGTATATGATTGTATGTTATACACGTACCTCAGATCTGAGCAGTAGTATTAGAGTATGTGATTGTATGTTATACGCGTACCTCAGATCTGAGCACTAGTGTTAGAGTATGTGATTGTATGTTATACACGTACCTCAGATCTGAGTACTAGTGTTAGAGTATGTGATTGTATGTTATACACGTACCTTAGATCTGAGTACTAGTATTAGAGTATGTGATTGCATGTTATACGCGTACCTCAGATCTGAACACTAGTATTAGAGTATGTGATTGTATGTTATACACGTACCTCAGATCTGAGCACTAGTGTTAAAGTATGTGATTGTATGTTATACACGTACCTCAGATCTGAGCACTAGTGTTAGAGTATGTGATTGCATGTTATACACGTACCTCAGATCTGAGCAGTAGTATTAGAGTATGTGATTGTATGTTATACATGTACCTCAGATCTGAGCAGTAGTATTAGAGTAAGTGATTGCATGTTATACACATACCTCAGATCTGAACACTAGTATTAGAGTATGTGATTGTATGTTATACACATACCGCAGATCTGAGCACTAGTATTAGAGTAAGTGATTGTATGTTATACACGTACCTCAGATCTGAACACTAGTATTAGAGTATGTGATTGTATGTTATACACGTACCTCAAATCTGAGCAGTAGTATTAGAGTATGTGATTACATGTTATACACGTACCTCAGATCTGAGCACTAGTATTAGAGTATATGATTGTATGTTATACACGTACCTCAGATCTGAGCAGTAGTATTAGAGTATGTGATTGCATGTTATACACGTACCTCAGATCTGAACAGTAGTATTAGAGTATGTGATTGCATGTTATACATGTACCTCAGATCTGAGTACTAGTGTTAGAGTATGTGATTGCATGTTATACATGTACCTCAGAACTGAGCAGTAGTATTAGAGTATGTGATTGTATGTTATACACGTACCTCAGATCTGAGCACTAGTATTAGAGTATTTGGTTGCATGTTATACATGTACCTCAGATCTGAGCACTAATATTAGAGTATGTGATTGCATGTTATACACGTACCTCAGATCTGAGTACTAGTATTAGAGTATGTGATTGTATGTTATACACGTACCTCAGATCTGAGCACTAGTGTTAGAGTATGTGATTGCATGTTATACACGTACCTCAGATCTGAGCACTAATATTAGAGTATGTGATTGTATGTTATACACGTACCTCAGAACTGAGCAGTAGTATTAGAGTATATGATTGTATGTTATACACGTACCTCAGATCTGAGCACTAGTATTAGAGTATGTGATTGTATGTTATACACGTACCTCAGATCTGAGCACTAGTATTAGAGTATGTGATTGCATGTTATACACGTACCTCAGATCTGAGCACTAATATTAGAGTATGTGATTGTATGTTATACACGTACCTCAGAACTGAGCAGTAGTATTAGAGTATATGATTGTATGTTATACACGTACCTTAGATCTGAGCACTAGTATTAGAGTATGTGATTGTATGTTATACACGTACCTCAGAACTGAGCAGTAGTATTAGAGTATATGATTGTATGTTATACACGTACCTCAGATCTGAGCACTAGTATTAGAGTATGTGATTGTATGTTATACACGTACCTCAGAACTGAGCAGTAGTATTAGAGTATATGATTGTATGTTATACACGTACCTCAGATCTGAGCACTAGTATTAGAGTATGTGATTGCATGTTATACATGTACCTTAGATCTGAACACTAGTATTAGAGTATGTAATTGCATGTTATACACATACCTCAGATCTGAGCACCAGTATTAGAGTATGTGATTATATGTTATACACGTACCTTAGATCTGAGCACTAGTATTAGAGTATGTGATTGTATGTTATACACGTACCTCAGATGTGAGCAGTAGTATTAGAGTATGTGATTGTATGTTATACACGTACCTCAGATTTGAACACTAGTATTAGAGTATGTGATTGCATGTTATACACGTACCTCAGATCTGAACACTAGTATTAGAGTATGTGATTGTATGTTATACACGTACCTCAGATCTGAGCACTAGTATTAGAGTATGTAATTGCATGTTATACACGTACCTCAGATCTGAACACTAGTATTAGAGTATGTGATTGTATGTTATACACGTACCTCAGATCTGAGCAGTAGTATTAGAGTATGTGATTGTATGTTATACACGTACCTCAGATTTGAACACTAGTATTAGAGTATGTGATTGTATGTTATACACGTACCTCAGATCTGAGCAGTAGTATTAGAGTATGTGATTGCATGTTATACACGTACCTCAGATCTGAACACTAGTATTAGAGTATGTGATTACATGTTATACACATACCTCAGATCTGAGCACTAGTATTAGAGTATATGATTGTATGTTATACACGTACCTCAGATCTGAGCAGTAGTATTAGAGTATGTGATTGCATGTTATACACGTACCTCAGATCTGAACACTAGTATTAGAGTATGTGATTGCATGTTATACATGTACCTCAGATCTGAGCACTAGTGTTAGAGTATGTGATTGTATGTTATACACGTACCTCAGATCTGAGCAGTAGTATTAGAGTATGTGATTGCATGTTATACATGTACCTCAGATCTGAGCACTAGTATTAGAGTATATGGTTGTATGTTATGCATGTACCTCAGATCTGAGCAGTAGTATTAGAGTATGTGATTGTATGTTATACACGTACCTCAGATCTGAGCAGTAGTATTAGAGTATGTGATTGTATGTTATACACGTACCTCAGATCTGAGCAGTAGTATTAAAATATGTGATTGTATGTTATACACGTACCTCAGATCTGAGCAGTAGTATTAGAGTATGTGATTGCATGTTATACACGTACCTCAGATCTGAGCAGTAGTATTAGAGTATGTGATTGTATGTTATACACGTACCTCAGATCTGAGCAGTAGTATTAGAGTATGTGATTACATGTTATACACATACCTCAGATCTGAGCACTAGTATTAGAGTATATGATTGTATGTTATACACGTACCTCAGATCTGAGCAGTAGTATTAGAGTATGTGATTGCATGTTATACACGTACCTCAGATCTGAGCAGTAGTATTAAAATATGTGATTGTATGTTATACACGTACCTCAGATCTGAGCAGTAGTATTAGAGTATGTGATTACATGTTATACACATACCTCAGATCTGAGCACTAGTATTAGAGTATATGATTGTATGTTATACACGTACCTCAGATCTGAGCAGTAGTATTAGAGTATGTGATTGCATGTTATACACGTACCTCAGATATGAACACTAGTATTAGAGTATGTGATTGCATGTTATACATGTACCTCAGATCTGAGCACTAGTGTTAGAGTATGTGATTGTATGTTATACACGTACCTCAGATCTGAGCAGTAGTATTAGAGTATGTGATTGCATGTTATACATGTACCTCAGATCTGAGCACTAGTATTAGAGTATATGATTGTATGTTATGCATGTACCTCAGATCTGAGCAGTAGTATTAGAGTATGTGATTGTATGTTATACACGTACCTCAGATCTGAGCAGTAGTATTAGAGTATGTGATTGTATGTTATACACGTACCTCAGATCTGAGCAGTAGTATTAAAATATGTGATTGTATGTTATACACGTACCTCAGATCTGAGCAGTAGTATTAGAGTATGTGATTGCATGTTATACACGTACCTCAGATCTGAGCAGCAGTATTAGAGTATGTGATTGTATGTTATACACGTACCTCAGATCTGAGCAGTAGTATTAGAGTATGTGATTGCATGTTATACACGTACCTCAGATCTGAGCACTAGTATTAGAGTATATGATTGCATGTTATACGCGTACCTCAGATCTGAGCAGTAGTATTAGAGTATGTGATTGTATGTTATACATGTACCTTAGATCTGAGCACTAGTATTAGAGTATATGATTGTATGTTATGCATGTACCTCAGATCTGAGCAGCAGTATTAGAGTATGTGATTGTATGTTATACACGTACCTCAGATCTGAGCAGTAGTATTAGAGTATGTGATTGCATGTTATACACGTACCTCAGATCTGAGCACTAGTATTAGAGTATATGATTGCATGTTATACGCGTACCTCAGATCTGAGCAGTAGTATTAGAGTATGTGATTGTATGTTATACACGTACCTTAGATCTGAGCACTAGTATTAGAGTATGTGATTGTATGTTATGCATGTACCTCAGATCTGAGCAGTAGTATTAGAGTATGTGATTGCATGTTATACACGTACCTCAGATCTGAGCAGTAGTATTAGAGTATGTGATTGTATGTTATACACGTACCTCAGATCTGAGCAGTAGTATTAGAGTATGTGATTACATGTTATACACATACCTCAGATCTAAGCACTAGTATTAGAGTATATGATTGTATGTTATACATGTACCTCAGATCTGAGCAGTAGTATTAGAGTATGTGATTGTATGTTATACGCGTACCTCAGATCTGAGCACTAGTGTTAGAGTATGTGATTGTATGTTATACACGTACCTCAGATCTGAGTACTAGTGTTAGAGTATGTGATTGTATGTTATACACGTACCTTAGATCTGAGTACTAGTATTAGAGTATGTGATTGCATGTTATACGCGTACCTCAGATCTGAACACTAGTATTAGAGTATGTGATTGTATGTTATACACGTACCTCAGATCTGAGCACTAGTGTTAAAGTATGTGATTGTATGTTATACACGTACCTCAGATCTGAGCACTAGTGTTAGAGTATGTGATTGCATGTTATACACGTACCTCAGATCTGAGCAGTAGTATTAGAGTATGTGATTGTATGTTATACATGTACCTCAGATCTGAGCAGTAGTATTAGAGTAAGTGATTGCATGTTATACACATACCTCAGATCTGAACACTAGTATTAGAGTATGTGATTGTATGTTATACACGTACCTCAGATCTGAGCACTAGTATTAGAGTAAGTGATTGTATGTTATACACGTACCTCAGATCTGAACACTAGTATTAGAGTATGTGATTGTATGTTATACACGTACCTCAAATCTGAGCAGTAGTATTAGAGTATGTGATTACATGTTATACACGTACCTCTGATCTGAGCACTAGTATTAGAGTATATGATTGTATGTTATACACGTACCTCAGATCTGAGCAGTAGTATTAGAGAATGTGATTGCATGTTATACACGTACCTCAGATCTGAACAGTAGTATTAGAGTATGTGATTGCATGTTATACATGTACCTCAGATCTGAGTACTAGTGTTAGAGTATGTGATTGCATGTTATACATGTACCTCAGAACTGAGCAGTAGTATTAGAGTATGTGATTGTATGTTATACACGTACCTCAGATCTGAGCACTAGTATTAGAGTATTTGGTTGCATGTTATACATGTACCTCAGATCTGAGCACTAATATTAGAGTATGTGATTGCATGTTATACACGTACCTCAGATCTGAGTACTAGTATTAGAGTATGTGATTGTATGTTATACACGTACCTCAGATCTGAGCACTAGTGTTAGAGTATGTGATTGCATGTTATACACGTACCTCAGATCTGAGCACTAATATTAGAGTATGTGATTGTATGTTATACACGTACCTCAGAACTGAGCAGTAGTATTAGAGTATATGATTGTATGTTATACACGTACCTCAGATCTGAGCACTAGTATTAGAGTATGTGATTGTATGTTATACACGTACCTCAGATCTGAGCACTAGTATTAGAGTATGTGATTGCATGTTATACACGTACCTCAGATCTGAGCACTAATATTAGAGTATGTGATTGTATGTTATACACGTACCTCAGAACTGAGCAGTAGTATTAGAGTATATGATTGTATGTTATACACGTACCTTAGATCTGAGCACTAGTATTAGAGTATGTGATTGTATGTTATACACGTACCTCAGAACTGAGCAGTAGTATTAGAGTATATGATTGTATGTTATACACGTCCCTCAGATCTGAGCACTAGTATTAGAGTATGTGATTGTATGTTATACACGTACCTCAGAACTGAGCAGTAGTATTAGAGTATATGATTGTATGTTATACACGTACCTCAGATCTGAGCACTAGTATTAGAGTATGTGATTGCATGTTATACATGTACCTTAGATCTGAACACTAGTATTAGAGTATGTAATTGCATGTTATACACATACCTCAGATCTGAGCGCCAGTATTAGAGTATGTGATTGTATGTTATACACGTACCTCAGAACTGAGCAGTAGTATTAGAGTATATGATTGTATGTTATACACGTACCTCAGATCTGAGCACTAGTATTAGAGTATGCGATTGTATGTTATACACGTACCTCAGAACTGAGCAGTAGTATTAGAGTATATGATTGTATGTTATACACGTACCTCAGATCTGAGCACTAGTATTAGAGTATGTGATTGCATGTTATACATGTACCTTAGATCTGAACACTAGTATTAGAGTATGTAATTGCATGTTATACACATACCTCAGATCTGAGCACCAGTATTAGAGTATGTGATTGTATGTTATACACGTACCTCAGATCTGAGTACTAGTATTAGAGTATGTGATTGTATGTTATACCTGTACCTCAGATCTGAACACTAGTATTAGAGTATGTAATTGCATGTTATACACATACCTCAGATCTGAGCACCAGTATTAGAGTATGTGATTGTATGTTATACACGTACCTCAGATCTGAACACTAGTATTAGAGTATGTGATTGTATGTTATACACGTACCTCAGATCTGAGCACTAGTATTAGAGTATGTGATTGCATGTTATACACGTACCTCAGATCTGAGCACTAATATTAGAGTATGTGATTGTATGTTATACACGTACCTCAGAACTGAGCAGTAGTATTAGAGTATATGATTGTATGTTATACACGTACCTTAGATCTGAGCACTAGTATTAGAGTATGTGATTGTATGTTATACACGTACCTCAGAACTGAGCAGTAGTATTAGAGTATATGATTGTATGTTATACACGTACCTCAGATCTGAGCACTAGTATTAGAGTATGTGATTGTATGTTATACACGTACCTCAGAACTGAGCAGTAGTATTAGAGTATATGATTGTATGTTATACACGTACCTCAGATCTGAGCACTAGTATTAGAGTATGTGATTGCATGTTATACATGTACCTTAGATCTGAACACTAGTATTAGAGTATGTAATTGCATGTTATACACATACCTCAGATCTGAGCACCAGTATTAGAGTATGTGATTGTATGTTATACACGTACCTTAGATCTGAGCACTAGTATTAGAGTATGTGATTGTATGTTATACACGTACCTCAGATGTGAGCAGTAGTATTAGAGTATGTGATTGTATGTTATACACGTACCTCAGATTTGAACACTAGTATTAGAGTATGTGATTGCATGTTATACACGTACCTCAGATCTGAACACTAGTATTAGAGTATGTGATTGTATGTTATACACGTACCTCAGATCTGAGCACTAGTATTAGAGTATGTAATTGCATGTTATACACGTACCTCAGATCTGAACACTAGTATTAGAGTATGTGATTGTATGTTATACACGTACCTCAGATCTGAGCAGTAGTATTAGAGTATGTGATTGTATGTTATACACGTACCTCAGATTTGAACACTAGTATTAGAGTATGTGATTGTATGTTATACACGTACCTCAGATCTGAGCAGTAGTATTAGAGTATGTGATTGCATGTTATACACGTACCTCAGATCTGAACACTAGTATTAGAGTATGTGATTACATGTTATACACATACCTCAGATCTGAGCACTAGTATTAGAGTATATGATTGTATGTTATACACGTACCTCAGATCTGAGCAGTAGTATTAGAGTATGTGATTGCATGTTATACACGTACCTGAGATCTGAACACTAGTATTAGAGTATGTGATTGCATGTTATACATGTACCTCAGATCTGAGCACTAGTGTTAGAGTATGTGATTGTATGTTATACACGTACCTCAGATCTGAGCAGTAGTATTAGAGTATGTGATTGCATGTTATACATGTACCTCAGATCTGAGCACTAGTATTAGAGTATATGGTTGTATGTTATGCATGTACCTCAGATCTGAACACTAGTATTAGAGTATGTAATTGCATGTTATACACATACCTCAGATCTGAGCACCAGTATTAGAGTATGTGATTGTATGTTATACACGTACCTCAGATCTAAACACTAGTATTAGAGTATGTAATTGCATGTTATACACATACCTCAGGTCTGAGCACCAGTATTAGAGTATGTGATTGTATGTTATACACGTACCTCAGATCTGAACACTAGTATTAGAGTATGTAATTGCATGTTATACACATACCTCAGATCTGAGCACCAGTATTAGAGTATGTGATTGTATGTTATACACGTACCTCAGATCTGAACACTAGTATTAGAGTATGTAATTGCATGTTATACACATACCTCAGATCTGAGCACCAGTATTAGAGTATGTGATTGTATGTTATACACGTACCTCAGATCTGAGCAGTAGTATTAGAGTATGTGATTACATGTTATACACATACCTCAGATCTGAGCACTAGTATTAGAGTATATGATTGTATGTTATACACGTACCTCAGATCTGAGCAGTAGTATTAGAGTATGTGATTGCATGTTATACACGTACCTCAGATATGAACACTAGTATTAGAGTATGTGATTGCATGTTATACATGTACCTCAGATCTGAGCACTAGTGTTAGAGTATGTGATTGTATGTTATACACGTACCTCAGATCTGAGCAGTAGTATTAGAGTATGTGATTGCATGTTATACATGTACCTCAGATCTGAGCACTAGTATTAGAGTATATGATTGTATGTTATGCATGTACCTCAGATCTGAGCAGTAGTATTAGAGTATGTGATTGTATGTTATACACGTACCTCAGATCTGAGCAGTAGTATTAGAGTATGTGATTGTATGTTATACACGTACCTCAGATCTGAGCAGTAGTATTAAAATATGTGATTGTATGTTATACACGTACCTCAGATCTGAGCAGTAGTATTAGAGTATGTGATTGCATGTTATACACGTACCTCAGATCTGAGCAGCAGTATTAGAGTATGTGATTGTATGTTATACACGTACCTCAGATCTGAGCAGTAGTATTAGAGTATGTGATTGCATGTTATACACGTACCTCAGATCTGAGCACTAGTATTAGAGTATATGATTGCATGTTATACGCGTACCTCAGATCTGAGCAGTAGTATTAGAGTATGTGATTGTATGTTATACATGTACCTTAGATCTGAGCACTAGTATTAGAGTATATGATTGTATGTTATGCATGTACCTCAGATCTGAGCAGCAGTATTAGAGTATGTGATTGTATGTTATACACGTACCTCAGATCTGAGCAGTAGTATTAGAGTATGTGATTGCATGTTATACACGTACCTCAGATCTGAGCACTAGTATTAGAGTATATGATTGCATGTTATACGCGTACCTCAGATCTGAGCAGTAGTATTAGAGTATGTGATTGTATGTTATACATGTACCTTAGATCTGAGCACTAGTATTAGAGTATGTGATTGTATGTTATGCATGTACCTCAGATCTGAGCAGTAGTATTAGAGTATGTGATTGCATGTTATACACGTACCTCAGATCTGAGCAGTAGTATTAGAGTATGTGATTGTATGTTATACACGTACCTCAGATCTGAGCAGTAGTATTAGAGTATGTGATTACATGTTATACACATACCTCAGATCTGAGCACTAGTATTAGAGTATATGATTGTATGTTATACACGTACCTCAGATCTGAGCAGTAGTATTAGAGTATGTGATTGTATGTTATACGCGTACCTCAGATCTGAGCACTAGTGTTAGAGTATGTGATTGTATGTTATACACGTACCTCAGATCTGAGTACTAGTGTTAGAGTATGTGATTGTATGTTATACACGTACCTTAGATCTGAGTACTAGTATTAGAGTATGTGATTGCATGTTATACGCGTACCTCAGATCTGAACACTAGTATTAGAGTATGTTATTGTATGTTATACACGTACCTCAGATCTGAGCACTAGTGTTAAAGTATGTGATTGTATGTTATACACGTACCTCAGATCTGAGCACTAGTGTTAGAGTATGTGATTGCATGTTATACACATACCTCAGATCTGAGCAGTAGTATTAGAGTATGTGATTGTATGTTATACATGTACCTCAGATCTGAGCAGTAGTATTAGAGTAAGTGATTGCATGTTATACACATACCTCAGATCTGAACACTAGTATTAGAGTATGTGATTGTATGTTATACACGTACCTCAGATCTGAGCACTAGTATTAGAGTAAGTGATTGTATGTTATACACGTACCTCAGATCTGAACACTAGTATTAGAGTATGTGATTGTATGTTATACACGTACCTCAAATCTGAGCAGTAGTATTAGAGTATGTGATTACATGTTATACACGTACCTCAGATCTGAGCACTAGTATTAGAGTATATGATTGTATGTTATACACGTACCTCAGATCTGAGCAGTAGTATTAGAGAATGTGATTGCATGTTATACACGTACCTCAGATCTGAACAGTAGTATTAGAGTATGTGATTGCATGTTATACATGTACCTCAGATCTGAGTACTAGTGTTAGAGTATGTGATTGCATGTTATACATGTACCTCAGAACTGAGCAGTAGTATTAGAGTATGTGATTGTATGTTATACACGTACCTCAGATCTGAGCACTAGTATTAGAGTATTTGGTTGCATGTTATACATGTACCTCAGATCTGAGCACTAATATTAGAGTATGTGATTGCATGTTATACACGTACCTCAGATCTGAGTACTAGTATTAGAGTATGTGATTGTATGTTATACACGTACCTCAGATCTGAGCACTAGTGTTAGAGTATGTGATTGCATGTTATACACGTACCTCAGATCTGAGCACTAATATTAGAGTATGTGATTGTATGTTATACACGTACCTCAGAACTGAGCAGTAGTATTAGAGTATATGATTGTATGTTATACACGTACCTCAGATCTGAGCACTAGTATTAGAGTATGTGATTGTATGTTATACACGTACCTCAGATCTGAGCACTAGTATTAGAGTATGTGATTGCATGTTATACACGTACCTCAGATCTGAGCACTAATATTAGAGTATGTGATTGTATGTTATACACGTACCTCAGAACTGAGCAGTAGTATTAGAGTATATGATTGTATGTTATACACGTACCTTAGATCTGAGCACTAGTATTAGAGTATGTGATTGTATGTTATACACGTACCTCAGAACTGAGCAGTAGTATTAGAGTATATGATTGTATGTTATACACGTCCCTCAGATCTGAGCACTAGTATTAGAGTATGTGATTGTATGTTATACACGTACCTCAGAACTGAGCAGTAGTATTAGAGTATATGATTGTATGTTATACACGTACCTCAGATCTGAGCACTAGTATTAGAGTATGTGATTGCATGTTATACATGTACCTTAGATCTGAACACTAGTATTAGAGTATGTAATTGCATGTTATACACATACCTCAGATCTGAGCACCAGTATTAGAGTACGTGATTGTATGTTATACACGTACCTCAGAACTGAGCAGTAGTATTAGAGTATATGATTGTATGTTATACACGTACCTCAGATCTGAGCACTAGTATTAGAGTATGCGATTGTATGTTATACACGTACCTCAGAACTGAGCAGTAGTATTAGAGTATATGATTGTATGTTATACACGTACCTCAGATCTGAGCACTAGTATTAGAGTATGTGATTGCATGTTATACATGTACCTTAGATCTGAACACTAGTATTAGAGTATGTAATTGCATGTTATACACATACCTCAGATCTGAGCACCAGTATTAGAGTATGTGATTGTATGTTATACACGTACCTCAGATCTGAGTACTAGTATTAGAGTATGTGATTGTATGTTATACCTGTACCTCAGATCTGAACACTAGTATTAGAGTATGTAATTGCATGTTATACACATACCTCAGATCTGAGCACCAGTATTAGAGTATGTGATTGTATGTTATACACGTACCTCAGATCTGAACACTAGTATTAGAGTATGTAATTGCATGTTATACACATACCTCAGATCTGAGCACCAGTATTAGAGTATGTGATTGTATGTTATACACGTACCTCAGATCTGAACACTAGTATTAGAGTATGTAATTGCATGTTATACACATACCTCAGATCTGAGCACCAGTATTAGAGTATGTGATTGTATGTTATACACGTACCTCAGATCTGAGCACCAGTGTTAGAGTATGTGATTGTATGTTATACACGTACCTCAGATCTGAGCACTAGTGTTAGAGTATGTGATTGCATGTTATACACATACCTCAGATCTGAACACTAGTATTAGAGTATGTGATTGTATGTTATACACGTACCTCAGATCTGAACACTAGTATTAGAGTATGTGATTACATGTTATACACGTACCTTAGATCTGAGCAGTAGTATTAGAGTATGTGATTGCATGTTATACGCGTACCTCAGATCTGAGCACTAGTATTAGAGTATGTGATTGTATGTTATACACGTACCTCAGATCTGAGCACTAGTATTAGAGTATGTGATTGTATGTTATACACGTACCTCAGATCTGAGCACTAGTATTAGAGTATGTGATTGTATGTTATACACGTACCTCAGATCTGAGCACTAGTATTAGAGTATGTGATTGCATGTTATACGCGTACCTCAGATCTGAGCACTAGTGTTAGAGTATGTGATTGTATGTTATACACGTACCTCAGATCTGAGCAGTAGTATTAGAGTATGTGATTGTATGTTATACACGTACCTCAGATCTGAGCACTAGTATTAGAGTATGTGATTGTATGTTATACACATACCTCAGATCTGAGCACTCGTATTAGAGTATATGATTGTATGTTATACATGTACCTCAGATCTGAGCACTAATATTAGAGTATGTGATTGCATGTTATACACGTACCTCAGATCTGAGTACTAGTATTAGAGTATGTGATTGTATGTTATACACGTACCTCAGATCTGAGCACTAGTGTTAGAGTATGTGATTGCATGTTATACACGTACCTCAGATCTGAGCACTAATATTAGAGTATGTGATTGTATGTTATACACGTACCTCAGAACTGAGCAGTAGTATTAGAGTATATGATTGTATGTTATACACGTACCTCAGATCTGAGCACTAGTATTAGAGTATGTGATTGTATGTTATACACGTACCTCAGATCTGAGCACTAGTATTAGAGTATGTGATTGCATGTTATACACGTACCTCAGATCTGAGCACTAATATTAGAGTATGTGATTGTATGTTATACACGTACCTCAGAACTGAGCAGTAGTATTAGAGTATATGATTGTATGTTATACACGTACCTTAGATCTGAGCACTAGTATTAGAGTATGTGATTGTATGTTATACACGTACCTCAGAACTGAGCAGTAGTATTAGAGTATATGATTGTATGTTATACACGTACCTCAGATCTGAGCACTAGTATTAGAGTATGTGATTGTATGTTATACACGTACCTCAGAACTGAGCAGTAGTATTAGAGTATATGATTGTATGTTATACACGTACCTCAGATCTGAGCACTAGTATTAGAGTATGTGATTGCATGTTATACATGTACCTTAGATCTGAACACTAGTATTAGAGTATGTAATTGCATGTTATACACATACCTCAGATCTGAGCACCAGTATTAGAGTATGTGATTGTATGTTATACACGTACCTCAGAACTGAGCAGTAGTATTAGAGTATATGATTGTATGTTATACACGTACCTCAGATCTGAGCACTAGTATTAGAGTATGCGATTGTATGTTATACACGTACCTCAGAACTGAGCAGTAGTATTAGAGTATATGATTGTATGTTATACACGTACCTCAGATCTGAGCACTAGTATTAGAGTATGTGATTGCATGTTATACATGTACCTTAGATCTGAACACTAGTATTAGAGTATGTAATTGCATGTTATACACATACCTCAGATCTGAGCACCAGTATTAGAGTATGTGATTGTATGTTATACACGTACCTCAGATCTGAGTACTAGTATTAGAGTATGTGATTGTATGTTATACCTGTACCTCAGATCTGAACACTAGTATTAGAGTATGTAATTGCATGTTATACACATACCTCAGATCTGAGCACCAGTATTAGAGTATGTGATTGTATGTTATACACGTACCTCAGATCTGAACACTAGTATTAGAGTATGTAATTGCATGTTATACACATACCTCAGATCTGAGCACCAGTATTAGAGTATGTGATTGTATGTTATACACGTACCTCAGATCTGAACACTAGTATTAGAGTATGTAATTGCATGTTATACACATACCTCAGATCTGAGCACCAGTATTAGAGTATGTGATTGTATGTTATACACGTACCTCAGATCTGAGCACCAGTGTTAGAGTATGTGATTGTATGTTATACACGTACCTCAGATCTGAGCACTAGTGTTAGAGTATGTGATTGCATGTTATACACATACCTCAGATCTGAACACTAGTATTAGAGTATGTGATTGTATGTTATACACGTACCTCAGATCTGAACACTAGTATTAGAGTATGTGATTACATGTTATACACGTACCTTAGATCTGAGCAGTAGTATTAGAGTATGTGATTGCATGTTATACGCGTACCTCAGATCTGAGCACTAGTATTAGAGTATGTGATTGTATGTTATACACGTACCTCAGATCTGAGCACTAGTATTAGAGTATGTGATTGTATGTTATACATGTACCTCAGATCTGAGCACTAGCATTAGAGTATGTGATTGTATGTTATACACGTACCTTAGATCTGAACACTAGTATTAGAGTATGTGATTGCATGTTATACGCGTACCTCAGATCTGAGCAGTAGTATTAGAGTATGTGATTGTATGTTATACACGTACCTCAGATCTGAGCACTAGTATTAGAGTATGTGATTGTATGTTATACACATACCTCAGATCTGAGCACTCGTATTAGAGTATATGATTGTATGTTATACACGTACCTCAGATCTGAGCACTAGTATTAGAGTATGTGATTGTATGTTATACACGTACCTCAGATCTGAGCACTAGTATTAGAGTATGTGATTGTATGTTATACACGTACCTCAGATCTGAGCACTAGTATTAGAGTATGTGATTGCATGTTATACGCGTACCTCAGATCTGAGCACTAGTGTTAGAGTATGTGATTGTATGTTATACACGTACCTCAGATCTGAGCACCAGTATTAGAGTATGTGATTGTATGTTATACACGTACCTTAGATCTGAGCACTAGTATTAGAGTATGTGATTGCATGTTATACACGTACCTCAAATCTGAACACTAGTATTAGAGTATGTGATTGTATGTTATACACGTACCTTAGATCTGAGCACTAGTATTAGAGTATGTGATTGTATGTTATACACGTACCTCAGATCTGAACAGTAGTATTAGAGTATGTGATTGCATGTTATACACGTACCTTAGATCTGAACACTAGTATTAGAGTATGTGATTGCATGTTATACATGTACCTCAGATCTGAGTACTAGTGTTAGAGTATGTGATTGCATGTTATACATGTACCTCAGAACTGAGCAGTAGTATTAGAGTATGTAATTGCATGTTATACACATACCTCAGATCTGAGCACCAGTATTAGAGTATGTGATTGTATGTTATACACGTACCTCAGATCTGAACACTAGTATTAGAGTATGTAATTGCATGTTATACACATACCTCAGATCTGAGCACCAGTATTAGAGTATGTGATTGTATGTTATACACGTACCTCAGATCTGAGCACCAGTGTTAGAGTATGTGATTGTATGTTATACACGTACCTCAGATCTGAGCACTAGTGTTAGAGTATGTGATTGCATGTTATACACGTACCTCAGATCTGAACACTAGTATTAGAGTATGTGATTGTATGTTATACACGTACCTCAGATCTGAACACTAGTATTAGAGTATGTGATTGCATGTTATACACGTACCTTAGATCTGAGCAGTAGTATTAGAGTATGTGATTGCATGTTATACGCGTACCTCAGATCTGAGCACTAGTATTAGAGTATGTGATTGTATGTTATACACGTACCTCAGATCTGAGCACTAGTATTAGAGTATGTGATTGTATGTTATACATGTACCTCAGATCTGAGCACTAGTATTAGAGTATGTGATTGTATGTTATACACATACCTTAGATCTGAACACTAGTATTAGAGTATGTGATTGCATGTTATACGCGTACCTCAGATCTGAGCAGTAGTATTAGAGTATGTGATTGTATGTTATACACGTACCTCAGATCTGAGCACTAGTATTAGAGTATATGATTGTATGTTATACACGTACCTCAGATCTGAGCACTAGTATTAGAGTATGTGATTGTATGTTATACACGTACCTCAGATCTGAGCACTAGTATTAGAGTATGTGATTGTATGTTATACACGTACCTCAGATCTGAGCACTAGTATTAGAGTATGTGATTGCATGTTATACGCGTACCTCAGATCTGAGCACTAGTGTTAGAGTATGTGATTGTATGTTATACACGTACCTCAGATCTGAGCACCAGTATTAGAGTATGTGATTGTATGTTATACACGTACCTTAGATCTGAGAACTAGTATTAGAGTATGTGATTGCATGTTATACACGTACCTCAAATCTGAACACTAGTATTAGAGTATGTGATTGTATGTTATACACGTACCTTAGATCTGAGCACTAGTATTAGAGTATGTGATTGTATGTTATACACGTACCTCAGATCTGAACAGTAGTATTAGAGTATGTGATTGCATGTTATACACGTACCTCAGATCTGAACACTAGTATTAGAGTATGTGATTGTATGTTATACACGTACCTCAGATCTGAGCACTCATATTAGAGTATATGATGACATGTTATACACTATATACATGATATATATCTGTCCCCTAGTGTCACTCATATCACTTATGAAAATAACAACTTTCACTGACTGCAATAGTTTTATATTCGGTTTGCTTGTGTTGAATACATTTGTTACTCTTCATTAGGTCCGCTTAACCTAAACTAATTGAAGTTGTCGTCTCACCCAAGCTTTTGACACTTTGTTACTGTAAATATCGACCAGTGATTGGCCATTTGACGCAGGGCTAATAACACAAAGCATTTATGATATGAAACCACACAGCGATTAAGCTCATAGTTGTGTGAGAGATAAACAAACATACTCGTCACACGCATTGCCTTAACATGACTAGAAAAGCGTAAATTTGGAAATGAAGAATTTCATATCAACTCTTATTGCCTTCGGATTAGTTATTTCCACTGCTGGAGATGTCAATCCCTTTACTACTGGAATAGAGGACACACAACGTTACAACATCGTTCGACGTAAGTTGCCTTTGTATTTCTGTAAACACTAATCCGTACAGCGATATGACACTTTCCTATTAATGAATATTCTACTCTGACATGTGTAGTATTTTATGTTGTCTGTATATTTTGATTAGTTGCACTCTATTTTAATTGTCTATTGAGTAGGTTTTATCAGCAGCTAGTTAATCCAGAATCAACTTTTTACAATCGCTATGCTAGCTCCTACTACCATGTCTTGTCAAAATAGTGGTCTACCTTCATTTTAACTCCAACACACCGGCATGAAAAAAGTATTTGATCTATAGCTCAAGATATGTAATTACAACTTCTTGTTTAAACAAAAAACTCGAGTTTTTAATAATTAATATGCTAACAAATAACTGTTGTTTTATCTCATCAGCTGTCAACTGTTAGACTTATGTAAATGCACAATCGGAACTAAATTTATGTTTGACACATTTTTGGCATTCAATATGGCTCAGCGTGGCAACCTGGGATCTTATAAAATGGCACAATGCTTTCCAATTTTCTATTACATAACTCAAAACTGATACAATCATTCTCTTACAGGATTTTGTATTCCAAAAAGATAGCTTAGTGCAGTTACTTTTCGAGGAAGCGACAGGTCTGGTGACATTTATGTCTCTAAATGTAGAATTTCCATAATTTTATTTATTTTCTGCGGACATATTATGGTGAGACTAGCAAATCATTAGATGCAAAGTTGTACTTTTGAAAATGTGAAGCTCAAATATTAAAAATATATTTTCAATCAAATTATCAGGTTACACAGTTAGATGTTCCCAACACAACTATTCTGCTTTCATACCCTTTGTTACATTTGAACTGATATTGCTGAGCAGTGGTTGCCACTCATGGCAAGAGATTATTAGAAGGAGATACAAAGATTTGGTCATTGTTTGAATTGCCTCTGTTTACACACGAGGTCTCACAATGTATATATAAACACTTTGTTATATTGTCCAATTTACTGTCTCAGTTGAAAAGGATGCCGTTTCTCTTATCAACTTGTCAATAGGGGTGAATCAGCCGAACATGAGCTGACTCAACCTTTTTCTCCCGTCACGCATTCACACTGGAAAACCTAGTACTAAGTACCTATGCGTTATCATCATGCTATCACACAACAATAAGTTATCTTTCCCATCTCTCTGATCCTTCAAACCCTCCCCCCTCTAAATTTAACTACAAGAGAAGGTCTACACAAGCCTGCTAATACAATCTGTTTGCAAGAATAGCGTTTAATTATATCTACAGGAAGTACATAACAGCCCATTTGATTATAGCGAAGTCATAATCATATTTGTACACACTAGTTATTGAAGTGTCTGAAATGACACTAGAGAGCAAGTGGGTGAAGCGACACTAAAGGGAGCCAATGTCATTCTGTTCTCATCAGTGTAATTTGTGAATATCCATGCTTTATGAATATACACCAACCCTCTCTGTTGGAGCCTCAATTTATGTGTTTATTCATTCGAACAGTCAAGAGTCAAGAATTTGCCATCGTCTGTTAAGGACACTTGTTATGGCCCGACCTACCTGTTACTTGTTGTCATCAAGTTTTCACCCTGCTGTCACTGCTATCAACAGATAGACCTGTATCATAATATCGCTTTGAAGAAAAGCAATTAAATTCATGCCCTAATTATGATGAAAGGTTTTCAAGTTTTAACAAGGCAAAGTTTGCAAACTTGCCATTAAAAAGCAGAGCGATTAGATGAAGGACTAAAAGCTAATTATCATCTTTATTATAATGAGTCATAAAACTAAAGTTAATTTAAAGCATTCAAAATACTACAAGTTTAAGATCCAAGAAATTGCGACCCAGTTCTTATACATAAGTAATTACTATGCTGCCAGGCTGTCACTGGAGTACGGTGAGTGCACGAGCAGCTTGTTGTAACAAATACAATGCCCTATGAATTTTGGTGTAGATGCGCGTTTGACCAAACATAATGTTCGTTTGTACAATTTACGTTTCTATGGTTTTCTTTCAAGTCTGTCTGTCTGTCTAATTGATTTTTTCACCTAAAACGATAAGATGTGTGTCCTAGGCAGGAACAGATTGAGTTTTAGACAGCCGCGCTGCGCAAAAATTGCTCTCATTCTAAAATTAGAATCGAAGAAGTAAACCAAATTAGTCATCAATGCGAAAGAGTGGTTAAACAGCAGCCAATTGGCAAAAGTTACATGACACTGACGTTAAATAGAAGCTAACTGCGCAAGAAGACATGGCATTGAAGGCTAATAGAGGCGCAATGTCATGGGTAGAATGTGAACAGAGAAACTAGGAGAGCAAGTACCGTAGCCTGTCACAAGATATCACTAGAGCTCTACGGTGAGCTATTCAAATGTGGCCAGTCGGATGAATAGATTTGTGCGCAAACTAACTAGGTTGACTGGCCTAGGTTGACATGACTGTCAAGTGAGATTGGGGAACACGCAATCAACAAATTTTGTTTTTTCTACTATTGAAAAGATGGAAAAAATAGCAGAATTGAGGAAGGAGAGCGAGAAAGATAAGTAACCAGTGAGATAGATAAAAGTGGCATATGACTGTCTTTGGAAAAGATACATGAGAGAAAAAGGGTGGTGAAAAACACCTGTAGGTAGATAGCCGTGATGTACAAATGTGCTGGCAACACATGAAATACCCTAGGACACTTAAGTATTCGCGGCATCTAACTTTCGCGTTTTCGCGGAGTCATCATCACGCGAAAAATTCATGCGCGAAACTAAACTATCATAACGAACTAGCGAAAATTCGAAATTAAATAGCTATGTTCTACACAGGCCTGTATTCACTGGTTGCAAGTTGGGGGGCTAATGTTAGACGACTAGTTATGAACATCTGGGGTGTGGAGAAGGAGGGGGGGGGGTGCTGTAAGCTCCCAACAGGTTTCTCTTATGTAAGGCCTCAGCTGGGCCTCTCACGTGAAGTTTTAAAAAATTTTATTGGCAAGTATCAACATTTTTCTATTTTTTGAGATTTGCTTTGTTTTAGCTGATGTGACTGACAAAACGTTTTAAAATTAAAACAGGCAAAACTTGTATGCAGTTAAAAAGCTCAGAAAGAAGACATTTCTTTCTTTTAAGCGTTTTAACAAAGATCATTTTTGCCGATTTTATTTCAAGTTCATTAAGTAGGATATGGGCAAGCAGATGTTTGCTAAAACTTGATATTTTGCAAACCTTTATAAAAGTCGTTAACAAGAATATTTTGCCGCTGATGAAGATAATAATGACGCCTAAGAACTACTAAAAGTTGATGTTTGTATCTATGGCTTCGAATAAAGTGATATTCTACAGCGATAAAAACCTTTCTATAGCCGTTGGACTATGAAATTCCTAAAAAGTTGGGGCGTCTTAGCCGGCCAGCTGTCCAAGGGAATACGGCCCTGTAGTTCATTGATATCCACAACAAAATCGTGATATTAGAAATGCAGATAATTTTGTGTGTGATTGAGCTCATTGGGAAATTTCTAGTAAATTCGTTAATACACCGAATGAGCAGCATGGCAAAGCAAATTAAGATAACAATTTTTTTTGGAAAAGCCAAGACAAACGAAGAAGATGATGATATCAGTTTAGTCACCGAATTTGTAACTGATGAGGATGAAAGTCTGGTAGGTGAAGTCATACAATTAAATAATACTTATTGTTGTGATGAATTTTACTGCCAACCAAAAACGATAACAACCCTCACCAGGTCCAACCATGTTATACAGTTCTGGTTGTGATGTTGGTTGTTATCTATTTTCTTTTTTATGAGACATGTACTGTATTTGATTTTTTTTAAATTTGAAATATTGTGAACTCAAAACGTGCCATGGCCATCGCTTGCTATAAATACTTGAGATCTAATATTGGTACTATATCGGTCACGACGGAAAGGACCGAGACGTCATTGATAGTCCAAGAAACAAATGGCAGCAAGCGATCACGTTGAATTATCGATTTATGCCATACATTTATACCTGCGGGTTACAAATACAAACTAGTCGCAAATATAAAAACTTTTTTTACTAGAGGACCGGACCTGAGGAATCTAATTTGTTTGTTTCACTGTATTTATTTTCACATCACTATATTTTCGCACTCATCAGAGCTGCGAAAATAAGTTGCAGCGAAATTTTACTCTGTGTGCTACTCACGAAACTAAATACTAGCGAAATATAAGTGTCCTAGGGTAGAGTGAAAATAAGGTTACAGAGGAGAAGAGTTGTTTAAGAGTCAAGTTTCATGCGCTATTTTGCTCGCAGGGCTTTTGCTGGATTAATGATAAATTTGCTACATAGCATAAAGTGCTGCTACTTGGCATTAATTCTGCTATAATAGATAGAAAGTAGTGATAGTGTTAAGCTATGATATCAAATAGCTAGTAGTCGGCAGTAAGGAAAGACAGTGGCTATATAGTTATGTTTACGTGGACATTTCAATAGCATTTGTTAGTGGATCAGCAGGCCTTTGACCAGTGACTTCTCATCTATAACCATCTCACTCACTCAACGATCTGTGTAATTATCAAACGGCTGTTTAGGACAATAGAAGCACAAAAGGTTGTTACTGATTGTTATTCTCACGCTAGCTACTTTTCTATAGCCTATTCATTACAAGGCAAAACAACTCTCGTATGTCATTATTTTCAAAGCATCTGAGACTCGTTAAAAATACCAAGAAAAACAAGAGGCCTTCCTTATAAGTATGCGTGCCTCACCCAATAGTTCTTTATGTTTTCATCGGGTTCCATGAACTATATTCAGAATGGCAGCTTTTATTACTCAGAAAGTTGAAACATGGAGAACCCTTCCTGCAAGACTTCTCATTTTTGGAAATTGAATGACCAAAACTTTTGCTTTTGATAGTGGCTCCTGTCACATTCCGTAGAGAATTCTTTCGATCATTAGTCTCACAAACAGCCCCTTGCCAACCTGTCAGCTGTAACTGATTGGAAAATAATAGTGCTCGGGGATAAGAGGAAGAAATGAAGAATGCTTGGCTGTAAGTCCTTATTCAGCTGGTATTAGTCTGCTTGAATATATGGTTGTACGAGCAAGGACTGGGCCTTCAATGCTTTAATTAGCTAGAGGCATGAACCGAGTGAAACTAGAATGCTCATGGCAAGCCTATGATTCTCTATTCATTCTCACTCAGAAACTGTGATGCCAGTCAGCCTTAGGCATTCAACTATCATATAGACAACTTGTACACCCTCGCAACCAGCCCTGATGCATTTTGGTTTAACACTGATATCTAGTCTTGTATAGAGTAGCAGCACCCTTGATCCAGACCAAATTACCATCTTTCATTGACTGAAAGCCCTTGGAATCCTTTTCAACTGGATATCATTTTGAAGCTCCAATCTTGTAGAGCTCAAAGAAAAAAGAAAAACTAAAGAGAGTTTTTTCCAGACTTTTTCAAAGAAAGAGAAGAGTCACTAGAGAAACATAATGACTGCAGTACACTGAGTCTAATAGAATGTGTATATTTGTTATGTACACTGAGTCTAATAGAGTGTGTATATTTGTTATGTACACTGAGTCTAATAGAATGTGTATATTTGTTATGTACACTGAGTCTAATAGAGTGTGTATATTTGTTATGTACACTGAGTCTAATAGAATGTGTATATTTGTTATGTACACTGAGTCTAATAGAGTGTGTATATTTGTTATGTACACTGAGTCTAATAGAGTGTGTATATTTGTTATGTACACTGAGTCTGATAGAGTGTATATATTTGTTATGTACACTGAGTCTAATAGAGAGTGTATATTTGTTATGTACACTGAGTCTAATAGAGTGTGTATATTTGTTATGAAGAGAAAAACAAATAGTTTTAGCGTAAGGTTCTGGTGCTGAGAACAAGAAGCTTTTTGTCTATTTTTGCTCCTTCATTACCAAGAGCTTCAATCAGTGTGTCTGTAGGGACTAATCTCCTGGCAGCAGCGATTTTTCATTTCTCAGTCGGCTAGAAGTGCCCTCGGTATCGTGGCGATATCTCAAGAACTAATACTCCAATCCACTTGAAACTTTGGAAATAGGCTGTAAACATAGTACACAACAAAGTGACTAAAATTTTGTAATTTTACGTAAATTGAAAATGTAGAAAAACAAATGAAACTACGCACTTGCGTTTACTTTGGTTCAAGTAGGAAAATGAATTATTACTCCCAGTCTTCTAAGTTTTAAAGTGAAACTATGCATTGTATATCGATGGCTTCGCATTGGCTAGGTGATAGTTGTTGAGCCGTGAGGTAACGAGTGCTCGCACTGCACGTCTGGCCATATCAGAAGTGCTAATCAAAGACTAAGAGTGAAACTGTCGCAATAGATTTTCAAGGAACAATTTTGATGTAATCTCAATGATAAGCTGGAAAGGACTGGGTTGACATCCGTTGTGTTTATAAAGACCAACAACGCTTGCGCTTGGATTGTAATATTACCAAACACTCTCCAAGCACCCATACATGGCTTTGTCGGAAATCAATTATTACGTACCCAAAATTTGCTGAAAACTATCGAATTATTCTGTTGATACAGCTATTGTTCTCCGCCTGTCATGCAAAGGGCTATAGAAATCATACCTGGGGTCACTGGTTTAGCAAACTTCTTTTACAAATACGAGGCTGGACTCCCTTATCGTGCCCCTGCCTGAGTCAAATCAAATAGCCTTTCTCTACCAGACACTGTTTGAATATTGTTGATCGTGTGCAAGGCACAATAGCTATGCAATTATTAGAGGCACTCCTAGGAAGCTTTTGCCCCACTAAAGCCTCTCCTAAGTTATACAATCAACTAGCTTCATGTACGCCTACTCTGGCAATTTCAGTTACTCTGTTAACCCAATTACTGTATTCCTCATGAGATATCACTACCCAGCACGACAGATAATTGTTCCAAAGTTCTTACTCAACTGGTGAGGGATATTTGGTCAATTCTCTTATTAGTCGGTTATCATCTGCCAAACAGTCGAGACGCAAAAGATTATTCTTAGAACAAAGAAAAAATATGTCTCTGATCTGATTACATAAACAGATTTATGGAATTGCTTTTATTATACTGTAAGGGCTGCTCATACCCTGAGGTTAGGTCCATCGGCAATATGGCCTTTTCACTTACTAAGTGAGTTATCCATTACTAAAACTCGTAATTCATAATTTTAATACTTCTTCATCAATTTGAAACATCCTGAAAATTGAAATATCGTATATTTAGACTCTTCTTAGAGAAAGATAGTCTTTTATTGTAAACTTGGAGTTGTCAGTTCTCATTAAAGATTACTTAACATTAGTAATTTGGAGTTGTCTGCTTTAATTGAGGCACTATTGTTATAAACTAAAGAAAGGATTTCAAAGGGAGAAACAATTTTTTAAATCGTTTATCGGAATTTTCTGAAAGAGTTATACATCTCGAAATTTGAAATGTTTGCCCATGAAGTGTAAAATTATCTAAAACTAATAAGAGATAGGGCCTATTGATTACATTATTTTTATGGCATTTTGCTTGTTTTATTTGTATTTATTGTAGCGGCTTGTGATTTATCAGATAAATTACATTAATGACACTCATTTTTGAAGTTTATTTTTGTAAACTTAAATAATAAAAAAGTAATAGAATTTATATTGCTGAATTGTGTTCAAAGAGAGATTTTTACTAAGATTCTAACAAAATACAGTGAAACTCGGATAACTCAACCTTCAAGGGACCGAGCAAAAGTGTTCGAATTATCAGAGTGTTCAAGTTATCAGAGCACTGTCACAAGTCCATGTATTCACTTATTTATTAGTAGATACATGAACATATACAAACTATAATATAAATCAAAAGCACAAATGGCTTGTTTCAAATTAAATGCTTCTAATGTAAAGTTTAAAACGTTTTTATCAAAAAGTATAGAGATTTTTCTATCACTTGAGATTGGTTTGTTGTTTGAGGTGATGTTATTGCCAGGACGTTTTTTAGATTGACATTGGCAAAACTTGATCGTTGCTGAAATGCTCAAAGAAAAGACATCTTTTTCTTTTGAGCGTTTTACCCACGATCAATTTTGCCGATATTTCTTGAAGTTTATGGAAAGATTACCTTACTTTACCTGGGATTCGTTAAGAGCAACACTCCGAGGCAGTTCAATTAAAAGTTTTACGAGGTTTTACGGTACATTGTATATCACTCACGCTTTTTGAATGGATACTTATTGAATGTACACACGTATTTTGTGTTTAGGTCAAACGATGAATAGTTTTTTTAGCTAAGAAAACGTATACGTTTAATAAAAACAAATTTTAAGAAGTTTTAAACATTCAACATTCCGACGTTGATTCAACACGGAATCAACTTCGGAAAAATATTCGTCACGGGCTAGCCGGGTCACGCACTCAAGGATTTTCGCCACGCACATACAAAACAACATGCGATTTTTGTTTTGTATGTGCGTGGCAAAAATCCTTGCGCCCGTGGCCGGGCCAGTCAGCGCTATTCATCGTATAGCAGTATAAATCAAATTTCACTAAACCTTTAGAACAGTCGTTGACAAAAATATTTTGCCGATGGAGGTAATAACGACGCTTATGAATTACGAAAAGTTGAGGTTTACCTCTATGGCTTGGAATAAAGTGATTTTCTAAAGCGATAGCAACCGTTTCGGTAGCCGTTGGGCAAAAAACAGTTCGTTATAACAGTGTTGAATTCGAGTTATATAGAGCCATTTATCATTGTGTGGGAACGGACCAAGCAAATCCAGTCGAGTTAACCATGTGTTCGCTATATCCGAGGGCGAGTTATCCATGTTTCACTGTACTTATAAAACTGGCTATGAACATATTTCTCACTATTTTATTGGACACTCAAGTGTGAAGTTAGTATGTAGAATAAAGTAAATAAATACACAATTGACTTTTATCGGTCACTTGTGTACTAGAGAGTGACGAGCATTTCTTGTTGCTCAAAGTTTGCACCAGGTTGATATAAATAGATAATCTATGTTTTTTGTGGCACTTAAAAAGTGCTGCAGTTTGATAATTGTAACTTGACCCTGATGAAATTACAGTAGCTCTCAGCACAATATATATCTATAGTACTCTACTAGTACCCTACTAGTACTCTAATATTACTGAAAATAACAAACATCAGTTTAGTAGCAGTGATGAAGCTGTAGTTGACTGTAGTAGGAAGCTGTGACACACCTCTAACTCACCTTAACAACTCTCTAGCAGAAAACCTCCATTCCTTGTCATATTTTATGCATTGCTTGACACTTTGAAATCACTAAAGCATTCATCGTGCAATAGTTCAGGAACATAGCTTGTTGATTATCATGCTTTTTATAGTACTACCAAGTTTTATTGGTGAAGTTGCTTAACATATTTCAGAGCTTCTTCATTCTACATCAAATATAACTTGTTTGAAATTTTTTTATGCAAAGAGATTAGGACTGAATAATATGATCATGGCTTCTGCTTAGTCATTTAAAGTCAACTTATTTGATTTCTGTGCAGAGTTGCCTGCTCATGGCAAACAGAGCTTGTGTGGGCAAAAGTTCTAACTTACATGTATTGCTTGTTTGTCTTTATATAATATAACAGTAACAACTTAATAAAGTAAAATATAGTACTACATACTATAATATAACTTCCTTTAATATAATATGAAAAATATATTAAAACACTACTGAATGTCCGGCGCTGCTCTGATAATAACAAAGTATTTGGACAAAAGTTTATTTTTATTTAATATATACAACATTTATCCTTTCAACTTTCAAACTTTATATCATGAGAAAGATGTTTTTGTGCAGTTCAAATGAAGTAAGAAAAAAAGGAAAAACAACCGTTAAGGTTTTCCAATTTTTTCAAACAACTGTAACTTTTAAATTTCATAAAATGAAAGAAATGCTTTGGTGAAATAAATTAGAAAAAAAATAAAACTGTAAAAGTGTTTAAATGTAAATGTAACAGCATTAGCAATTAATTGCTAAATATGATCTGTTTTGCTACGATTACAATTAAAAACTATTTGGTATACAATTATTTGATTTTAGTTCATTTCAGTGTTGACATCATAAGGTGACAATATCGTATAGTGTTGTATAAAAACCCATATTAATTATCTAACACAAACACCTGGTAAAAATCATCAAAATCATCGTCATCATTAAAAATAGTAACAAAACAATATGTTAGCCTTAGTAACTATAGTTGCCTACAATAATTTTGGCGCGTTTGTGGTTATAATCTGCAAAAAATATATCATTACAATGTACTACGTACTGTGGAGGATTCTTACCTTTGAGACAGACATGTAACATAGACGCTGAATTTAATTTAAATGATTTTAACTTACTAAACACATACTTACATACACGTACTTACACATACTTACATACATACAATACAATACGTACTTAAAAGAAGTGTTATTATGTATTTTAGTAAACTGCAAACTTTAAACTAAAATTTTATTACGTATTTCTTTACGAATCCGTTTGTATATAATATAATATAAATATAATTGTATGCTAGAATCACTTCTTATACATTGAAGCAAATAATTGCTAAAGTTCAATATTGTACAGTATTTCAAAGGATTTGTATGAAGAGGTGATCGTAAGTCAAGGTTTTACCAAACATCACTCAACTCATTACACACAAATCAGGAAACCAACAAAAATAAATACAATTTATAAGCAGAACTTTTTAAACGAATCAACAATAGATTTTGTTAAATCTCATCACAAAAGGTGAAAAACGAGACCTTAAAATGCTATTGTTCCAACAAGTTCACACGATTTAACTGACCCGAGGTACACAGGCTATCCTATGTATCTACCAGTTGGATAATTAATGTTTCGTGTTCGAGATATTAGGAAACAAGGGAAAATGAATGCCTTTCAAGAAGGATTAGCATAAAAAGGTGCAGCGATTGAACATTGATTGATTATGAGAGCAGACTAGTAGCATGGGTGGCAACAAGTAGCTCACGAGCCTTAAACTCATAATTAATCAACTTTAATATGTCTTTTTATGGTTATTAATGAGATTTGTAGCGTATGAAACACCTGCAGCAGATGTCCCCAGATGCACCTTTGAGAAATCTCTAAAATTGTTTTCTTATTGTGTATTTCACTCTAGCTTTGTAGTATTTTTAGAAAAGTAAGGTTAACCTAAAGAAATGTTAAAAATTTATTAACTTGAGATATTTTGGATATTTAAGTATCTAAATAGGCATTAATTGCTTGTGCCTAGTGGTTTATCACATGAAGTACTGAGCTAGCAATACCCAACTAGCAATACCCAACTAGCAATATAAGTTTGGCTATATCCAGCTTTTAAGGCCTACCGTTTTGGATTTCTGTACGCCACTATGGTTATACTGAGCTAACATTTTCCACTGCCACTGAGCTACCTACAACTTGATTGTGCAACTGGTTAAGCCAAACCTGCTAAACATTTCTGAAAAATGGAGCTACCATAATTTGCTGTTTTCATATATGCAACTTTTAATGTAACACGTCAGTTATGTGTTGCTTAGAGATGCTACAATAATTGCTCAAAGCCAAGTTTCTACTAGCTTTTCTCAACATTGAACGAAAACATCATCAAACATAACACATCTTCAGATCATTCAGCAATCTCACTTGAATTCGGTCAATCTCTCACTGGCCTCCCAGAATGTTGTTACATTAGATATTTCTTGTACGTTAAAGTAAGTAGTTATGACTCATCTCTTGTATAATTCACTCTTTCATTAGCTTTAAGCCCCGAGCTTTGTATCATGGAGATCATTCATATTTGGTATAGGCTATTTTTTCTAGTTTCTTTCAAAAGAATGCAGTGAGTTGTCGATTGTCGGCTGACTGCCATAGATGCAAAAGAATAAAATAACAACCTTTGTTGTCGCGAATAATAAATAAATAATAAGTAGATAGTAATAAATATTGGTTACTAATAAAATAGGAATAACATAAAACAACAGAGCATGAATATATGATTATATCATCAAACGCTTGTGTTTACACATGAATGCTTAGTGTGAGACTTCAAAGATGGTCTACAATCATTCATATCACGAAGATGAATAATAAATGCATCATCAATAGCAAACTTAGCCTACATTCATTGAGTGTGAGAAGGGGGGCACATTATATATCGACTTTGATGATATTCATGCAGACGCTAATCATCGTTGAGCAGTTTTCATTAATTATCGAAGAGTTGTCTTATCGCATTCGAAAACGAAGAAACTCCTAGATCATGAAGGTACTAAGCCTTAGCATGAACTGCAATGAATACTGTATTGCTTTACAAAATTCTCCATGCTACGTATGTGTTTATTATGTAATGATTTGTGGCCATTTCTCGTAACTTTGCTTTAAGGATAATAACCAAAAATATTAAAAAACTAAATCTCTCGCTTGACTTGTTACAGAAACGATAATGAACGTCATCAAAACCTTGAACAATCAGCACTGTTTTTTCTCTAAAGCTTGAGATCTTGTTTTCGATACATTTATGTTGAGTCATTGTGCTACAAATGAAGATATAGGCGTTTGAATTGAAATAAATAATACAGTTTTCCTCTGATGTTTGAAAGCGGATGATGCTACTGATCATCACGGACTAACACTTTATTAATTGAAGGAATCTGAACTTGGTCTAATCTACTTGGCATGACCGACATTCATCTTTTTTCCTTTTCTCCAAAATAGAACATTGAAACGTTTGATACAGATCGATACATACATGATTAAGTGTTAACTCAACTGTATAGTTACAGTAATTCATCGGCCTCGTGGTGGAGCCTCAAGAGGCTCCTGTGTCAGGCACAGCCCACCGCTAATCCCCTTTTAAAGAAAGCATATTGAATCAGCATTTGAAATAGTAATAACAGCGATTGCTGCGCGTTGATGACGCTGTAACAATTCTAAGTTGTGTGTATTAAATGATAAGATTGTTTTATCCGCTAGTTTGCTGTAACCAACCTCAAGGGCTAAATTAGCCTAGCTTCCAAAGCCAAGATCCTAACAAATGATAAGCATGCCTACTGCTTAGGCCACCTGCGTTGATACCTTATGCCACCTGCGGTGATTTGACACCCCTTAGGCGCTTTAGCCAATGGTATAACAAGTATAAGCTCTGTCAGATGTTGCCTCTTGTGTATGTAGAAATAGATGCTTCCTTCTTCGACTGTGAAAAAAAGCTTACAATTTCTTGCAGTAAAAACAGTAACTTCATCGAGAATACAGGGAGTAATAATGGGCAGAGCTGAGACAATTATTAAAGCCAATAGTTTCACCTGAGACCACGTCAAATCCTGCAATCTGTTATCGGTTGATAAAGTGAGCTGCAGCACTCGTAGGCTAATGGTCTGGGGCGCCTGACCTGAAAATAAAAAGTCACCTATAGCGACCGAAATGACACTCAAGTTTTAACTGCTTTTTGGAACTGGTCATGTCTCCAGTCATCAAGGTTTCCTAGCCACTGGACTCAGACATGTGCAGCCAAGATCACAGAGCCATTGTTTGTGCACAAATGTTTTTAAAAAAACACACACAGCCTCAGCAAAGCAGACACCATATTCGATCTTCAAATCAAGTAGTCCGATTGAGTTGAGCTGAGCGAGGTTGTGATTTAAACACCCTTTTATTGTTACCCTGTAAATGCACACTATTTACCACTTTCAATACTCATCATATTGGGCCTGTCACACACTATTATATACAATCTTAGATGCCTTATATATTATTTTACTAGGTAAATGGCCGGCATTGCACAGACAATAAAATAATTACCAGATGAATTTTAGTAACTTGACTAGTAACTTGACCAGTAACTTGACGAGTAACTTGACGAGTAACTTGACGAGTAACTTGACGAGTAACTTGACGAGTAACTTGACGAGTAACTTGACGAGTAACTTGACTAGTAACTTGACTAGTAACTTGACTAGTAACTTGACTAGTAACTTGACTAGTAACTTGACTAGTATCTTGACTAGTAACTTGACTAGTAACTTGACTAGTTTGAGTCTTTACTATAGTAAGAGTCATGTTTGAAGCCAGCTTAATAATCGTTATATTACGCGTAATGATCAAATTTGCTAATTAATGACCAAAAGTATTTTGCTAAGCATTTTGGGGGTGAGTATTTTAACCGATGTAATGAATATGTGCACAACTATTTTTGGGTAAGGCTGGTTGGACATTAAGTCTGGTAGATAAGATGTCTGCATGTAGACCCAGAGGCTCTGAGTTCAAATTCAGCGCGAAGCAGATTTTTTGTTCCTGAAGGTTTATCGCTATAAGTGGACATACAGATGACAGACAAGCACTAATATTTTATAAATATAATTGACAAAACGTTTTATTTTAAACAGAAAATTTTTATGACATTTGGCATATCATAAGAATCATAAACAAGGGCAACAGTTGTTCAATAAAATTAAGTAAATTGTATGACATATAGTGCTGAAAAAACCTTTTTTGCTAAGAGAACGGATATTAGGTCGAAGATTGTTAAAGCCGTCCTTAATAAAGGATATAGTAATAATTCTGTAGGTATAACCTTTTGAAACCACCGAACAACTGGTCAAACATCCTCTTCTGAAACCTCAAGTTAGATATTCCAGTAGGAATAAACAGGAGCTGTAAATTAATTGCTCCGCGAATTATTTGAATAACAGAAAAAACTCTTAAAGCTCACGCATTGTCTCCTATATTAGGCATAAAACTCCAGACTTGGCCTCCCTCTGACATGTGGAATAAAAATGAGACCGTGTTCATCCCTAATGATGCTAGTAAATATATGACCTCGCCCATGCTTGAAACCGTGACTCATCCGCGAGAAAAGGTTTTACTAGCAGTCAACCATAAAATACTGCTGGAATATTCAAGCAGCAACTAGTTTAAAAACTGTCCTGTTGAGATCGTAATAGTAGAGTATAGTATTAGACACCATTAGGTTACAACAGTTCAGCAAACGATAACTCTATGAAAACCTGAAGATATTCAGACCTTGACTAGCAAGCATTTGTTAAAAAAATTTTCAAATGCACAATGTAAAAAATTTCTTGCGAAAACACTTTTGGGAGTAAAAGTTGAAAATAAAACTTGAAAATAATGAAAATATAGAAAGTAAGTTAGGATAACTAAGGTAAATTATGATATGTATTTCTATCACTTAATGTACTATCACTTACTGTACTGTCGCTTACCATACTATCGCTTACCATGCTATCGCTTACCGTACTATCGCTTACAGTACTATCGCTTACCGTACTATCGCTTACCGTATTATCACTTACCGTACTATCATTTACCGTACTATCGCTTACCGTACTATCGCTTACCGTACTATTGCTTACCGTATTATCACTTACCGTACTACCATTTACCGTACTATCGCTTACCGTACTATCGCTTACCGTACTATCGCTTACCGTACTACCGCTTACCGTACTATCGCTTACCGTACTATCGCTTACCGTACTATCGCTTACCGTACTATCGCTTACCGTACTATCGCTTACCGTACTATTGCTTACCATATTATCACTTACCGTACTATCATTTACCGTACTATCACTCACCGTACTATCCCTTACCGTACTATCAAACTTGTGCTTTGCAGAGTCCACACTTTTGTTCACATGTCTGTAAGATAAAATAATAAAAACCTCTTTCATTGATTTGGTTTTCGTATAAAGTTTCACATTTAATGCTTTATATAGTGCATTATAATTGCTATATAAATGTTTTAATGTTTTCTGTAAGCACTTGAAATAAATTTTGTTGTTTTTGACATCTAGAGTGATTTAAACAAAATACAATGTATATGTATTTTATGTGAATAACTCTTCTAACATACGACGGTTTCGCAACGCAGCAGATTAACTTGGTATGTTGAGGTTTGTACGTACACTGTTTATGGTGAAATATTCCAACTATGTACATTCACTGGCCACACTGTGATATATCTTGTTATTGATAGTACCATAACTCAGCTATCACAACGATTGTTCATAGAATTTGTTAAAATTCTAGGTCTTTGATAAGATGTGACCGAACTTCAGTTGCCATCCCATTCGTATCAATTTTATATGAACAAATTACTTTGAAAGGATTCAAATGCAATTTGATTAAAATGCTAACAGATTGTGAGTCATGAAAGAGCAAAGAAAGTTGAAGGATGTCTTCGCATGTGTTACACGTAGAACATTCTAGAAAGAAATTATACGTAATGCTCGATAAAGGTTCAAGCGCTGCTTTTATTTAATTTTTTGTGTTTATTTATCCTAAAGATGGGTTTACGTTCAGTTCCCGGTGGTGAGGTGGTAAGGAAAATCTCGAAAGTATTGACCTGTTAATGACCTCTGTATAACTGCTCAATTGTGTAGTTGTAGATTGAGTGAAACTGACCGGATGCATTAAAAACCTATAGTTTGTCAACTGTCTCCATCTTGTACATCTAACCAAATAGAACAATGTGCCATCTCCGAAAACTCCTATCATTCAAAAATTATAGTATTTTATCAAAATAATTTGTTTCTATTATACTTACATACATTTAATACTGTATACATACTAACACTAATATTACAGACAATATACACTATGTTGTTACACCGGTAGGTGTGAACTATAAGTTAATAATACACATGTAAATTATTTACGAGAACAGTTCTAGTGTTCTCTCATTCTGCTGACTGACCTCTGAAACACTGATAACCAATCAATAACCTATCAATTGTTAATGATCAACTAGCAAGTGTGTGACAACATTAGAGCTCATTTTGACAAGAAGGCCGGACAAATTCGGTTACATGAGAGTTACTGAAAACTACAAAAATAAACTGACTGAAAATAGTACTTTACTGATCAGAATCACAAGTCTATGGGCATCAGCACTAGTTAACGACCTTGACGGAATTCCAGTTTGTGAAGTAAACTACCATCTTTAACTAAGGTAAACTACAAGTGAACCACCATCTTTGACTAAGGTAAACTACAAGTGTACTACCATCTTTGACTAAGGTAAGCTACAAGTGAACTACCACCTTTGACTAAGGTAAACTACAAGTAAACTACCATCTTTGACTAAGGTAAACTACTAGTAAACTACCATCTTTGGCTAAGGTAAACTACTAGTAAACTACCATCTTTGACTAAGGTAAACTACTATTAAACTACCCTCTTTGACTAAGGTAAACTACTAGTAAACTACCATCTTTGACTAAGGTAAACTACTAGTAAACTACCATCTTTGACTAAAGTAAACTACTATTAAACTACCCTCTTTGACTTAGATAAACTACAAGTGAACTACCATCTTTGACTAAGTTAAACTGCTAATAAACTACCATCTTTGACTAAGGTAAACTACTAGTAAACTACTGTCTTTAACTAAGTTAAACTACTAGTAAGCTACTATCATCGACTAAGGTAAACTACTATTAAACTACCATCTTTGGCTACAGTAGAGCTCAACTAGAATTTATTCAGTGTATCAGATTTCTCCTACCCCTCATTGTTATCAATATATAACAATAACAATAATATCTAGTCAAACTTCTCTATCAAGAATCTGAATCAGATCCGAGTCTTTAGAGATGACCAATATCATTTCTGACGCCTATCGCTCGGAGCAAAACTCTAGCCATGCATCAGATCATGTATCATTGAACTGTGGTCTCTCATCTCCATTCTAGATTAAATCAGTATCATATGCAGGCATGCGCGTGACGGAGAGTCATTATGGAGGCATGTAAAAGTTTTTTAAGAGCATCTGGCGGCATAATTGGTGGGATTGCAAGACATTAATTAAAAACATCACAGAAGTTTCTTTGAACAAAATGGTGGTGCAAGTTAACCGTGGCTACTTTTTTGCACATTTTGTTTGCTTGGATAACGTTTAGATTCTCTTCTTTGCTAGCCTGTCTCTAGAACTGTAGAAGTCATGTTTTCTTCTGTACTTTCTACCTCATTGTTTACTCTGGATGCACTTGATGTTCTTTCCAGTACCTCTCTGCCTTTTTCCTTTATCTCTCGGATCTATAAGCTATGGTTTATAGATTCTATGGCCTTCTCCTAGCCCCTAACTCTCCGGCAATCCGGTCTACATTTTGATTGTCAACTGTCTTGTCTTTCCTCTGACTTTGCCATTACTTCCTTGCTTCCATTGGCGTACTTTCTAATTTTCCTGCCAGAACATCTTTCTGCGATTTCTTTGCTTTGATTGTATTTCATCTCTTGTCTTGTAAAAGATAGTTCTTTATATATGGCCATCAAACTCCTTTTTCAAGACTTTATCTGAAGCCACTACCTCCTTTTTAATACATGTTTTATTTTTTCAAGGCTTTCTTGATGTCCTTTACTTTAATGCTATCTTTCCTTTCCCATAGCCATTTCATTTCTTTGGAATTTGTCTGTTAGAAGAACAGCAAGTGAGCATTACAAAGCCAGAACACACCAATGATGTAACAACCTCTCACCCAGTCATTTTATGAACATAAATACCTTCTTCATGACAGATCTTTTCGTTCACCGTTGCATAATCAATTGAGTGCAGTTGCAATAATACAGCATATTAAATCCCGTAGCCTCCAAGTTCTTAGTCTTGAGAACAGCATGAAACTAGCAAAGCTTCAAAGGAAAAATTGTGAAAAGCAGTTGTGCATCAAAGCGATGTAATAGCAATGTAATTTGTCATTTCGCAAGTAGATCTGCTGGAGTGAAGTTAGTACGAGATAGTACTCTATAAGATATTATATTATATCGTATGTCGTATATAGACATATATATTAATACCTCTATATTATATTATATCTCTCTAAAACACGGGAGACAAACCCACTGCTCCTTAGCTGCTTGCATCTTTACCCAATTTTATGCAGATCAAACGTTCATATTGAATTTTGTGTGTTTTCTTACGAAAATGATTTTCAACCAGTGCGCAGTGAGAGATCGTCAGGAGTGCCGTTGGATATTATCAATGAAAGGCTTCTCTTTCGAACTTCGTCTACTTTATTATTGACCATTGGTGGTTTGCCTGTTCACTGTTTGGGGCACAGAAAATAAGTACTACATGTATCTCGGCCTGGTAGCTGATTAGCGCAGTTGGTTAGTGTGTCAGCCTGCTAAACAGCGTGTGATGGGATGAAGTACCATAAGAAGGAACTTTTGGACAATTATTCGGAGGTTTCAGAAGGTGCTCAAGAGCTTCATGTGTCTTTTTACCATTCCTGCTTTCTCAACATGAACTAGACATTGAACTGAGTTTGTTTGTGAGACAACGATCAGTGTTCATTGTTGAAAATGACTGACCTATGGTCTTAGCTCTGTGGGACTCAATTTTTGTCATTATGTTGATGTATGACATTTACAGTAGGGACTAAGCCTTAAAGAGCAGAGATGAGTGGAGGGAAGATATTGTGGTGATTCATTTGGGCCTATGTGTAAGATTTGGCTCTTTGTATTTACGTAGTAAAAACTCTGTCTTTTTGCCTCTGACAAGTTGGCCACTCCTGCTTTAGAGCTAGCAGGTAGTTTTGTACTTTATGAATTTTAAAACATGTTTGTAGTAAAAGAAACTCATGTGATAGATGCATTATTAAAATTACTTTTGGTCTAGAATTTACACGAGCTAAGCTTAGTAAGGTTAGAAACATCAAAGAGCTCATCAGAAATGGTATTAAGCAAGATTAACAAGCTCAATGAATTTACATTTTAATAGACCTCTACTCGAGCCCGACCTGGTAGCGATTGCTTAAATAAAAACATGGTCATTTAATAAAATTCATTATTTAATTAAGGTTTGGTGGTGCTCATTGCAAAAGTAAGGTTTCAGAAGCATTCCACAATCCTCAAGACAGTCATTGAAGTGGGTCTAGTCTGCGCTAGCACCAACCGTGGTGAGACCATTAATTATAAAAAAGCGTTAATTAAACCTTGAGGAATAAATTAAGTCGAGCATTGAAGTTGCTGACGGGTTTAATAGAGGTGAAGTAATGTAAAGCCACACTAGCGCCTATGTCAATTTGCACAAGCCGAGATGCCAAAACGTTATGTACAGGATATAATATAGTTTTTGATTCTCCATTATTGCCTTTGCAAGGCTTTATTGCCGTGTCAGCGCAAATATCTTTAAGTATTCTAAGAGGCTGTGAATAGACTTCGTCGTTTAACTCGTCTGAAGGCAAACTAAATTTGTAAAGTGTTAATATTGACATTGCTGAAGCGTAGTGTTTGTAGTTGTTAGTGATGCCGTTGTCGTGGAATGATATTATATGAGCAAACTGTAGCATTAGCGATACAAGCCTTTTTGGGATAGCATATTCTCTCCCGTTCATCGAGTTCTTCTACGGTGTATATCTCTACATTCTACCTCACAAGAAACGATAACAAAAAATTAGTTTTGAATAAGATAATAGGCAGCTAAGGGCTGAGGGATTTAAAGATCTATTCGACAAGGGGAGCGGTTTTGATTGGATTAAGTTAGCTTGTCACAGACAAAGCTTTGAGGTGGTGAGTGAGAGGAGCCTGTTGAAGATACAAGCTGCAGAAGAGGAGACTAGAGCCATTCGACCAGGGTTGTTCTAGCTAATAGCCGCCGAGGATTATTATAAAATCAGCTATTTATGTGTTATTTCGGTTGAGTTTGAACCTGTCGGCATTGATTTATAGCTCGCGTAATAGACATGTTGATTGGCCACAAGACTTTGTCTGGTCCTTGTAGTTAACTCACCAGTTTTACCACCTAGCGCAGCTATGTCCGCTCAAGTCATGCCCTGTTAAGCAAATACTTCTCTTAGACTATATATTTTGAAACATCTGCTCGATAACTTTGGCTAATCGGCTGGAAAGAGACGCAACGGTGTAAAAGTTTAGTTACTTTTGTGTCATGGACAACCGATGACAACCATAACAAGCTCAGACAAAGCTCTTTGGATATTATGGATATATTAAAGCTCACTTTTCTTTTCTGTCTTCTGGCAACATCTCAAGCATTCCGGTGTAAGTAAAACATTTCAATATTTTCAGTGTAAGTAAAACATTTCAATAATTTCAGTGTAAGTAAAACAAGTAGTCAGGCATTCATTGATGCTTTGATGGTGGTGAAGGCATTTAATCAAACTTGTGATGTCTGTAACATTTTTAACTCCTCAAAGGTGTAGTCAGAGTACTAGAAGTCCTTGTATTTTCTGATATAATTATAGCCATCAAGTCAGATTTGAACAATGTCTATGACACGTGAGTAAAAACAAAGCAGGAAGCCAGGCGGTATCCATGACGTTTGATAAAGTAAAACATAAAGACAGACTTTAAGTAATGATTATTACTTTTTGGTGTACAAAAATGCATAAAATCAAAATTCTGATGATGTCTGTCGCTTTAGGTACAAACAGATAAGGCATAAATTATAAACATTTGCAGTCTTTGGCTTTTATTGAATGTTTCGCTTAAATGAGTGGATGGTCTTTGAACAGTTGTGATGTATACGTCATGTGTTAGAAAACATACCCTTATGACTTTCAATGATATGACTGCCACTGTTATGATAAAAAGGTAAAGGTGTGTACCACGTATGTAGACATGGAAAAGCTTTAGTCTATAAAACATGGAAAAGCTTTAGTCTATAAGACATGGAAAAGCTTTACACAGTGTATAAAACATGGAAAGGCTTTCAACGGTTTGTCGAGCATCAAAAAGGTTTCTCGGCTGTGCAGGTTTCTACAAGCACAGGAATAGCCAGTTTAGAAAACCAACGTTTCTTCTCCTTAATAATGATAAATTGAGGGTTGCTCGTATCACTTTGATGTGTTCTAGGAGAGTAGTAGGCTACCTTCACCAGCGCTAATCTCCTTAACCACGCAGGTATCAAAGCCACTGAAATATTTACGAATGGATTAAGCCAACCAAATAAGTGTAGAACATGGCCAGACGTTGTCACGGCGAAACTGTCTTTTAATTGTCATGTCTCATTAAGCAAATAAAATCAGCTAGGTCCTTTGGGATATGCATTTGCGCATTCTAAATTGCAGAATTCTGCAAAATACATGTGTATGTGGAACTCGATGTGAATAAATGGAAATGAGGTAGAAAGAATGAGTTGAACTGGAAATAGTTTTGATAGTGAAGTGTTCTAGAGATAGAATAACTGCACTAGACAAATGAAATCATACTAGCAATAATCCTGCTAGAAAGGTGCTGGTAAAGGGGTTGAGGTTAGACCCGTTGTGACAGTAGGAGCAACACTAGCCAAAACGGTATTAGAAGTAGACAGATGAGGGTGGTGTTGGTAAAAAAAGAAAGTGGCAACACATATGTAACAGAAGAATAGAAAGAATGGTAGGAAATGTGGAAGATGCAAAGATAATAGATAGTGAGAGAGCAATAGAGAAAATAGATAGTGAGGGAGCAATAGAGAAAATAGGTAGTGAGGGAGCGATAGAGAAAATAGATAGTGAGGGGGTAATAGAGAAAATGGGTAGTGAGGGGGCGATAGAGAAAATAGGTAGTGAAGGGGCAATAGAGAAAATAGGTAGTAAGGGAACAATAGAGAAAATAGGTAGTGAGGGGACAATAGAGAAAATAGATAGTGAGGGAGCAATAGAGAAAATAGGTAGTGAGGGAGCGATAGAGAAAATAGATAGTGAGGGGGTAATAGAGAAAATGGGTAGTGAGGGGGCGATAGAGAAAATAGGTAGTAAGGGAACAATAGAGAAAATAGGTAGTGAGGGGACAATAGAGAAAATAGATAGTGAGGGAGCAATAGAGAAAATAGATAGTGAGGGGGCAATAGAAAAAATAGATAGTGAGGGGACAATAGAGAAAATAGATAGTGAGGGAGCATTAGAAAAAGTAGATAGTGAGGGAGCAATAGAAAAAATAGATAGTGAGGGAGCAATAGAGAAAATAGATAGTGAGGGGGCAATAGAGAAAATAGATAGTGAGGGAGCAATAGAGAAAATAGATAGTGAGGGAGCAATAGAGAAAATAGATAGTGAGGGAGCAATAGAGAAAATAGATAGGGAGGGGGCAATAGAGAAAATAGATAGTGAGGGGGCAATAGAGGAAATAGATAGTGAGGGAGCAATAGAGAAAATAGATAGTGAGGGAGCAATAGAGAAAATAGATAGGGAGGGGGCAATAGAGAAAATAGATAGTGAGGGGCAATAGAGGAAATAGATAGTGAGGGGCAATAGAGGAAATAGATAGTGAGGGAGCAATAGAGAAAATAGATAGGGAGGGGGCAATAGAGAAAATAGATAGTGAGGGGGCAATAGAGGAAATAGATAGTGAGGGAGCAATAGAGAAAATAGATAGTGAGGGAGCAATAGAGAAAATAGATAGGGAGGGGGCAATAGAGAAAATAGATAGTGAGGGAGCAATAGAGAAAATAGATAGTGAGGGAGCAATAGAGAAAATAGATAGTGAGGGAGCAATAGAGAAAATAGATAGGGAGGGGGCAATAGAGAAAATAGATAGTGAGGGGGCAATAGAGGAAATAGATAGTGAGGGAGCAATAGAGAAAATAGATAGTGAGGGAGCAATAGAGAAAATAGATAGGGAGGGGGCAATAGAGAAAATAGATAGTGAGGGGCAATAGAGGAAATAGATAGTGAGGGGGCAATAGAGGAAATAGATAGTGAGGGGCAATAGAGGAAATAGATAGTGAGGGGGCAATAGAGAAAATAGATAGTGAGGGGGCAATAGAGAAAATAGATAGTGAGGGGCAATAGAGGAAATAGATAGTGAGGGGGCAATAGAGAAAATAGATAGTGAGGGGGCAATAGAGGAAATAGATAGTGAGGGGCAATAGAGGAAATAGATAGTGAGGGGGCAATAGAGAAAATAGATAGTGAGGGGGCAATAGAGAAAATAGATAGTGAGGGGGCAATAGAGAAAATAGATAGTGAGGGGCAATAGAGGAAATAGATAGTGAGGGGGCAATAGAGAAAATAGATAGTGAGGAGGCAATAGAGAACAAATAGTATAAAGTTTGAAGCTAAAAAGAGATTCGAGTGATAAAGATTAGGAGATGGAGAGTTGAGTGGTACCTAAAAACCCGGTCAGGGTGAGTGTTAGGGAAAGTGAACCAATGAGAACAGTGTCCTGGTTAAAAACGCAGTTTGTGGAGAGAAAGTTTTGAAAAGGGTAGAAAGAAGAGAGAAAATATCAGAGAGGGATAGAGAGAGTTAAAAAACAAATAGCTGTATAGAAGTGAGCTGTGAGTGGGAGAGAGAAGGGGGAGAGAGAAGGGAGAGAGAGAAGGGAGAGAGAGAAGGGAGAGAGAGAAGGGAGAGAGAGAAGGGAGAGAGAGAAGGGAGAGAGAGAAGGGAGAGAGAGAAGGGAGAGAGAGAAGGGAGAGAGAGAAGGGAGAGAGAGAAGGGAGAGAGAGAAGGGAGAGAGAGAAGGGAGAGAGAGAAGGGAGAGAGATAGTGAGGTGTGTGAGAGAGTTGTGAGAGTGAGTATAAGTGGGATGTAGAGAAGCTGTAATAATGTAGCACTTGTTGTTCCCTCTTTCTTTTTTTATTCATATTCAATTCTTGTCTACATTCTTTCATGAGAACGTGTCTTTCAGGCAATAATGCAAATGTTCAACAGTTGCTTTGATGTTTTCAGTTTAGCTTGTAAGGTACAATTCGCATTCAAATTAGTTTATGTCAAATACATGTATGTGTAAAAAACTATGTTGGGAATGCTGGGAACTGTCGAATTAATAAGCCAGAAGCTACAACGGCAATGACAGATAGATGGATTGAATCCTTCCTCCAACGACTGGGCGGATAATACAAGGTTGTTGAGCATCAGTTACAAAAAGCATTTAATTAGCTATTGTGTCAGTTAACACCTTTTCCTAATTTTTAGTTTCTAATAACTAGTAAAACAATTTTTTTCTTAAAAGCTTGAAACATGCATACAATTTCAGCGATCCTTAGCTTGGCAAATAAAGTTGAGCATTATGGAGTCTGTATAGACAGTAATTTTGTATATAAGTTAACCAATTTATTGAAAAACGTTGATGTTTTTTATTGTTGGTGACATTTTTCTAGTCGGATACTACAAAGGCATTAAATCATTCTATTCCAATGCTATTAGAAGTTGTTCATTTCTTCTCCATTAAACGCGTTCATGATTTGATCACTTCATGCTGACAATCCCATTGTTGATTTCAGTTTTCTAGTTTTTAACCTGATGCTATTGTCTGGTGCTAGCATATAGGTATGATCACGGGCATCTCTCTCCCTCCTCTAGTGTACACACTAGAAATCATCCCATAAACAAACAAAAAAGGGATTTATTGGTTACTTTCTATTTGGTAGAGTCACTCGTATAGTTGTTTGTGCGGTTCAAGTCACTTCTGACACGGAGTGTAGATTACTACTGACTCATCAAGTAAACTCGCTTAGTACTTTCTTACCTCTTCTTAGTAAAGTCTTTTAATATTCATGCCGATTATCTTAGATATGACAAGGAATGTTACGTCAAAATTTAAAAACAAACGAGTTGCCATCGTGGCTATAAGCTTTAATCCTCAGACTTGGGGCTCATAAAAATATTATTTTTATTTCAACTAACCATTGCTAATATTCAGAAATAAAGCCCACAGAATAAACCAATTGGAATATAGTGTTCTAAGCCATATAAAATGGCTTCTTGTCCATCTTGGACTTTTGGCATAATGGCTAGATTGTTGTTACAAATTTATTACTGTTACTACTGTTGTAAAAGTAATGTAATTTATTATTAAGCTTTATGAACTAAGCAGTGAAGTTCATCAGCTGTACACTATATATTGAAGTTCATTAGCTGTACACTGTATATTGAAGTTCACCAGCTGTACACTGAAGTTCATCAGCTTTACACTGAAGTTCATCAGCTGTACACTGAAGTTTATCAGCTGTACACTGAAGTTCATCAGCTGTACAATGTATATTGAAGCTCACTAGCTGTACGCTGTATATTGAAGCTCACGGGCTGTATACTGTGAATTCATAAGGACTATTTTAAGGCTCTAGATGTACCCAAATATGTTATTGAACACTGAGATAAGATGGAACAAAACTTGAAAAACAATTGAAATTTCTTTAGTCCAAATCTTTAGTCCAAATGGCGACTATTGATTAGAAAACGCAAAGCTAACTACAGCATGCTGGTTGGACTGAAGACACGAGACTGAGTTATCTCCTAGGCAGGGATAGCATCTATTAAAAATGTTAAATTTGTAAAGAATGTAGATACATATCTTTTTGTGAGCCGCGGCACAACGCCAAGCATGCCGCTAATATTAAGTCCAGCTATTCACTTTAACCAGCCGTGTTTAGGCGCTTCTATGAGATTCCCACCGATGCTCATCAAAATAGTCATGATTCCATTGGAGCCAAATCGTCCAAGTGAGAAAATGTTATGGGGAAGGAGAGGGCTTAGATGTGCTTCTTTTCGATGAATCAAAATGACCTTGGTACGCCGCCAGTACTCGCGGCTAGCACTCGGAACATGAAAGAGAATTAGTAGGAGCCATATCATGCCTTTTTGTTACAAGACTAATTAACTGAAATTCAGCTTCTGTAATGTCTGTCAGGTGGTTTGGATTAGCCAAATCCAACAACTTCAGCATTGCGCCACAGCTTGCTTGATCCATACACCTTCTCTTTTACATTGCTCGTAGTTCATAGCAAAGAGTCTTTTTATGTAAAATGCAGCAATTAATAGGCACGGAGTATTTAAAGGATATTTATTGTGATCGAATGCTAATCTATATGTATATATAAATCCAAGTGTTTGGTTCTCTTTCGTATGTCTAGTTTATAGATGGACAAAATATTGTCCATCTATAAACTGAACAATATTGGTTAAAATATGTATGCTTGCTGCGCTTGAACTACTAGAAGCAAACTACTACAGCTTGAACTGCTAGAAGAAAAATACATGCCCAGTTTTCCCGCACAAAACATGCTTGCAGTCTGACGGGCCTTGAGAGATCATGGTGTGTAACGATTGTAAGCACAATAATTACCAGCTATGGCAAGGTGGCTGCATGGTCTAGTGGTAGTGCGTATGACTTCACATCTGTTGCAGCAGAATATTTGAGTTCATTTCTTGTGAAGTACAATCTTTTTCCTTAATATCCGGATGGAAGAACTGACACACCTCTTATTATAGTAAAGATATAAACTAGCTCAAGTTACTCAAGTTACTCAAGTTCATTGGGTAAAGAAACTTAACCAATGGCAACTACATTACCTACCACTGTTTATAAGCTATTTTAAATCCTGAGCGAATGTATGTATCGTAAGAAGTAAGAAATGTTTTTCAACAATTTGTTTAACGTATGGCATGAACTTTCAAATTCTTTAATTATGCATTGGCCAGACACACACAGAAATAAACAAACACCTTCATTTAAAAGTTAAAATGGTAAATATTGTATGTTGATTAAAATTTTTTTAGTGCAAAATCCTTTTTATTAGTCGTGCAATGCTGAGTATTCAGTAGTCTATACTATAATAGGAGCCGTGCCCGTCTATCCAATGAGGTTAAAAAAAAGATCACATGCGATGAGATTTGAACTCGTGACTTTCCCCTTGGTAGACCGACACTACCACCTGTACCGATCAACAACTTAGCAGCATTTTGGAACAGTAGCCCAATTTGTCATAGCACCTGCCGATCTCTTATGGCACACTAAACTGCCAGGGTACTAGTTTTAAATAAAGCAAATTAATTTTGACACATTTGATCTATCTCTGCAAGGTATGACCATATAGCAATCAGACAGGAGTAATTCAGAGCCACAGGCTAATGAAGGAGTAGAGGCAATAGGCTAGAGAGCAAAGTTTGGGCTATAGGTGCATCACCAGGGTTGAAACCACACTAGTGTTTGTAGTCTGGGCAACATTGACGTGGTTTCATAACAAGAGTTGAGCTCTGTTGGATTTCAATGCAGGTTAAAAATGTGTAAGATTAAAAGAGAAATACTTCCATCTGTTATCATGTAAAAAAGACTTGAAATGATGAGATAAATACAAATGTTTGGGCGTGCTTAACCAGAGGAAGGAAATCGGAGAAACGAAGCGTGCCTCTCCGCACTCATGTTGAACATTCTGACCTCCGAAGATTCTAATAAGATTGAGTGGTCAAGTTAACTAAAATATTTAATCAAGCTGTTCGCGGATGTCCTAATACACTAGCAGGCATTAGGACACTGATTAATACTCGCTAATCCTGTATGAGTGCTCCTAATTGCTAAAGCTTACTTTTTGAGCTGACTTGAAGATGTTATTTGGTATGGTGAGAAGTAACTGGCTCAGATAGTACAATTTAAATATACCATATATATATACTTTTATTAAATATATGTACCATATATATATATATATACTTTTATTAAATATATGTACCATATATATATATATACTTTTATTGGGCAGTTCATCTTTATTTTATGGAAAAAATGTTTTACACATGGTACTACAAAAATACATGAAAAGAAAGGTGTTGCTATGTCAAAAAGGCAAAAACAAAAGTTCATACAAAGTATAAACTTGAAACGACTTGAAAACTTGAAACGACTGGAAACAACTTGAAACTACTAAGCTTAAAAAAACATCTCTCTTTTGACAAAATATTAAAAAACTGAACAATACACTTGTTGAGCTCATCTTCTGTTAAGCACGAAATAAAACCATCCCGTTGTGGATATCTGGTACTTAGGAAATTATGAGCCCTTTTCATTTTCACTGGGCCGAGCATCTTGGGAAGTTGATGATACAGCGGTAAGAGATTTCAGCGTTTCTTAGGCCGAGAACGTGGAAATACCTCAATTTATCCCTATATAAAATATGAGTAGCAAAAATTGATGCAGCCTCGACTTAATCTACATATTTTGTGGCAGAACTTTCACTATTAAAAGGAGTAACAAATCAAACAATAAAAATAACAAAGGTAAGTCAGCGATATTAATATAATAAAGCCCATGCGCTGATGTTAGTCAACATTTTGCATTTGCATTGTATGAAATTAACTAGAGCGATATTCATTTTTTCTTTTATTGATTGCCATTGGCCTGCGATTTGATTTAAACTTATTGTAAACCAGTATTTCGACAGCAATTTTAAAACATTTACATGAGGGCATATTGAGGGAGGTGAGAATACCCACAACACTTCCCTCCTCATTTTGCTATGCATTGTGCAAGTTTTGGAATTCCACAAGATGAATCCTAATTATAGTAAAAATTAAAATATTAGCTTAAGTTACTAGCTTAAGTTACTTAAATTCATTGGGTAAAGAAACTTAACCAAAGGCAACTACATTACTTGTCACTGTCTATAAGCTATTTTAAATTCTGAGCAATTGTGTAGCATAAGAAATGTTTATTAACAATCAATTTTAGTTATACCTCCAGCTCTCAAACATTTAAATTATGCATTGGACGAACACACAGAGAAACAAACAAATACCTCCATTTAGAAGTTTGAATGGTAAATGTTGTGTGTTGACTAAAATTAAATTTTCTATACATAAGTTTTTCATTACCCATGCAATGCCGGGCATTCATCTGGAAAAAAAAGAAGTCTTATCTGTCTCATCGCAAATGCGATGTAAGACAACCATAATAAGTAGTTGACTGATGAAACATATCTGCAGTATTTTTGTTGGACTAGATAAGATATCTTTTCTGATCTACAATGTTTGAATTAATAGCTAGCAAGAGTCAACTTTCAACTCTGCTGTGCATACAAACTAAGTAGGCAAGACTCCAACTAAAAACTGTTGAGTACCAAGGTTAACGAAATCTTTCAAATGAGTTTTAAATTGGATACTATTTAAAAAAAATCATCTATATACTCAATTTGGGGTCGTATTACCCGAATGCCATGCATATCCTTGACTATAACAAGAACTTTGTCTATCTGTTTGCCCAAAGCTACAAATGGAGGTTGGGAAAAGATTGCTTTGTATGGGATTTGAACCCACAATATGTGGCTTTGCCACCCGACACTACCACTTGCACCAACCAATCACTTTAAAAGATTTTATAACTATTGTACATGTAGGCATTCTCTGTGCTTTATTGCCACACCTGATGATCCCTCACAGCATTCTTGACTGTCAGAGTACTAGCAGCTATAGAGTCTAACTATACATGAATAAGACAAACATAACGAGAAATGTTGAGTTAGTAGCATTCCATGACATTTCTAGTGTAAGCTTGAAAAGCAAGCCTGCTATATTTAAAATTAGAGAAAAGACATCCTATATTTTAATAATTATGGACATTCACTCGAGCAACAATATACACAAGTTCAATGTGATATAACTCTTGCGCTGAAAGGGTAACAATGTGTGAAGGAGTATTTGTACTGGCACATCCAGAAAGCCATATAGTAATAGATCAACTGGTCCTCTCATAAAGTGTGCTACCTTTTTTATTATTAAGAGAACCGTGCTGTAAGAAAGCAGTATTGAATTGTTATACAAACGGAAACAAACTTTTTACATTATGGATTGCAGCAAATAAATGAATTATGGTTTTACTTTATGACCCAAGTTAAAATTTCACAAATTAAAACATTAATCTTACTTACAAAAAATTACTGGTCTTTTGGAGTGTTTACACAAAACAAGTGCCCACTGACACAGTTGGAATAAAGAGGTTCTAAAATAAAAGTATTAAAAGTAATGAAAGTTGAGCTAACATTTCACAGCAATCTTATCAGAATTGCATACAAAGAGCAATTACACAGTATACTAAAGCATTTATCAAGAAAGAGACAAGTTACTGATAGAAGTTGATGTGCTGAAATGTGCTGTACACTATATGACTTTATTGTACCACTGCAAGTGAGAAGTGAGTGCCTACTCATACCATAATCTCAAACAACACAAGATAGACAAAAAGGGCGCAGCCAATGACATAAGAGTAAGGCTTACTGCCAGTAACGAATACATTCCAAAGGCAAACCACAACTATGTAACAATGCCCGCTACGAGCGCAAGCTGTATGTCATGACTCTCTTCTTTCACCACAGCTCCCCCTGATCCTATAGATCACAAAACCCTTTTTTTCCTTTTACTCTACGTAAAAATCTGCTAGCCACTTTGGCGGCCTGCGATCTCGTGTTTCACTTCTACTGGTAACTGTGTTATCTACCACCGATACTGGCGGGTGACTATTACTGCCTACGGCCAAATCACTATGCCTTTCAACATTTGCCAAATCCGCTTCTATACATTCATCATTCTGGATAATCTCAATTTCCCTGCTATCGTCGCCCTCACTTTCTCTGCAAGCGTGACGCAGATCTGCAACATGACGAGTCATCTTGTCAACTTCCACAGCAGTGTTTGATACTAGTGCAGTCACTGTACCTAACTTCCATACAGATGTGCACTTTACATTTGCTGGCTTGACATATACCTGATCACCTACTCTAAATGGGTTACAGGTCACGTCTCGCTGTCGTCGCATACCATCTCCCTCTCCAACTAATCTATGCAGCCTAGGCACATATGCATACAACTTCTTTGCCGGCACCACTCCTTCAGCATTGGGTGAATTGTTGTAGTAGAATACCATGTCACTGATACTACCACCCGAGCGTGCAGCCATACGCTTGATTGTCCTGTGGATTCTCTCAACTATTCCGTTACCAGATGCACGATATGCACAACTATATATGTGTTCTACTCCCCATGTTTGCAACAATGACTCAAAACGATTGCCACGAAAACAGGGTCCGTTGTCTGAAAGCACTTCGACAGGAGGCCCTCTTTCTCTAAACACGCGAGCTAGCTGTAGTGACACTGCATCTGCTGTCTCATTTTGTAGTCTTACCCATATTGAAAATCTGCTTGGACCACAATCTATAATAGTTAGGTATGGTACATTCCTGTAGTGACATATATCTGTAGCAAGCCGTTCCCAAACTCCTTCTACCTCCAAATTTCCCTTAGTCCATCGCATGGGGGCAGGATCCACCCTTTGACATGCCGGGCAATTTTCAACAATGTTTTTTACAGCCTTCCTGCTCACCCGTTTACCTAACCTTTGCTCAGCAATATACAAGGTTCTGTCGATCCCAAAATGGTGCAGGTCATGGGTTTTCCTCACATCGTCATAACTAGCGACATTATCCACTACTGCTACATTGGCCACTTTAGTAGTATTCACTAACCATTTCTGCCTCACCCTGGTTAACACGTCAGCTTTGTTGCTGGATGAGTTAACCAATTTGATAGTTAACTCCACCTCATACTCATCAATCAGCTGTGCAATTAGCCCCAACCTACGCCTCACTATCATTTCGCACAACCCGCTAACCTTCGGTCGATGACTATCCGTTATAACAGACTGCACCCATGCATAAACTGACTTGGAATCGGTTACTACAGTTAATCTTTTCAGGTTCCATTTCATGGCCAAATTTAATCCCTTTACCACAGCATCCAATTCTGCTACATTTATGTGTGCTCCATCATCCTCTTTCCTTAACCAAGACGCATCCTCGACCACAACATCACCTACTTCTATACAAACCCCAACAGCAATGCTACTAGCATCACACCACACTGTTCCATGGTCACAGCTTGGTACCGTCCATACACCTCCGACGGGATCATGTTCCTCTGTGTATTTCAATGTCTCATGAAGCATCCCTACCACATCATTTGGTATGTCACTATCCCACTCAACTACATTTGCTAAACGCTTCATATAACTGCATGACACGCGCAGCCAGCCCGCTACTGGATAATGGCCGGTTAGCTTGCCACAAACAGAAAACAGCTCTCGTTTTGTAACTTTAGTGCCAACCGCTGGCAAGGGTCCATCTCTCGACCATCTCACTTTAGCACCATTTGTAGTCACCCTCAACCCTAATACCCGTGCATCAGACAATGGTACAGGTTCCTTTGTGACTAACCCAAAACTTGACAAATGGTGCTGCACTCGCTTTGCAGACACAACAGCCTCATTGACAAAAATGTCGTCGACATAGTGATCAGTACCTTTGGCCACAATTTCGTCTAACGCTAAAACTTTTTGTAGTATAACTGACATAATTTTTGGAGCCACATTTAACCCAAACCCCATTCGAGTCATGACATACAACTTACCCTTGTAGTTCACAGCCTGAAACCTATGAAGGTCTCCATGTACATGTAACTGCAGGTAAGCTTTCTTTAAATCCAAAACACATGCATTGTCACCAAGTTTACGCCAACTCCTTAGTTTATCCTGGCACAGTGCCACATCACACCCTGGATGATTGCTAATGTAACTGTTTAATTCCTTGCTATAGTCCATCACAGGGCGAACTTTGGTTGGTTTGTTTGGCTGGGCGGCAGCCATTAGCGGTATGACTCCTGTTACCTTTCCATGTAATTTCTCATTGTGAGGCTGTAGCCATCCATTGTTAATCCATTGTTCTACTTCCAGCTCGTACGCCTTCCGTTTGTCTTCAGCGACGCGATACTCGGCACAATTGTTTCGCAACACAGGCTCTTTTGCTAACCACTTCCAGCTTACTGTCCACTTTGAGCCATCGAAGACAGCGTTAAAGTCTTTGTCGTCGATTACTACTGTTTCCTTTTGGTTCATAAGTAACTTTTGTTGATTTTCAGCTACTCCAACATTGATCACTCTGGTAGATGCCATAAAACTCACATCACAGCTTTGGGAGACCACCATGCCACCAAGTCTTATAATTGCATCCATACCGAGAATCATGGAACAGCCACACACCAAATACGGCGCCACGAGACACTTTAGCTCAATTGTTTGACCCTCGGCTGTCACTTGTAATAATGCTTCTCCTGCACATTTACCAACATGTCCGTTTAGCATAGTCACTAGCTGAGGTGGCCCTTGCAATTGTAACCCTAGTCGGCGAATCAAATCTTGGCGTATAACAGACTGTTCACATCCGCTATCAACTAATGCCACATTGTCATGTCCTTGAATTTTAACAGATTTGAATGGTAACATTCTGCTTACTTTTGGGCAGGGGGAGCATCCAGCAACAATACTCCCCCTTTGTCGTTTCCCTGTTCTTGTTTACAGTGTCGGCTGATGTGACCAAATTGCTGGCATCTGTAACATTGAACTTGCCGCCTTGCATTGTTGCGGTTGCTCGCACCACCCTGGCGATAGGTATACCCAACCTTAGAACATCCGTAGCAAGTACTGTCCTTCTTTGTATAACCAATAGCACAAGAACCAGCATCTGTTGCTCTGCTGGACATCATCATTCTCGCTCGGCTAACCAGATCCGTCAAGCTTAGCTTCTCCACAGATGATACAGATTTTAGTTGGGTAGTGATCTCATCGGGTAGCCCAGCAACAAAAACGCATTTTAAGAGCGGTTCCGGTTCTGTCTGGCCAATTAAGGCCACTAACCTTCGTAAATCGGCTAAGTACACATCCACAGTTTCCCCATCGACCAATGTCCGTGTTCGTAACTGTTCGTATGCACTAAAACTATTATCACTGAATGCTTGGAGTAGCTCTTCTTTTAGCTTCGTATAATTGCCTTTAGTACTGTCATCTAGCTGTTTATAGACAGCAAATGCTGGCCCGGAAAGAAATAACGGCAAGAATGATACCAAATCCTCTACTTTTTGGAGCTTTGCTATCAACTCGAGTTTGTCGCACCACTCTCCAAAGTCCCCACTAGTTTTATCTTCATAACGCTGTACTAAATCTGAAAGCTTCACTGTCATAATGCCGAAATAGCTTGTGCTGAAATGTGCTGTACACTATATGACTTTATTGTACCACTGCAAGTGAGAAGTGAGTGCCTACTCATACCATAATCTCAAACAACACAAGATAGACAAAAAGGGCGCAGCCAATGACATAAGAGTAAGGCTTACTGCCAGTAACGAATACATTCCAAAGGCAAACCACAACTATGTAACAATGCCCGCTACGAGCGCAAGCTGTATGTCATGACTCTCTTCTTTCACCACAGTTGACATTAGTTAAGTACTTACAGCTTTTGATGCTACAGAATTGTATATGATTCTTTGCAATCCAAGTTAAGATAGGTATTAGAAAAATGGCTGACTTTTTGGTTCAGTTACAGCTGAAAAACTGAGGAAGAAACAAACAACCACTTGGCATAATAAAAACTGGCTGTTTGTGGTCACACAAAAAATGCATTAGTAACGTGACACATATATGATACACACTACGCTACATGTATACTAACTATGTTTTATTATGTTTGGCCAACTCAAAACTGTACCCAATAATTACTTCCAATACAGTATTATATGCAATGAACCGAGTGTTACGTTACAGGAACATAAAATACAGATAGGTTGGTACAAACATAAAGGCGTGGTGATATGAGAGAGAACTCAGGGTTGAGAGTGCAAGTAAAAGTTCCAACGCAGGGCATGATGCCAATATATGTATGTAACGGTGAGCTATGAGATGCAAAATTGAGGAACATAACAATACAGATATGTCAATTCTGATGACTCAACCTAAAGATACGTTCTTTTGATGTGATATTCAACCCAACCAATGCTTTCATCCTATCTGTCAGTATGAGCCTTCAAAAAAATTGAATTCAAACCCAGTAATCCGCTTTAAATACTTTGCATTTTATATGAAGCCAGACCAGGCCTGGGATGCATATTTCACCTCTTGAATTGCACTTGTTACATGCAAATTAGACTTGGAATCGACGGGGAATCGACAAGCGTTTGTAACTAGTGCCAGATGTAAGCAGAAATATACTAGGAATAATTTGGCAACAACCCATTTAAAACTCAAATATACGGAAAACGCTGAATTATTTGACATCAGCGGACAGCGGTTGTAAGCAGGGAGATTTCTATTATTATCAAATTGGACAAACCATAAAGCCTGAGTAACACCTACAAGTACATAACTACTAATATTTGTATCTCTACGAGCAATAAGCCGAATAATTTGCGCATTAGTTATGAGTTGAACATAACTGCCATACGAACGGTTTTTTTTACGACACGTCGGGCAAACTCGCCTTGTGGAATTATCTAAACTCTAAAGCTTTCGCCGTGGTGCGTAAAGCTTTTCGCCTTTGTCCTTGACAAAATAGCAGCTTAGTACATTGTAATTGCCAATAAAGCTAACAGCAGAATAACGTAGCCTCACAAGGTCAAAGTTTATTGCGCTTCAGCAGCAGCTGTCTATGAATTTGTCTACCGTATTTGCATTGATCTAACGTGGACTGTCGTTTCAAATTTTGAAGTAAAGTTGAGCACTTCATAAGGGCTTCGTAATCGAGCTAACAGTAACCTATGTGACAATAGACCTACTTATCATACGATCAAATGTGGTCATATTTCGTTTATACTGCATGACTTCTTGAGCTTATTATGATTTTTAAGGTAAGATGCCAAACATAGTGCTGTTAATAATTGAAAACTTAAAAAAAATAGAACAAACTTTGAACCTTAAAACCCAGCTATGATTGCCCATTACATGAGGCTGTCAACATAAAATGTAACCTTGTGTAAGTTTGTAACAGCTTTGTACTAAAACTGTCGTAAATTATAATCCAGGCTTCGTATAGTACACTAGTTGTAATTGTAGCAACAACATTGTAAACAGTGCTGGCTGAAAACTTTAAATACTGAGGCTAGTACTAGTACTAAAAAAGAAGGGTACGAGTAACCTAAAAGAGGCATGACATTAAAAAGGCCGTTTTAAAGGCTAATTGGCAGTTTAAACTAGAGAGCATTCATATAATGACAGGGCAGATACCCTTGTGATAAACGAAAGATCAGTATAGTAATTTACGGGACCTGTGTCAAAATCTAATTAAAAAAGATTCTTACCATTAATTTCTAAGAAAAAAATAATTCTACCCATTATAGTCTGACGAACAGGGTTTAATCATTAATAAAGCATTTAAAAGCCCTTCAGGGCTCTATCAGAAAGTGTCGTTGATTGCCAAAACGTTCCATATTCATAAAATGATACTGTAAATCTATGATCAATCGGGTTGTTTAACCATAGCTCATGTTTTTCATAGCATTAAAGTGTGATTATCGAAAGGAACCACATGGGCTGCTGCCATGTCCATTGGTGTAGTACAAATATGCTACATCTGCTAGTAATAGCTGAATCACCAGCTACACTGCTAATTGTTTTTTACTGAGCTCTAAGTTTTTACTAAGTTCACCTGTCATTATTTATTAGCCATCCTAAAATTAGTGCGCATCTAGTGTTTAAAGTCAAATCTGACCAGTAGCAGTCATAGTGTAGAAATGGCAACTCATGTTTGCACATACAGAATGCGTGTTTCCTCTACACAATTTAATGCCATTTACGTCTGTGCCAAACGAGCGATTGTATAAGCATCTAACACTCATGTTTGTACATATTGCTTATTGAATAAATTCATTTTCAATGAAGATTAAATAGGAATCGCACTCAGCGGCATTTCAACATGGGATGAATAATGATAAAGGCTTGGAGCATAGTTTAGCACCGACTGCATGAATTGGTGACCAAAAATATCAGTTGAATAGTACAAAGTGTTCAGGCAAACAGCTTGTCGTTGACTGCAACCACTGACTCAGTTGGCTTATGAAGAGTTTTCCTCTCTTGCTAGAGCAAGGCAGATTAGCAGGAATTGTTTCCCCTCGTTTAAATGGGTTGAAAACACCATTTAACAGTTTGTAAGTTTATTTAAAGCTTGTTCAAGGGTTTTTTTGTGAAGCCATTGTTATCTTTTTTGTGAATAGGAGTTTTTTTTAGTACAGAAGTGTGCCATAGCAAACTATTACAGTTAATAGTTGAAACGATTTTTGGCAAACAGGAAGAAGTCCTGTATGCTGTGTAATAATAAGCAACTTACAATAGGTCTTGTAATGGTGTATGGGAAGGAGTAACAAATAGTAAAAGAAGAGTGAAAAGGCAGAAAAGTAGTGTGGGGGAAATAACAGCGAGGTTTAGGTCTGAGAATTGCTGGATAAGACGATGTTGAGCAAAACATACAAACATAAAAGGGGCGTATAGCAATAATGAGAAGGGGTGCGAAAGGAAAAAAGAGGAGAGCAGAAGTGATGGATGAAAGAGAGAGGAAAAGGAAAAAAGGGGGTTGAGAAAGGTAGGAGCAAGGAATAAGAAAAAAAGAGGGGAAGAGAGAGGATGAGAAGTAGTGTGGACTGCCCAGCTAGCTATGATTGTAGAAAGGGAAGAGAGAAAGAAGGATGAGAAGTAGTGTGGACTGCCCAGCTAGCTATGATTGTAGAAAGGGAAGAGAGAGAGAAGGATGAGAAGTAGTGTGGACTGCCCAGCTAGCTATGATTGTAGAAAGGGAAGAGAGAAAGAAGGATGAGAAGTAGTGTGGACTGCTCAGCTAGCTATGATTGTAGAAAGGGAAGAGAGAGAGAGAAGGATGAGAAGTAGTTAGGACTGCCCAGCAAGCTATGATTGTAGAAAAAAGTTTTAGTTTGGTGAAAACAAAAGAGACTTAGAGATTTAGGTCAAGCATAGCTTCATCTCGAGAGATTGCTCTATGCCAGTGTGTTTCAGCAAACACTTGAACAGCATTCAACCCCTCAAGTGTTTGCTGAACGCATCAGTAAAATAGTTTCAAAAATTTACATAATTGAATCAAGCTAAGCATTCAACTTACTGATAGGAAAAACTGAGTGAATTGTACATGTAGTTGGCACCAGGTATGAGATTGACAGAAAAGAGCCAGGAAAAATTTTGGTTCAATATTCTATTAATTATATCAATATGTTGAGAACCTTCCAAGACAGAAAAAGAAACACAACTAGCTTATTTAGAACTTGCCGTTTCATAAACTATAGGGTCTGACTATGACACACAATGTACTAGGAAATAGAAAGTTTTAGTGTTCTACTGCTGTAGACATACGACAAAAAATAATATAGATACTAGTCTAATGCTATCTCCAGTTGCGAAAATTGCTAGCTAAAACTTTTTTAGACTTGACAAAATATTTAGTAGTTTGTTTAGTTTCCAAGAACAGAAATAGTGCTATGATATTGATATACACTAATATTCGGGCTAAAAATGTGTCTCTTAATGATTTAAAGTCAGCTATGACTTCCTCATAGTCTACCTAAAGGCTATTGAAAAGTTGTGCAGAATCTTTCTTATACGGGAGACTTGTTTCAATCCTGTTTGTTCACTTAATCACTGTTTTATGGCCTTACAACTGATAAGTTGCCGACTATAGCTAGTGATATCCTCAAACATGAAATCTACCAGAGCTAGAAGGGGCGGCATATTCACAAGCGTTGGGTCAAAGGTTTAATTGACGATCTTTTGGCATTTTATGAAAAGTCTTTATTTACTACAATGGATCGTAGTCTTCACAATATGAAAATACATGTAGTAAAAATTCATGAAAAACTTGAAGGCATTTTGAAAGGGGGTGTCCATTGATTAAAAATTTGACGTGAGGTCAGTATAAGATTGCTAATGTCACACAAAAAAAGAAAATGAAAAAAAAGAGTAACTCTGAAAGCAAACCCAAAGGTAAACAATAAACAAGCTGGATGACGGTGAATTAAATGTACCGTCATTAGATGTACCGTCATTAGATGTACAATTAAAGGTGAATTAAATGTATTTGTCAATTTTATCAATTGAGCAGCCGACCAACATGGCTGCTCTCCTGCCTCTGCTATTCACAACATTAGTTACATTTGGACCGACTCCTGTACAATTGTCTGCGAATTTTCGACTCGATCGTGCTGTTGGTTCAAGAGAATATCTTGGTGAAGCCGCACCTCGTCGAGGCGATTTGCCTGATTTGGAATATAGAAAGTTAGCAAGAGAAGTAATTCATAAATCGTTCAACACAATTTATCCAGCACTTGATCGTTGTAAGTCTTTTAACATGACCATTACCTTAATATGATTATCAACTATTTTACAAATTTGGTAAAATAGTCATGCACTAACAAGAACTTCCGGCAAAGCCTTCTCCGAGTTTCTTCTTGCTGTGGACTTGAATAAATTTAACATAAAAAGTGAAGACTGGCCAAAAAATGATAAATTAACTTCACCTGCTTACCAACTGCCTGGTTACGCGGGCTCCTGTGGGACATTCTTTCTCTGCTAACCGTGGTTTCTATGGCACTCCAGCATTTGTTGATGAGTTTTGTAATGAATTCAAATACTTGTTTGAATCAATTAGAATCTCGGGAGTAGAAAGAAATTGAGCAGCCGACCAACATGGCTGCTCTCTTGTCTCTGTCTCTGCTATTCACAACATTAGTTACATTTGGACCGACTCCTGTACAATTGTCTGCGAATTTTCGACTCGATCGTGCTGTTGGTTCAAGGGAAGATCCTGGTGAAGCCGCACCGCGTCGAGGCGATTTGCCTGATTTGGAATATAGAAAGTTAGCGAGAGAAGTAATTCATAAATCGTTCAACACAACTTATCCAGCACTTGATCGTTGTGAGTCTTTTAACATGACCATTACCTTAATGTGACCAGCAACTAATTTTATACAAACCCTTGTGACAATGTTTAATCAACATTTTTAGCGTTTGCTTAACAAACTCTCTTTGCTAGGACGGGAGGCTAAATATCTATTTTTTACTTTTAATCACTTTGATAAAATATAATATTCCATTTAGATGCTAATGAGAAATGCCGGTATGTGGTATGTAAGAAGCCATGAGATTGGTTATTTTGACGAAACCTTGTGGTCGAGCATTTGTGACGCAACGATTGTTTGCGCCGCCATGTCACATCAGACTACCCTGACAAGATAATTGCCTCTGTGTAACACTGTTTGCTCAGACTCTGCGAGGCTCTACTTGTCATCTATTCTTTTCTTTGTCCGCCGATTAAAAGACTCCATTTGCCACGAGGGAAGCTCGGGTTTCGCATAGCTCAGTTGATGAAACCAGGCTCTATTGTTAAAAGGCACTCACTAATATCGACAATGGCGCGGAGAGCATAGTATCTCCATCAAATTCTCAACAGGACAACCGTTTTCATGGATGATGCAAGCGTGTTTTTATTTGGTCGCATCCATCTTTAGTATAATCGTGATGGAAATCTCATCCAACTTGTCTCCTCTATTGAGCACCGGTAAGAGAGTCTTTCACTGGAGAGTTTTAAGATAGTAGCTTTCGTTGAACTAGGTACTAAACTAGGCTGGTGGAGAGCTGCAGCTTATACAACAGAGGTCGCTAAACAATGCTTAACTACCATATTGTATGGGGTACATGTGAGCTGATTCCAAAATTAGGTTTATCAGGGTACGTTGCTAAATTGCAAAGTAGTATCTTGTTAAACAAAAACACATTTGGTGTTTGTTAAAATTAACGTGAACCTTTCCTAATTCCACTTTAAACCTTTTTAGTGAAGGATGTCTGTACTGGAACTAACGGTGGAATGGCGATTGTTGAGGATACGATGGAAAGAAAGATTCAAGCACTTAAAAATCGTTATGAAAAATGCCAGTATGTAGATGGAAATTTGGAAATAACTGGACTCGATTCCGACGAGTTTTACAACACGGACCTTTCCTTTTTGAATTCGATTCGAGAAGTCACAGGATATGTACTCATCGCCAATGTTTATGCTCAGAATGTAACATTAGAGAACTTGACGATTATCCGAGGTGACACACTATATACCCCGGATAATGAGAGGACCCAAGACAATTCCACTCAGCAGTCAGGATACGCGCTTTTCGTATCTCTCAATTACAAACCAGAAAGTGACAGTATAGGGATGAGGCTGCTGGGATTGAAAAACCTTACAGGTAAGTTCTGTTCCTCTACCCTGCAGCTGGTTTGCCAAAACTCTGTAAAAAACAAATATAGGTGAAACTTGATGATGTGTCAACTGTGTCTGACTACTGGTGAGTTGGAGCTCTGTTCTAGTAGAAGACATTTTGACAACAGCCATGTTTTAGTAGTGGACATTTTGATGGCAGCCCTGTTTTAGTGAGGGCCAATTTGATAACAGCCATGTTTTAGTGGCAAACACACTGTTATCACACGAGTGTTCAACCTACTTGTCAAGCCACAGATGACTATCACATTTGACTTTCTATGTTAGAGATAACTCTATGAAACACGGTTTATGAACTGTTGGTCATAGACACTAAAAGGCATGATATGGTACATATTGTATAGCCGCTAGGCTTTTCTCCATGTAAATTAGGACTTTGAGGTAGTTCTAGATATACTTGCGATTATTCTGACAGTGCACACAGCTGAATAACCAGTCATGAGAAGGAATATGTATCAGGGCACACATTCAAACAAGGCGGTTTACACTTGATAAGCGCAGCTGCCCACTCCTAGCCACTGACAGTACAGGGCCATCTCACCATACCTTTCTTATGCCCTTGTTTGTATCCCTCTCAATTTGCATTATGGTCTGTTTTCTAGAAGTTACGCTCACATACACTTGCAGAAAGCTTTCCTTCGTCTATCTTTCCTTAGCTCTGGTTTAGGCTACTCCAATAACCATAAAATCAAGTTTGACATTTGCGTAGGTCAAGGTCGTTACAATAATTGACTTTGTTTGCAAGCAGAACCTACATTTACATTGCTATTTTTATGGCAGAATATATAGCTTTATGAACCGAGGTCAACTGCTACATAACACGACAAAAAGAGACATACTTACATACATCAGTGACATCTACATGAATATTAATTTGTTAGGCTCTATAAGTTTGCAGTCACGGTAATGCTTGCTTGGCCTATGAAATATCGGTAGACTGAATGGCCTATGGAGTATCGGTAGACTGAATGGCCTATGGAGTATCGGTAGACTGAATGGCCTATGGAGTATCGGTAGACTGAATGGCCTATGGAGTATCGGTAGACTGAATGGCCTATGGAGTATCGGTAGACTGAATGGCCTATGGAGTATCGGTAGACTGAATGGCCTATGGAGTATCGGTAGACTGAATGGCCTATGGAGTATCGGTAGACTGAATGGCCTATGGAGTATCGTTAGACTGTGAAATGGTGGGAAAGTTTAAATGGTAAAATATTAGTAACCGTTTCAAAATAGAATATTTAAAAAGGTTTGTAAATGTTTATTTTGGTTTGGCAAATACACGGAGATACCGTTTCACCTCTCTCAACTTTTAAAGGTAAACTTTTAAAGGGGCATTTAAAGGTCAGGGGCCATTTAAGGGTCGGGGGGGGGGGGGCATTTAAGAGTCGGGGGCATTTAAAGGTTGGGGGCATTTAAGGGATGGGGGGCACTTAAGGGTCGGGGGCATTTAAGGGTCGGGGGCATTTAAGAGTCGGGGGAATTTAAGGGTCAGGGGAATTTAAGGGTCGGAGGGCATTTAAGGGTCGGGGGGCATTTAAGGGTCGGGGGCATTTAAGGGTCGGGGCATTTAAGAGTCGGGGTCATTTAAGGGTTGGAGGCATTTAAGGGTTGGGGCATTTAAGGGTTGGGGGCATTTTAAGGGTCAGGGGCATTTAAGGAACACGATAAAAGGCACATTGTTGCACTTTTACACTTGAAAAAACAACAGGAAAATTGCAAACTGCGACGGTTTCTAATCGATGATGCTCGCAGAGAAATCTCACTGCTTCAGAATTCATGAGAGATTTATGCATTTCATATATTTTATTTTCCCGTTTTATCTTGATACATTTTTGCTAATTGTAGTTTTTTAAAGAATATTTTTTAACCCACGAAGTATGATAGCTGCAAAAGATAAATCAGGAAGTAGCGAGAGATTATTGTATTCTTGGTTGTAGTCTCTTGTCCAATTCTATGTAGTAGCTAGTCAATAATAATAGGGACTGTAGTGTTGAACTTGAATGTATGGATACAACTGTATATCTTTTGGTAGGCAATTTGTACAATTATGTTTTAGAAATTTCGAATGGCGATGTTTTTTTTGAAAACAATAATCTGCTATGCTATGCCACTACTGATATCTACTGGAGTGACATATTTGCTGACAGCAGTCGGCAGCGAGCCTACTTCATCCATGACACAGTTAGGAACTCTCAGCCCTGTAAGTAGAATGCTCATAATGCAAGTACCTTTGTTGTGCAGGTCAGTGCATAGCCTGGGCTACAAGTCTATAGCCTGGGCTACAAGTCTATAGCCTGGGCTACAAGTCTATAGCCTGGGCTGCAAGTCTATAGCCTGGGCTACAAGTCTATAGCCTGGTCTACAAGTCTATAGCCTGTGCTACAAGTCTATAGCCTGGGCTACAAGTCTATAGCCTGGGCTACAAGTCTATAGCCTGGGCTACAAGTCTCTAGCCTGGGCTACAAGTCTATAGTAGACAAACATTAGTTGGGTTTTTATGGTTGCTTTTACTAGACAGTGAAAAAGCAATGTTCTGAGATGGTTGGTTCAGATTGAAAGAATGAATGAGTGCCGCTAAAGGCTACTTCACACTATATCGCTGTTTGCTGCCGTTGCCCTCTCGGCGATCGTGTTGATCCTCTTGGCAAATGTGCGTCGTAAACGAAAGGCATCCTAGAGGCAATGCCGATACATCAGGAAAGATTACAGCTGCCAGACTTTCCCGATAGTTTGCCGAACACCTATGACAGCCTATGCACTATGCACCACTTCGGCAATGGTGATTGGTTGGTTTATATTTTTTTCATGAAAGTTGCTACGGGAATAGTATTTATTCAGCTCCGCCAGAGCAATGTATAGCGAGAATGTTATGCCTTGGACTATTCGCTGATGTAAGCGAATGCTTTCTGATAGTTTGAACATTGTTATCACAGGCAATCATCGGAGTTTTGTGGAATCAACGCCGACTTAATGCAGTATAGTGTGTACCAGCCTTTACAGAAGAAATTATAGCTTTGGTTCCCCATAGTTCTACATAATTATAGTCTAGTATAGTTGAATGTATCAGCAAGGCCCCAATGCCTCTATCATCCATATACTATGCATTAAGGATTGAGTGTGCATCCAGTGACAAAGTACAGTATAAGCAATTGTTTTGGATTTTTTACAAGCATTGAAGATTAATACTGGTCTTACCCAATTTAATTCTATCGTTAAAAATGCTTATCATTCATAGGTTATCTGTGAAATTATATATCCAGCGCAATTATCTAGTTTGGCTTCATGTTCTTACCTCCAAAATCATTTTTTGCTGGTTTATTGGTTGTAAAATTATGTTATATACATAAAATATATCCTAACATATAGTCACATAATATAAACTGTTGACTTTTCATCTTACAGCTCGAGCTTGCAGAGGTAAATGGATTGGGTTTGCATATTCTTTTGTTTTTATTCGCTGCAGCTTCTTTGGGTTCCGTGCGACACGTAGATTCGCCTCATATGGTTAGCTAGTAATCCAGCTCTGAGAGAAGGTTCTGCTGCTTAAAGATTAACCAAACCTACTTTTATTGTAAAGAAGATCTTATAGACACGGAGATTTGTACAGACTTATAGACTGATACACACTCAAAACTGACCAACTCGGCAGCTTATAGATCCTTAAAATTAAGAGAAAAGATGGTTTTCTTGCTGTTTGCTGTTTAAAAAGCTTAATTGCTGTTGAATAACCAGATTGCCTTTATAAGATAGCATGCAGCTCCATCTCCTTCCCACACCTATCACGGCATCTCCCCCATTCGGAAGGGCCAGAGACCTTCACATGCCCGCTTACTTGACATACCCACTTCTCTCTCCTTGTTAATTTTTGCTCGCAATTCCCACAATTCTTTCATTGATATAGTCTGCTCTCGAGTCCATCTCCAGCATTTTTTAACTTTATCATGCTGTTTTCAGGCAAACCAAAGTGCCACGCAAAATGTGAGGAGACTGTCCCGAGTACCTATGATCCTTACGCTAATGTGGCAAGTGATAAAATCACGCAGAGGTTCTGCTGGGGGCCCGGGCATAAAAACTGTCAAAAAATGAACAAAGTCACATGCGCTGAACAATGCGAAGGTGGACGGTGTTTCGGAACGGAGCCAAATCAATGTTGTCATCCTCAGTGCGCTGGGGGATGCAATGGACCTTCCAAGTTTGACTGTTGGGTAAGAATATTCATGTATTGCCTCATTTGCTCTATTTAAAGGACAGACTATTGGATTAGAGCCAGTCTCTGCTGAGTACATCCGTTGTTTGAACTGGTAGAATTAATCTTTTAGACTTGGTGATCTGCATTTCATGGGCAACCAGAGAGAGAGAGAGAGATTATCACTCTACAGCTCAGCCAAATGTAAAGATAATTTCAACGTTAAGGCTGGACTTGTCTCTGATACTCTTGTCTTCTCTCTCCTTGGACCAGAGCGTTTTCTATTTTACATTTCATAGCCAATATCGCTCTAACATGTCAATTGTGTTTCCAAAAAAAAAATTATAGTCAACTAAAAAATAGCAAAACGCAGTAAAAGTTCAGATGGCTGTTGAACCACCATCTGACTCGTATGTCAAATATAATAGTTTCGCATTTATGACAACGTATTTCTGTTATTTTAGGGTTGCCGTAACTTCTATAACGATAGAGGATGCGAGCCATTCTGCCCTCAACAACAGATTTATGACAACACAAATTTCCGATATGTGCAGAACCCTGACCGAAAGTTTGCGTTTGGAAAATTATGCGTTCAGAAATGTCCAGGTAATGATTTAAACGATGTTCTTTGTTATCCATCTGTCGGTTTTCTTTGTCTCGTTGTCATCAACAAGATTGATGAGTTTGTCCTCCATTCCCTCGGCTCTACTTTAGCCACTTTCAGTTTACTCAACAAAAACAGCTAACTCTACTCTTAGTAAGTGGGAGTGAAATGGCGCTTTCCGATTCTCACAGGAGTACTTGTGACAAAATATGAAAAAAACCCTAACAATGAATGGGATACAAAACAAGCAATCGTTAAACTTGGAGTCATTTTTTGCATGCTTATTTTCAGGGGTATTTTACTTGTGCAGTTATTGTTCTGTCAATAACTTGCAGACAAATCCAATCGCAACATTTTTACCGCACTCTGAACATTTATGTTGTAAAGCAGGCGTTCGGTCATCGTCGTCTACAAAGATTCAACTACAGCGGACTCCAACCTTACGACATTAATTTGTTCCTATGTTGGCACCGTTAGACCAAAATATCGTATAGAGGGGTATAGAAACCCGTAGTAATTATCTAATGCCAACCCATTAATGAAAAACATCAAATTTTTATTTTATATACGCACTGTACATATTAAAAATTAGTACAAAAATAGTATATTAATCTTAGTAACTATAGTTACCTACAGTAACTTTAGTGTATTTATTGGTTATGAACTGCTTATGATTATGGTTCATCCCTGACACCCTGACACCCTGGTTAGGGTGTCAGGGTGGCTTAGTGGTATCATCTTTGACTATCAACCATGGGGTTGGTGGTTCGAGCCCTGCTTAATGCCAATCTGACAAAAAGCTCTCAGCATGCTTTTAACCCTAAATTGCTGGGTCTTTCGGATCTAGATCTTAACTTGGAGGCCCCGTGTACCACACCGACAACGTGGGCACGTTAAAGATCCACCTCTGTCCTTCGCACACTGGACAAGTGAAATGGCTACCTGGCTCTGTCAGACTGGACGTGTTGCAAAAATGTATCCCTTCAGGTTAATCTGACAGTTCCAGAAGAAGCCCTTGATAAGTGTTAGGACCACCCAAGGTAGCTTATAAAAAGCCTAGTCCTGGTGGTGTGTTTCTCTACTAGAGAACACTACCAAGCATTGTCACTACATGACAGAAGCATGCCATTATTATTATGATTATGGTTATGATTCTTCCATTAACGTGGTTATCAATCTTAGGACCCATGGCTAACAAATTAAAGTTATATATTTAGTTATATACAGTTTGTATAATTAAAGCTTATAATAAATATTATATTAAATGCTAAAATGCACAATAAGTTTTCACTTTTGTTTACTTTTCTCCAATTGTTTCACTCACACAATATCAGGCATTTATGAAACACGAAGAATGCTGAACAGGGTGAGAGAACGAGCATCGTATCTCTTCCAGGCATTCTGGGATGGATTTCGGTAGATATCATATTGATATCTTCATGATTCTGACGTATTCAGCACACCAATCGCCAAATTTGAATTTTGAGTGAAATTATTGTTGATGTCTATCATATGGCTAAAACAGTCATATGGTGTAAAAAATATCGTGTTCCACATTGTAACGCAAAAAATGTATAACGTAGACATCATAACCCAAAGGTGTACTATATTTGTAAAGATCTCAGGCAGTAAATGGCGCGGCGGAATTGACACATCTACATACCCCATATGTGCTATTTGTTCACTGTCCATGGACCCAAATAAGTTACCACGAACCTTTGTCTCATCTAGTCAAAGCAAAAACTATCATAATTTTCCAACATTCGCTCTGTATGATTTGATCACGAAAGCCTCACTTGTACCCAGGGTGTACTCTTTCTCTCTCATCGATGATGAGAGAGAAAGTACTTCATGCTGCACACTGCTTGACTGTCACACTAGTGGTGAAAGTGGACTGATTTGACCTCAGCTGTCTTGTATATGGCCTCTATGAATATTGAATGGAAAACTGCCCATGATGTTTTTCATACTAATCACAGATGTCCAGCCACTTTTAAAGGTTTGACCGTATTGTATTTTCAGAAAACTTTTTGGAGCATAACGGAGGTTGCGTAAAGTCATGTCCAAAGAACTTCCAGTCGAGTGGTTCAAAGTGTGTTGAGTGTACCTCTGGACCTTGTCGAAAACGTGAGCACTGATGGAAGTATACATATGTTGTTGCTAGAGAAACGTAATTGTATAACGACCGAGTTGTTAGTTTGCTCGTATTTACTAGCTATTGTCTATGTTTATTGTCTATGTCTATTGTCTATGTCTATTGTCTATGTCTATTGTCTATGTCTATTGTTTATGTCTATTGTTTATGTAGTCTCAATTCTTTTGTCAAAAATGGCGAAGAACTTATCTATTTATCGCTACAGTTTATTTTACAGGCTGCGAGTTTTCATCTGACAAGTCATCCAGTTTCCTCCACTCGGGCAACATTCACCTGCTCGAAGGATGCACTAGCGTAGACGGCCATATCAAGATCTTAGACGCTACTTTGAGCGGGTGAGGGACTGAGTTTAAAGATAAACTTACTTAAAGCATTTCAGTAGATTTTATCAGAAAGTGTCGGTATTTTTCTATCATTTGTGATGTTCTATTGTTTGTGATGTTTGAGGTGATCTGACTGCCAAGATGTTTCAAGATTGAAATCGACAAAATTTGATCACGGTTGAAACAGTGAGAAGGAAAATACAAGCTGAAATGATGTCACTAGTTGCATGGCTGCCTGTCTCTCTTGTTATTCATATAATTTATTGTGTTTAAGCTGCAGCGTTACGCGTCTTTATTCTGTCGGCCTTTTTACAACTATAGACGTCATAATCACACTTTCGCTTGAATCTGAGTGTTTGAACAGCGATCAAGTTTTGTCGATTTTAATCTTGAAACATCCTGACAGTCAGATCATCTCAAACACCAAAAACAATCACAAATGATAGAAAAATACCGATATTTTCTGAGAAAAGTTACTACCATTTTGTGTCAGTTAATTTTTAAGGCTTTTGTGGGTTCAACTTTGCATACGATATAATCATATAGCAATAAGATATGCAAGGAGGTTTGATGATGGGGGCATGTGCCTATGGGCTGTGTATCTCTTTCAGTGACCCATATAACAACATCAAGCCTATGAATCTCTCGGAGCTCTACAAGCTGCAGTCGATTAGAGAGATAACCGAGTACCTGATGATCCAGAGTCTGCAAGGCCTCGGGGTGACCAACTTCACATTCTTATCAAACCTCCAGTCAATTCTTGGTAGAAAAACTGACATGTGAGTTGTTTGTGTGAAACTGATTTGTGAGAAATTTGAGTACTACCTGGAAGTGATGATACGCCTTCTCTTTATCGACCATATAAATTTGGTCATATTAGAATATTCCTTGTCTACTTGCCCGTAGGTATTGCACTAGTCTGCTAGATTCAGTAACTAAGGATTTGTCCAAGGGTGAACTCTTCACTAGCTAGTTACTGACATTACTGGTGCCACCCATGTTACTGGTGCCACCCATGTTACTGGTGCCACCCATGTTACTTTTGCCACACATGTTACTGGTGCCACACATGCTACTGGTGCCACACATGTTACTTTTGCCACACATGTTACTGGTGCCACCCATGTTACTGGTGCCACACATGTTACTGGTGCCACCCATGTTACTGGTGCCACCCATGTTACTGGTGCCACACATGTTACTGGTGCCACACATGTTACTGGTGCCACACATGCTACTGGTGCCACACATGTTACTGGTGCCACACATGTTACTGGTGCCACACATGTTACTGGTGCCACCAAGTTACTGGTGCCACACATGAAGATAAATATTCAATTGCTTACAAGTTGATTCATATTTTTAAATAATAGATACGTATAGATATAGATATGTAGAAATAGATAGAGATAGATATTGGGATATATATGTAGATATATCTAGATATAAATATATATAAATATATAATCTGTAAATATAGATATCAATATTTATAGATAACTATAAACTTAGATGACTATATTCATAGATATCCATATTCATAGATGTCAACTGTTATAGATGTCAATTTTTATAGATGTCAGTTTTTATAGATGTCTACATTTTTATAGATGTCTACATTTTTATAGATATCTACATTTTTATAGATGTCTACATTTTTACATTTCCATATACTATATATAGGCCTACATGTATATATATAGACTTCTATATATATAGACATCTATATATATTGAAATTTATATACATGTACATATATATCGACATATATTTCAAAATATCTACATTTATAAGGTTTTATAGATATGTATGGCTGATTGGTGCTAGGCAGCTTACATGAATGCATTGCAACACGCAAGATCACTAAGAATTATCTACCCTCAAATAATATTTTTCAAAGTTTTAGTTCTGGCCTGGCAATCAACTAGCAGCTATAAAATTTGGCTACTCGCTATCTACTCATAGGTTCATTTGAAATCCTGCCAGTAATTAGCTATTGAAGGAATAATGGCTAAACAAATGAAGCACGGAGAATGCTAGCAATTTAGATTAGCTAGGGCCATAATTCTCAAGTGGTACAAAGATAGGCTGAGTTGTGCACAGAATAAAGTGGGGAGAGCAAAAGGAGCGATGTACAGATTAAATTAAGTATACAGGAACCAATAGCAATTTAGCGCTGTGCCAGGGTACAAATTCATAGTATCGCCTACATTCATTGTCGCCTCTCTCATGCATTTCTAAACAAAAACAAAAGCGGACATCAGATTCATGTTTTAAGTTGCCCCATATCTCTTGAAAACATGGCTAGGCTGGTGTCAAGGAAAGCACTAGGTCTCACCAGCACCTAGAGCGTAAGCTAAATGGGACACTAAATATGAATGTTGGAGGGGTAAACATTTCATATGCTGTCAGAAGTTTTGAGGCTAATATCCGACCTACATGTATTATCAGCACAAACGGGTTGGAAGAGACCACCCAAGAGTAGCAGAAATGCTCAACTGCTGCCAATGTATACAAAAATGCTGCTAGCATCTTCTCTACAGAGTCAGCTCCTAAATTTGCCATATTCTATCAGCTGTTTTTCCTTGCAGATATGGAGCAGTTCTGAATGTGATCGGCAATGAAGACCTTGAGTTTCTCGGATTCAAATCATTGAAAAAATTATCTGCTGGACTCGTCATTATCGAGTCAAATCCAAAGCTGTGTTACTTGGAGGATTTGAAGTTTAGCAAAATATTCAAGGGAACTTCAGTCCAGGAAGCATTTACAAAGTTTAATGCAAACAACACAGAATATTGCTGTAAGCGAAAAAATCTTTATCACAAATCATAGAGGTAGCATGATATATTTGACTCGCAAATAAATACCACAAAATTGATATATTGGTGGGTAATGAGATGATTATACGGTGAAACCTCGGGATACAAAGTTGGTATGTTCCAAGGTTTCCTTTGTATGTCAAAATGTTTGAATATTCGAACAAACAATCTTATAAGAATACATTACCCTGTTTAGTTTGCTACGCAGTGTAGAACTTAGCTACAAATATGTCAGCTAATACATATAGCGTTAAAACTAATGCATTAAATAATTTTATATGAAAAGCTAGACACAAAAAATAAATTATAGACAATATTTTGAATAATCAGTGACAATCGATAAGGTGTTTGTCACCACTTGGTCTTGACATTACAGACAGGCTAATTGATGTGTAGCCTTGGTGACTTAGAGGACAGATGGTGCGGAGTCGTAGGGCCTGGTAGAGCTATTGTAATTTGTACACAACAAAGTTTATATGGTCATAACTTATATACCGTAAAACCTCTATTTGAATGCCATGGCACTATATTTTCCAACCCTTCCTCTATATAGGCAGTCAAATATAAATGGTCGTTCAAATAGAGGCTGGCGTTGTATTTTTCAAATGGCTCATCAGAATTTAGGGAAGGTAAATTTGAATCTTTTATGGGCGAAGCAAATGTTTCCTATATTTTGCTCTCTCCTTTGTGTGAAGCGACATTAATTATATTGGTTGCAATAAATCTGATAACTTACCTCCAACTTGCCAAAGATCTCTTAATAAATATGCATTGAGTAACCGAGTAATATCTCTATGTACCAATTGCTTGTGATTAGCCTGCGGTAATATTATAGCAGGTGCACTGCTTTGCAATTTGTTGGAGCTTTCAACTTATTTATTTCATTCCAAATTTGAAGGCACATTTTTATTTTATAATTATATTTAACAATGTTGCATAAAAGCTCATTACACTCATTGATGTTTGCTACAGTTTGCAACCAAAACTGGTTTTTCGTATGCAATAGAAAAAGAGTTATGAGTGTCGATCCATCGTAAGCTTTATATAACTGCAAGGGTGCTACCAAGTAATATGCTATAAATCTGCAAATGTATAAGTTATATAATAGTTTTTCAAACGCCACAAGTAAACATTCAGGAACGAGTAACGTAAACAAACCATACTTATAATACATGCAAAAACAAAATTAACATTTTTGAAACAAAAAATATTTGTATAGTTTACTCAACCAGTTGCCTTTTGATTGTTGCTTTTGTTTAGAATGATTTAATCTTCTTCTGGCTGTTCAATACCTTCCACAATGTCTTATGTCATCAACTCTTCACTGCTGAACTAGTCGATAGTAGTGTCCTATTTTTAGCCCTTCTCCTCTAATAGTGGCGGCCAAATAGAGGTGGCGTTCAAATAGAGGTGGTGTTCAAATAGAGGTGGCGGTCAAATAAAGATGGTATTTAAATGAAGGTGGCGTTCAATTAAAGGTTTTACAGTATAATAGCACCTCAGTAGTCTAGCGGGCTGTGAGAGATTACCAGGTGAAATAACTATACTTACAATGAGTGGATGAATGGTGAAGTTGTTAGAGTGTCAGTCTACAAGTTTTTAAGTCTACAAGTTAGTTTAAATCCCACTTAACACAATCTTTTTTCTCAAACTGCAAACAAACAAGAGTTTAAGAAAATCTTCTATTTGATCGCCATGGTGCCCTTTTTTCAACCCTTTCCCTATAGTGGTATTTTATTAGAGGGGACTTTCAAATAGAGGGTGGGGCAATATTTTTTGACTAGCTCGCCAGAATTTTGGGAAGGGAATTTAACCCTTTCACAGGCGAAGCGATGCTAATGTCACCTATATTTTGCACTCTCCTTCAGGTGGATGGACATTAATACTGTCGGCCTCAGCAATTTTTGTTAAGCCGTTTCGCATATTTGTCGAAGTACCAGACCGAATTAAATAAGGAATTACTTTGATTACAAAATATTATGGGTTTGTAAAGATCAAAGAATGTCAAAGTGGCGGCCAAACAGAGGTGGCATTCAATTTAAGGTGGCGCAGGATTTTTCAAATGCCCATAGTGGTGTTCTATTAGAGGTGACGTTCAAACTAAGGTGGCGCTCAAATAGAGGTTTTACAGTGTATATATAGGTATGTTTTCTAGTTGCCACTGCAGTTAACTAGGCAAGGGTGAAATACAAGATATGTAAAGACTTCGCTAAGTTGTAATATATTTTGTTTATACATGTTTGCAGTAGCGCGTAACATCGAGTGTGACAAAGAGTGTAAGAATGGGTGTTGGGGACCGGGTGCAAGTATGTGCCTCAACTGCCAGCATTACCGATACAAGGATGTCTGCCTTTTCAACTGCAGCCACCCGATGCTCTACTCTGAAACAGACAATAAGAAACAATGCTTTGACTGTTCACCGGAATGCAATACTACTTGCACAGGCCCGGTTAGTACCTAAACCCACCACCATTTTCAGCATAGCTAAAGACTCCTGCTCCTGTATATCACCTTTGTTTCGATATTACAGTAGACACTCCTACAGCGTAAATAATTCATTCCGGGAACGTTTACGTTATACGGATTTTACGTAATACGAACAGCAAAATACATGTAAATTGCCTAATCCATTCCAAAATCCTTCTAAACTCACTCCTTGGGGCATACAAAAAGAAAAAAACTATACTTAACTTTTCAGTTTGTGGTTTGTACTGTAACTACAGTATAATTGGTTTGCATCGACAATGTTTTTTTTTAAATTCACTGGTTTTATAGATCATGGCTGCGATAATTTTACAATAGGTTGATAGGTAGCGCGCCTCTCCGGCGTTCATTTACAACGATTTGCTTATTTTTTCTAAACAGCAAAGTCTATTCTGCAAAATAAAACTAATAAGATCTATTAAAGATCTACAATGAAGCAGAACAAAAAAATTTTTTTATTGTGAAAAGAGCGGTATACTTGTTCGTCGTCTATCTGTATCCAGGGGTCAAGGTTAGGATAAAAGATAACTTTCGACGATTCTCCAAATAAAGACATTCAGATTGGTAAACCGATGCTGTAACACCTTCATCAATCGATCACCTTTAAGTATTTATGAATAGATATATTCATAAATTACATATTCATTATATTTAGATATCACGCTATCCAAATGTCATTTTATCTCTCGCAAGTGCAGCAAGATAAGTTACCATAAAAATCGAATTTGAGAACTCACCCGACTTGAATTTTTACGTTATATGGAATTTTTTACGTAGTACGAAGCAAAAACCTCACATAAATTCTTTATATTATTTGGAATTTATGTTATGGGAGGTATACGCTGTAGCAGCGTCTACTGTGCTTGTAAATACTTTTAATTTTAATGGAACGTATCAGATGAACTGTTCAAAACAACTTGAGGAGAATTTATATATTAAGTGAACTATAAGTCACATCTCATGGCTCCTTCCACTCCCTCCTAGCATTCCAACTACTTGAAGGTAATTATTGCTGTCTGTTGATCAATTACAGATAGCTTTTTATTTTATGGATTGCACTTAATTTGTTGGATTTCCATGTATTTTGGCAGACTAAGAGGTGATACCTTGAAGCAAGTGCTTATTCTTACTAAATTATTACCAATAGTTCTTCTATTGGCTAACGCTTTAGATAAAAACCCAATTACGAATTTTTAGTGCAAATGGCGGATGTGAATGGTGAATTGTATTGAGATTTTTTCAGAAGATACGAGAAAAAACGCTATTGTAAACGCCTTAACAAGATGTTAACCTTGGTTACATTAAGCTCTGATGTAGAAGACAGCTGACAGAGTTACATGTAGTTCAAAGATTGAAGGTGTTGTACTGGCATGAATGTCTAATAAATTGGAGCGTTTTTTGGTCTCCAAATCAAGCCATTAACCAGCTGTCTCTATCGTCTGTAGACAGCAGAGGCAGTTGGTTGACTGACCCCTACCATCAGCTGACCCTTACTGCCACCTGAGCCTTCCTATGGGGGGTTGGGTGACCCTATTGTCGGCTGACCTATGTCAGCTGACCCTATTGTCGGCTGACCCTACTGTAGCCTGACCCCGACTATCGACTGATCTCTACTGTTGACTGACCACTGCAATCGACTGACCCCCGCTGTTGACTGACCCTTACTGTCACCTGACTCCTCTGTCGACTTACCCCCGACTGTCGACTGACGCCGACTGACTACTGTCGGCTGACCCCTGTCAAGCGTTTACTCTGATAAAGCTTGTGGCAGGGCTTCAATACCCGCCACTCATAGCATCAGTTAGTACCAATTGTTCTTTTGCTCTCAACAGATGGCAGCAGGTGCTAACAAAAAGATTCGTTGTAAATGAACTTTCTGGTGGACACTGTACTGCTACAGGAAGATTTTGCGTTTCCTTTAATTTGCTTCTACAAGATTGTTCCAGACTAAAATAGCTTTCAATCATGGAGCTGTGCATAAATTAAGAATTTACAGCTTATATGCAAGCAATGAGAGGCAGTAGAGTTGGGAGGAACTGATAGATGCATTGATTGTATGACTCGTGTCCGCACAGAACACCTGCTAGCACCTGCTAGTATATCACTGTTTCCATGCAAAAATGGAAACGACAAAAATCCACAAGTGAAACAAGTTTTGTTAAGTACTTCCAAATTTTATCAAAACGTTTTATGCTTTTGAAATATAGAAATGGCACTTGTGGATGATGCGCAAAAAATGCTGCGCATAAAAGTTCTGCGTAAGCTACTCCAATTTAAACATTTTCTACAACTCAGTTGTTGTTTCGATTTGAGCAGTTCTGAATGTGCTGCTATGACTTATGACATATAAATATTTACATTTTTTAACAAAGCACCTGTGTTAATCCACATCATGCGAATGTTCATTGAACTCAAAGTGTGCACAACTCCGAATTCAGGTTTTGGAAACATAGCGATTGTTTAAGCCAGGAGCGACTCACTGTGGCTTCATAGACTGACATATGAATCAAAAAACTATTATCACGAGAGGAAGATAAAGTTGGGTACTGCAACATGTTACAACCTACCAAATGCTGACAATATTGTTTATGATTGGCAGGGTGCCGACCAGTGTGATGCGTGCAGGAACTACAAAGACGGCCCATTTTGCGTGTCAGAGTGCCCTAAAGATGATGAAAAGCAGATGTACAAATACCCAGACAAGTTTAACGTCTGCCAGCCGTGTCATCCAAATTGTATAGAAGGTTGCTCAGGTCCGGAGAACCTTGTCGGTCCAAACGGCTGCAGTAAGTGCGCAGTCTCTGTACTGAGTGACGATGAAACTGAGGTCGTTCATTGCCTCAATGAGACGCAAACTTGTCCATCCGGTTACTTCACCAGCAGAAATCCACCCGAGGTGCTCTCACATTTAAAAGGAGAGAAGGTTTGTAATGAGATTATCTGTCGAGATTATAGCAAAAAAATGATGATTTTTGGTTCTATATACAAACTTGATGATGCCTAGTTTGTACCAAGACGAACTTGTTTATACAAACATGTATGGACCTTTTATATATACGAATATATATATGCTTCCTTTCAACAAGCAGTCATCTCATGCGTCTTTCAATATCTTATTATTTGAAATATAAGTTGCTGACAGACTCAACATGTAAAAACAGATTTTTCGTCAAATACTTGGAGATATTAGTGCACAATTTGCCATTCTGCTGCAGGTGTGCATCAAATGCCATGAGCTTTGTGAGGAGTGTGAGGCCCGGGGCACCATTTACTGCAATAAGTGTAAACACTACAAATATGGAGATAGATGCGTGAAATCATGCCCCTCTGGTGGTCACTATGCGGACAGTGACACAAAAACCTGCGAGACTTGCCATCAAACATGCAGGTAAACAAACTGAATGATCAAAGTGTTCAACTGTTAGCGGAACCGTTAGTCCAATCTTGTTCACATCAACTAGTCTGTGCTGTCTCAGCTCTCTCTTTGTTTAGTAGACTTCATGCTCAGAGTCTTTAGGCTTGACCTAGCATTAGGATTTATAGCCATTAAAATTCAACCATCAATCAAAGTTTATACGTAAGAAGGGAAAGAGTTGTTTTGTTTAACCACCCAAGTACCAAATTCACATGAGCTCTTTTTCACATATTTGCTGTTTAACCCTGTTTTACACAGGTTATTCGTGGAGACCCTGGTTAACAAGCAATCGCTGTTTAAACTACGATTGTAGCATACCTGTGCCTATAGACTTTTATGGCCAACTTTTGTATGGCAGATTTTAGCCTTCCATATTCACTGATGAGATTGAGCTGGTGTCATTTTGAAATTAAACATAAAACTGCGTTCACACCAGCCGATTTGCACACCAAGTTTTTGTGGCCGATCTCTGAACGATTTCATGGGAGCTATTGGTCAGATTTTTTACATTCACACTAGACTGAGTTTAGAATGAAAGTGGGTGATTTTTCAGTTTTTATTTGTAGGGTCAAATAATTTTAGCTGATATATTTTTAGTGAGTCATGCTTTGCATTTTGTTGACTGTTTCCTACCTTGTTTCTCGTGAACATTTTTAGCAAGTTAACAAATTATTCTGCACTGCCCAGCCTATCACTAATAATGGATACTTATAATAGGAGGACGATTTTTTGCAAACATAATATGCTTCAATTATTATAGTAGTGGCATAATAATTGAAGCAGATGCCTCCATTATTATGTTGTTGCTATAATAATTGAACCTGAGCAATAATTCCGTTGATAGCACCCTTCAGGTGTGTAGCTATGACAAAACATGCACGAATGTGGAGACCAACATGGAAAATATATGATAAATATTCGCTTAAAATGGCAATGTGTGACTCGCTATGAAAGTGATTTTATTGGCTACATCGATTGGCCACTACCCAATCAAATTTTTCTCTGGATAAAATCGGTCTCAGGGTCATTTCCTCTGTTAACATGATGCGACTCTCAGTCAGTGGAAAAATCGGGCAGAGAATCGGTTTGAAATGGGCTGGTGTGAACGCAGCTCAAGAGGCAGGCTTGGTATGTAGGTGATACCTTGGAGATATATGGTACGGGCTAATCACAGTTCCCGTAAGCAAATGATATGCCCTCCAAACTAGATTAGACGCATTTAGACTGAATGTAGTCTATATTAAAGCTATACAAACACTCCATTTTTTTCTCGAAATTTGTCATCCATAATTAATTGTTCTTTAGAACTGGTTGTACGGGACCGACCAACTGGGATTGTCTTCACTGTGTCAATTATAAGGTCTATAATGACACGAACCTGGATGACATCTCGCGTGAAGAGAGACAAAATGGAACGGAACAAATGAATTCCACAAGCCCAACTTCCACGGTTGAACATTCCACACTTAAGACAATAATATTCAATTCCAATAACTCGGTTAGCTACAGGACAATCACAAACTCTACTGCCGGAAACTTATCAAGCCTACCAGTCGTTTTCTCGACCTCAGCCACAACGAATACTCCTCCAATTAAGGTACAATGACTCGTACTAAAGTTTATGAGGAAATATCGCAACTCGCTTATCGTATTACACTTACTAAGTTTCCATACAGAGATAGAGTAGCCCCTTATTATAGTGATACAGTGTCGCTGTTGGGAAGCGGAACACCCTTACGATGGGCCATCTTTGTGCCATAGAAATGGCCTTAGCGACCAATGGCGTTGCACTTGTCTTGTCACACCAGGTCTTGTTTTTCTGTTGCTTCATATACAACATACAACCATGACATAGGCGTCGCACAACCATCGCTTTACTATGAGCTCCTTATGAAAACGTGATATGCTTGTTGGCCCAGCGTGTCCCTTTGGCACTGGCACACCCAGGTGTCCCTGTGTCGAAGCTCGGTAAATATATCGTGTTACTATATATTGCCTTTGTGATAATTCAACTCGGTAGACATTTTGAGAGCCTGGCAAAAAGATAGCGACATTTGTTTAACTCGATCAAGCACGTCTTATCTATGGTGTAATACCCTGGATATAAATTATGCTATTAAATACGTTTGTTTGCTCAAAGCACATATGGTTATATTAAGGCGCTAGAGTCTCACAAAAGCCATATCCCGCCATCGCTTCTATCTTCTAGCCTATGAAGTGCTAGTTTGTGTGCCACAATTCTTTGTCTGGCATGATAACTGATTGTTTCAAGGTAATTTTGGTGTCTTACAGGAGTCAATTCCTGATCATACGTGACTCCATTGTTTATGGTCTCCGATTGTGAAATAACGATAGTCAAAGATAGTCAAAGATAACCGAAAAGCACCACTGGCAATTAGCCAATATTTTACATAATCATTCAATTCTCAAAGCTTGTTCTGATTGGTTGACCGAAAAAGGTGCTTAACACTGGTTACTTCATCTGCCAACCGTTCTATGAAAGTGGACAAGAAACTTGTTGCAGGCGCTTTTACGGTCAATTTCTTTTGTTTGTGGTTGGTTGAGTCAAAACATTGACTATTAGTATTAAATAACTTGTATGTAGAGGAGCTCAACATAAAAAAAACTAAATGAAATATTGTGATATGCATCTTTACGCCTGTACATAAGCTGTACATCTTTATGCCTGTACATAAGCTGTACATCTTTATGCCTGTACATAAGCTGTGCATCTTTATGCCTGTACATAAGCTGTACATCTTTATGCCTGTACATAAGCTGTACATCTTTATGCCCATACATAAGCTGTGCATCTTGTATTGTAAATACTACATACACCTATGATGTATTCCAATGAGCGGTACATTCATAAACTTCAATTAATTTATAGTTTTACTGCACAATGCCTGATGAAGAATGTCCGAAACATAAAAGCGAAAAATTACAAGAAGGCATGGACACTGTATGTATAGTGCCTGTGGCTACTACCGCTAAATCCGACTCATCGGATGATGGGTTATCGACGGCTGAGATCAGTGGCTGTGTGGTTGGTGCTGTCATTTTGGTCGTAGTAGGTAAGTAACGCTGTTTATTGATATCTACCGGTGTCTTAGATGCTAGTTCTATGAATAAGTTTAGATTTCATGAAAAGACAACTCCATGTTCATGTGTCTGATAGTCAAGAGTGTCATGAGTATCTGCAAAATACAGCTCCTAGTCGGCACTAATCTAAAAAGAACACACCCGAGGTGTATCAGTATTTGAACTCTTAGTTGCCTACAAGAAACCTAGTTTAGTTGACAATAGACATCTAACAGAGTAATTCAAATTGCATAGTCGGTTAATCTATTTTTAGTGTGATTTGTGACTTACTATAACCTCGCTTTGTTTGCTGTAGTCGTTACGACAGCCGTCTTGTGCAAGCAGAGGGAAAAGGCCAAAGAAAATACCGCTAAAATTACGCTGAAACTAACAGGAATGGATAACGACCAAGAGCCGCTAACTCCAACAAATGCTGTACCAGATATGAGCAAGCTTCGTCTTATAAAGGTAAAACTTTATGTGCTTATATTAGCAGACGATGTATTGAGAAAGCAAATCCTACAAATCGACGCTGCAGAAGCTTCACTTACAGTAAATGGCATCGATACAAGAGCAGTAATAAGCAGGGAGAAACCATATTGACTATAGGCCTAGATGTATTTTCTAAAAGGCTCAAGAAAGCATGATGATAAAAATTTTCGTTTGATATAAAACAATGGTAATATGCATATAAGATTTAAAAGCTTTTTCACACTGTGAGAAACATTTATATTATAGGAAATAGAGCTAAGACGTGGTAGTATTCTTGGGTCAGGTGCATTTGGCACTGTCTACCGAGGTGTTTGGATACCTGAGGGAGAAAATGTGAAGATTCCTGTCGCAATAAAAGTACTCCAAGAAGGAACTTCGCCTCACCAAAATAAGGTAGGAATAGGTCTATTATCCCATATGACTTCGTAAAACGATGATAAGATGTACGCTGATACGCTGGCATAGAGGTGAAACTAATACACGATATTCTGATTTGTAGGAGTTGTTAGAAGAAGCGCGTGTGATGGCCTCCGTCGACCATGCCTGTTGTGTAAGAATTGTGGCTGTCTGTATGACGGAGCAAATGATGTTGATAACACAACTAATGCCTCTTGGTTGCCTGCTGGACTATGTGAGGTACAACAAAGCGAACATTAGCTCTAAAGTCCTGCTCAACTGGTGCACGCAGATATCAAAAGGGATGCACTATTTAGAGACTAGAGGAATTGTTCACAGAGACCTCGCTGCCAGGAATGTGCTCGGTAAGTTTATTATTTAACATTTCAGCAACACACTAGAGATGAGGAGTAGAGAATTGCACCACTTCAGCATTTATTTAAAGAACAAGAAACTATTTATATACTGTCCCTACTGACCCGCTTCTGCTACCCATGATGCAATAGCAGTATTCTATTGCTATATTCAATATAGTGTCCACAGCCTGAAAATACTTATAATGTGATTTTTTAGTTCAAACCCCAAATCAAGTAAAGATCACAGACTTTGGTCTCGCCAAGCTCTTGGCATACAATGAAGGAGAGTACCACGCAGCTGGTGGAAAGGTAAATGTTGCTGCACACCATTTAAACAATTCAAACCCACACATTTTATCAAGCAGACTAGCGCAGCCAAACATGCAATAATACACCTTACAATTGTTGACTTCTCACAGATGCCCATCAAATGGCTAGCCTTGGAGTCCATACAGCATAGAGTATTCACGCACAAGACTGATGTATGGTCATACGGTGTAACTCTATGGGAGCTCTTCACTTATGGCCAAAGGCCTTATGAGAGTGTCAGGGCGCGAGAGATTCCAGATCTTCTGGAGAAAGGCGAAAGGCTACCACAGCCTATCATTTGCACCATTGATGTCTACATGATTATGATTAAATGTATGTTTAATTAACACTCCTTGGTATGGCATGTCTGAGCAAATTGACCAGATGTTGTTTTCTTCTGAAAACCACCCAAATTTTCACATTAATCTATTTAATGAGATGAATTAACATTTGGAATGTAGTGTTTTAAAAGGTCATACGTATATTGTACTGGCTGATTAATTGTGAATGTAGGTTGGATGATTGATTCGGAAAGCAGACCAAGCTTTTATGAACTGGCCGAAGAGTTTGCAAAGATGGCCCGAGATCCTGGCAGGTACCTAGTTATAGAAGGAGACACACTCATGAGACTCCCGAGCTACAGCATTGACAGAAGAGACATGGTAAGCTAATCTTTATGAAACTTTAGAGTAATCTCAAAGAGTACATCCGCAGCCTCACACTGTTGCAGCACGTTGCGCTTTCACACTACAGCTTTCTTAGCAAACCTGTTTTCTTCAGAATTTCATCAACTGATAGCCTAATTACAACCCATTGTAATAACCAACATGTTGTAATAACAAATTATAGTATATTTGTAACTTTGAGATAACATGTACTCATATTTAGTATACAGCGCACAACATAAAATTAAAAAATTGAGAAAATACATATTTGATTGCACGCCTGAAGCCTTTCCAAGGGTTTTGAGCATGGCAGTTTTTCAACTCAAAGTGAAATGGCTGAAAATGTAAATTAAACTGTAAAAAAATATAGCAATACCGTTTAAGCCGGGGTAAAGACTTTCATTTCTTAACGTAACAATAAAACATGTAATTGATTACTTGTTTATTAATGTATTTTTTGCATCAATAATTACATCCTTCTGCAGATAATCACTATTACCTGCACCTATTAATTACTGCAGATAATTGAACGAAGTAATTATTTGCAGCAACTAATAGGGAGTTTGTCGAGTGAACTAAATGAATTATAGTGTATTCTTATGGCCATATTTGTTGCAACTTATGAACAGAGTCCCAGAATATAGATGTTTCACTGTATGTTCGAGTCAAGAGTTGAATAAAGCAATCATTATAGTTGCATCACCATCTACCTACCTCTATTGCAAGTACCTCTATAGCAAGATATCTAAAGCTTTGATTACCTATTAGCTATTGCTGTAATAAATGTTATATTTCAAAATAGAAAATACGAAATAAAGAGCATCGTGGTTCAGTTAGTACCTTGTACTGTAACTGAAGACATACGGGTGAAGGAAGCGTAGGAGGAGTGAGAGAAATATGATTCATAAGATGGCTAAATGGTTGGCGATTATTTTAGGTACGCAATATGTCCGTCGCAACAGACGGACCTGAGGAAATAGTTAATGCCGATGAGTACCTGAACGCATCAGAGAAATACGATGAATCACCCACAGAATCGGATGATGACTTGCTTTCAACCGAACCTCTGAGCTCGAGCAGGGCAGCGAGTTATAACTTTTACCCACCGAATAACCATCAAATGCAATCACCTTATCCATCCTTGACTGTGGATACAAGCGCACCCATAGACTTAGAGCATTCCTCAGCGTCAATAGGTATCACACCCCAGCAAATCACAAGAGATCCCAAATATGCTCATCTGGAAGCACGAAGTCAATCAATGAGGGGAGAGCGGAACAGTGACAGCAGTACACTAGGGTCTAGATACACCAGTGACCCGTGCAATGAAGATGATACACTCTTACGTAAGTAGAATAGGCAGTATTGCTGCATTAGTCGTCACAGACATGTGTTGCTTCATATTTCTTTGCATGAAATGATGAAAGTTGAATTTAATTACTACCATTGTCACCATGTCAATGCAATGATGTTCATTTTTAAACGTTGCAGCAGTGGAGTCAAAAACCTTACCAACAAGACTTAGTGGAAAACGCAGATACGACCACAAAGATTTGTTGCCATTCGTTGAAGAAGACTATTTACAGCCAACCAATCACAACACAAATCCCAAATACATGGAGATTGTACTTATGGATCCTGAGATGTCTTGTGATAGCACAGGTAAGATGATTGCTCAGAGATTTGGCAAACAATAGCTGTTCTGTTTTACATCCATGTTGCCAAAGCATAAATATTAACTCCCATCAGATAATGCTGAGCGTGTAGTTGGGGGATTCAGCTGTCGTAAGTCCTTCAGCGCTTGTGTCCTCATTTTATTGCCAAACTTAACAACTGTAGATGCTTGTAAGTGTAAGTCACTGCACTAGATATTATCAGAAAACCATAATTTTTACCTTTGAGAAGGTTTTAAATGTGAAGCAAAACTGATGTGTAAACCTTGCAGATCTTGAAGCACCAACACCCACACCACATCGGGAAGGAGTTGTACAACATTTCACCTTTGACATTGCAAATGATGCACAAGCGTACGAACGACACATAGATCAAGGAAACTTTGCGAACCCTGAATATTTTGACACTGACAGCAATGAGAGTAAATACTCTTTAACAAAAGAGGATGAGAACCATCGATGGAAAGGTGGCAAGAACAAGGCATACTATAAGAACATGACAGAGTTGTACAGCGATGGCGGCTCGACGAGAGGTTCGACCGCTGATAGCACCAGCAGTATTTAGACTCTCAAACGCCTTACGTTCTTCATAATGCTCAATTCTAACTTATTTACCTGAATGCTGAAGAAGTAGCATTCTTCTGTATACTTGTACATATGTCTAAAACCTACATTCCAACTATACACAAATTTCAATCTTTTCTTAAAGAATGTGATATTTCTATGCATTCCTTTATTAACCATACATTCTATGATTTGCATGTCTATAAGACTTTGATGTGATAGCAGTATTCTTTTTACTAGTTATGTTTTCTTTATTCTTAAATGCACAAAGGACAGAATATTAGTTGAGATTGTGCACTAGCCGCTCTAATGGATGCACAGTCTTCCATCACATAATGTACATAGATGAATCACATATATTATTAACCAACTATTTGTGCTATTGAATCTTAATTTCCACTATGCCTTTACAATGAAAATTTGTGTTTTACCAAAGTTGATGAATAAAAGTTGATAAATGTTCACAAGTAATCAAGTCTCACTATAATTCTGTCTGACAGCTTTGACATTGCAGGACCACATGTTGCTCTGGCAGTTCAGTGTGCCGTGAGAGATCTTTAGCTATGCCAATAGAGCACAAAGAATAACTAATCCATAATTCTGCAAAGGAAAGATCAGTGTTGGTGGTATCAGTGTTGGTGGTATCAATGTTGGTGGTATCAGTGTTGGTGGTATCAGTGTTGGTGGTATCAGTGTTGGTGGTATAGTGTATCTGGCTAGCGGCAACTGAATGTTGTGGGTTCAAGTCCTCAATGATTCAACTTTTTTCCCAATCTAATTTCGTGGCTTGAATGGATGGACACAGCTCTAACTATAGTAAAGATTATGTTCGATAGATAAAACATTGCAGCACCACATGTTGACCAGTTACTCGATAATACATGGAATGATGTGCATAATCTGAAAGACCATTTAATGCCTTTTAAAGGGTTTGATGCTGTTTTCAGTATTTCATTAAAATTATGCATGATTCGCACTTAGCTAACACACAGGAACAACACTATTCAGCCTTCAGAGTAACAACAGATGTAATGAGATAATGAAATAGTAACATTTGTTGATAAAAAGCGAATAGATCAGACCTCAATCAATAAATAGCATGAGTCCAGTATCGTATCACAGTGGCGCCAGCAAAAGCATCATAAAAATTCAAGTTGGGTTTGCGCAAACTTATCTTTATTTCCACTATCAAAATATGAAGAAATGCCTGGTGGTTACAAGATATACAGGGCTGAGTAATTAAAGTGCAGCTTACAAACGATGATGGTTGAGTTTTACACCATATAAAAATAGACAGCTAACAGCATTATGATATCTGTGACTGTTTATGATTCCTAAGAGCATGTATTATAGAAACATTTCAGGAGTAACTCTCTTGGTAGCTTCTATGAGTTGTCTGTCTATTGTATGTACAAGACGGTGTTTGCATAGAAACATTATATTTACCTTCTATGCGATCAGGTCTTACGCTACCGGGTATCACATAAATCTCTCTGTCCAAAATAATCACCAACAAGGCATATAATTAAATTAAGTTGCTGCAGCATGGAGTTGTCTGTGCTATCCTTCAAACAGAGAAAACAACCACCGAGATCTTAGAGTGAATATAAGTATAACAGGCGAAACTATATATACATATATATATATATATTTATATATATATATATATATATATGTATATATATATATATATATACTAATAAGTTATCACTCTAATAAGTTGAGCACTCTAATTTTAGTAATACTAGTTCATAATTCTTAGGAATTTATAGTTTATATATATATTAGGTAGTTTTTTAATGCACATGTCCACAATGTGTATATGTGATATATACACCTTGTGGACATATACATGTACACATCAATAAGTGCAATGCTTAAATTGAAAGTGACAGTGCCATTCCTATTTAGTGTGTAAACGTGGTGAGGGTAGAGATGCAACTAGGTTCCTCTCATTATAAGGACAGCTGGACATGTCTACGCAGAATACACTGTCCCATCGAATATAGTCAACTACAGCCCACCCTCAGGATATGATTTTGATCTGTTCCAGGGTTGGCATCATATGGTGAAAAATCATATGTAGGGGTATAGAGATCATAGTAATTATATAAAAGGAGAACATCCCTTGGTAAAATCATCAGTTTTACATAAGTGATGTACATATTAAAAATTTGTAACAAAATAGTATGCTAACCTGAGTAACTATAGTTACCTACAGTAACTTTATTATATTTATTGTAATTATTGGTAATGATCTGCATTAAAATGTAACGTTACAATGTCTATGAGCAGTACTACGTATCATAGAAACAAGTTACCTTCAAGCTAGACGTACATATAATAAAAACTTTAAACTCACTTCAAATAAGTTTAGCTTACTAAACACACACACTTGAAGCCAAGTTTTAGTATGTATTTTTAACTACATGTATTTTACTGAATTTTAACTTTTATCCCTAAAATTCTATCACTTATTAGTGTCTGTCTTTGCTTTTACTAAAACTTTTAGCGGACCTGTTTAAAACTTTTTCAACCTAATTAGGCAAAAAAAGTGCTGTTTTCTTAATGAGGTGGACTTTTATTAGCAGAGAAATTATGAGAAGTTGTCTGACCACGAAGACCTTCTGTATGAAGGGATTGCAACTCCAACTTTGCTACGGATTTCAAAGAAAATATTAGTTTCACACGCGGGAATTGCTGAACTAAAAAAATCGGTCATCGTGTCTCTTTTAGTTGTGAACATGTTTTCGACAAACAGCCTTTCGGTGTCTTTGTTATTTTGACGTACGTAATAAGCACACTGACTGCCAAATTTGAACTCGGGGAGAAAAGTTTTGTTGAATTCGTACAGTGAAATAAGACTCGTGTGGTGAGTTGAAAAAATTATCATGTTCCATTTCTTAAGGTAAAAAAAATCAAACATCAGGGTAATTGTATCTTGAGGGTGCACTATACTCACCAGTGATGCTCTGAGATTAGTGCAATTCCTGGCAAGTGATCTGATCAGAGAGCAAGATTCAGGTAAGAGGGGTTTCTCCAACGCTGCCAGCAATGCATAGAACCATTGACCCTGCAATAGAAAACTAATGAAACTTAGAATGTGCTCCATATCATCAATTTTATGACTAATCACAGCAAAAACCTATAAAATAGAAACTTCTGAAGGCGTTTGATGATCTTGCAACTATCTAATTAGCAAGCAAAATTCGAAACTTGTTGAATTTATAAAATTAAAACTCGGTACTAAAACATACAAAATCTTCAGTCTTCACTATAATAAGAACTGTGCTCGTCGGCCTAGAAGGAATATTGCTTTCAACCGAATGCAGACTCATAACTTTCGGCTTGGAGGAACAACACTCCACCCCGTGCGCCTATCAACCACCTTGCCACATTTCGGAATAATTTTACGTATAGTTATTACACCTAAAAATCTCTCCCGACGCACTGGCCTGTTTGAGTACATATAAAATGCCTGCAGAAAAAAAGAAGCATGTATTTTAAGGAGCATAAGTATGAGTATAAGCATGCCGCACTTATATTGGTATTATATTGTGTTACCTAGATTAGAGTTGCCTCTCCTTAGTATCGAGTTTGATGCTTTCAAGTTAACACGAAGGGCTAGAGAATAGATTACAAAGTAATGACATTGATCTTTGTCTATCACCCCATAAATAAACCTTTACTAGCAAATATACTACTAGAAATTCCCCTGTCATACAGCCCACGACCAAAGTGATATTGGAAAAAAGAAAGGGTACTGCTGGTTGAGAAATGCAATATTAGCAGTTAAATGGCACTGCAGTGCAATAGGATACCTGCAATGATAGCTGTAATGCACTGGGTGTTATTATGTACAACAGACAGCAATAATGAAAGGAAAAAATTATATGTTTATATCTCTCCCCTGCAATAGAAGAAATGCAATATTAGAAGTAAAATGGCAAGCTGCTGTGTAATATACACAGTTTGAAAGTTGGTTGTGTTGAATGTAGAATGGTTTTGACAGCGATCTGTAACCAAAGTGAAGAAATTGGTCATGATCAGAGAAACCATGGTTAAGTTGGGTGTGTGATATTTAGAGTTATCTACACTAGCAGAAGGAGAAAATTCTCAGTTATTTAGCAAAAAAAATTGATTCCAGCTTAATTAGCAGATTTTATGATCAATAAACTGAATGCATATTCACCATTAGTGCGAAAACATAGTTCTGAGAAAACTGGTGTTACAGTTTGAGAAACGAAAACCAATGCACAATTTTGTTTACATTTCAAAACATCATAACAACCAATATCAAGAAGTTGTGATATTTATCTAGATTTTTGTATTTATATCTAAAAAATTATGCTGAATTTAAAAATCTAAACAGATTTTAATTGGTTGTCGTAGAAATAGCTGTATATCTATAAGAAAATGTAGGCCTATTACTTAATTTTGCAGATATTAAAAACGGCTTGGCAGTACCGCGATATTGGGCACAGCCGTAGTACCATCAACAAAATCTTCAGGAAAACAATAACAGTAACATATTGCACACCATCAGTCTCTATATACTCTATATGATCTTATAAATTCGAATGATTGTTCTTATAATTAAATCTTATAAAAAAGTGAATAATTATTCATATAATTAAATATTGTAATAATCTTATAAGAGTCATTAGAAAAATATCATCGTCATTTCCTTTACTTTCACTGCTTTGGACATCAGTTGGAATACCAAAGTACTCATAAGTGTCCAAAATGTCAGAGTTATCTTTAAAATCGAAGAAACCTTCGGCAATTGGACAATGCCATAGACTGGTGAAATGTGCACGTTTTTCTAGTGAAATGCGCACGGCTTAATGGTTTTACTCTCTGTCGCACAGCTTTATGGGCGTTTTGTTAGCCGGTCTTAATTTTGATTAAAAAAGGCTTGTCAGGTTTTAATGGCGATTTTAGGTCAAATTAATCTGTCTAGTTATGTATTATCCAATCAAATGGGTAAGTTTTAGGATATTGTCTACACTTCTCAAAGACTTCGTAACATATTTAAATAGGTTTATATGTGTTTTGTATCGTTATTATACTTAATTGACTCCACACAAAATGGTTAAATTTTTTGATGAGATTTCGGTACAAGGGTTTGGGTACGGCGTTGACGAATAATTTTCGGGAGTTGTGTGCGCATATGCATTTATCATAAAGCTCCCAAACACTCGCTTCGCTCGTGTTTGGTCGTGGGATGATCAAAACTACAAGATGAGGTCATGAATCATGCCAGTAACCGTGATTCTGATGTAGTTACATGACAACAAAACCATATGATATTAATACCTAATTGTGTGTATAGGCAAATAGTTTCTTTTAAGATGCAATAAAATTGACTGCTATAGCGATTCCATTTATCTATTAATCCAAGTTTTACCGTGTTGTCAATGAACTGGTTAGCCTTCTTCGTAGCAAAATATATAAAATCGGTTTAACTTGCCTCATAATGAGCTGCAATTAGAATCATACTCGTGCTTTTAACTGTGGTATTTCTTATGTCGTATTTCGGACTACCCACAATGTGGTAAAAGAACTATAAAAACCAGGCTTAAAAATAAAGGCCTTAGCAACAGAAGAAATACAAATTGTCTTCTCTCTTTACAAATAGACTGACTGTTCCTTGTGAAGGCCACACCCACGACTATTCTTTTATGCAATAAAGCCCTTTTACAAATCTATCATGTAACTTTTTTTCTAACTGATCACTTCCCTAGCGCATGCTTAACTCTTACAGCAAAGTGACTAAAAAACCCGTAAACATGTATATTTGGGAAAGGTGACAAAAGCAAATGTGTCGGTGCACAGTATTGTTCCTTCTTATCATAAACACTTGAAACCAAAATACCGAAAGCAGGTTTAATTAGCCATTAGGGTGGAAGCATTGCATAGAGTGATTTACTGACTTGGCATAGGTCAAAAACAACAGAACAAACCTGAAGCTGTGAGAATCCGGTAAGTTCAAACCATCTTATGTGATAGCCTAAGAGCAACAACAGTGTATCCTGAAACAAAGAGGAGTGGAAAGTGTTTTGAATAGACAATAAACGAACATACAGCAATACTTGCATTATCTGAAGAGGAAAAAAGGAGAAACAAACTGATAACTTTCCAAAGCAGTTTAAAGACTATGTGAATGCTTGAACATTTTGAAAGTGGGTCATGGATGCATATAAAGTACTTATTTCATTTTACGCTTTATAAAATGAAAAGTGGATATCCAGCTAATAAACCCGTTTAATATGTAGCAATCTTACGATTTAAAGAAAAGCCAATAAGATATACTATTAAGCTCACACACGTAGATACTGTTGAACTATGTCACGTCTCTGCCTCGGGAAAAAGATGCAAAGACCAACTATGGACAATATTCGGCATACAGGATGTGCCTTTTCATGATCTCAACCAAATGCAGACTAGCGAGTCATACAAAAACAAATAAAAATAGGAACTCCTAAAACCGGAAATGCTGTAAGATAGTTAAAAGTAGCTTATAGGCCTATAATGACTAAATTTTTAAATTTTTATGCCAAAGGACGACTTTCCTTGATGCCTATTGATACCCAAAGACTAGACCCTACGAACAACATTCCATCGAACATGAAAACAGTAAGAATAGCAAAACTACTTTTTAACTCAAAATTATAGTGAAGCTGCGAATTTGAGCTGAATGAAAAAATAGAAATGAAATATAAAATAGTTTTCCACAGACCTTGAAAGAAGTGATGTTTTAGAGATAACTGAAGAACCATAATGATTGCAGTATACAGAGTCTGATAGAATGTGTATATTTGTTATGTATACCGAGTCTGATAGAGTGTATATTTGTTATGTACACTGAGTCTGATAGAGTGTGTATATTTGTTATGTATACCGCGTCTGATAGAGTGTGTATATTTGTTATGTACACTGAGTCTGATAGAGTGTGTATATTTGTTATGTATAACAAGTCTGATAGAGTATGTATATTTGTTATGTACACTGAGTCTGATAGAGTGTGTATATTTTTTATGTACACTGAGTCTGATAGAGTGTGTATATTTGTTATGTACACTGAGTCTAATAGAGTGTGTATATTTGTTATGTACACTGAGTCTGATAGTGTGTATATTTGTTATGTACACTGAGTCTGATAGAGTGTGTATATTTGTTATGTACACTGAGTCTGATAGAGTGTGTATATTTGTTATGTATAACAAGTCTGATAGAGTGTGTATATTTGTTATGTACACTGAGTCTGATAGAGTGTGTATATTTTTTATGTACACTGAGTCTGATAGAGTGTGTATATTTGTTATGTACACTGAGTCTAATAGAGTGTGTATATTTGTTATGTACACTGAGTCTGATAGTGTGTATATTTGTTATGTACACTGAGTCTGATAGAGTGTGTATATTTGTTATGTACACTGAGTCTGATAGAGTGTGTATATTTGTTATGAATATTGAGCCTGATAGAGTGTATATATTTGTTATGTACACTGAGTCTGATAGAGTGTGTATATTTGTTATGTACACTGAGTCTGATAGAGTGTGTATATTTGTTATGTACACTGAGTCTGATAGAGTGTGCATATTTGTTATGAATATTGAGCCTGATAGAGTGTATATATTTTTTATGTACACTGAGTCTGATAGAGTGTGTATATTTGTTATGTACACTGAGTCTGATAAAATGTGTATATTTGTTATGTACACTGAGTCTAATAGAGTGTGTATATTTGTTATGTACACTGAGTCTGATAGAGTGTGTATATTTGTTATGTACACTGAGTCTGATAAAATGTGTATATTTGTTATGAATAGAAAAATAAACAGTTTTAGTGTAAAGATTTTGTTGCTGAGGAAAAGGAGCTTTCTAGCTTTGTTTAATTTATTCGCTGGTGAACACTGTCACTCTCTATGAAGAGTTAATTATATTGCAGCTAGTAATAGAGTTAAACCTTCGCATGCACACATCGCGTGTTTCGGTTTCTATTTAGCTTACGACTACGAGTCGATCATGCTAAGCTATGAATTTCTTGCTGAGTTCAGAGGTTTTCACGAATACTGATCGATTTGGAGGCCTTTGATGAACCAACAACTTGTGGTAAGTAATGAGTTGTTTTAAAAACCACTTACTAAATTAATAATTAAATTTTACTTTGGTTCTTCGGTAAAACGCAAGATTTATTTTTCCATCCTTAGCGCTTTGTTATTTGTTTTAGTGTGAGAGAGAAAGATTTTTTATCATACACAGAGGCACAATGACTGCAAGGGTGGTAGATGTCATTCCTAGAAGATCACCAATCATTCAGGGAGGTCTTGAAATTGAGGTAGAAGTGACCGCAGCTGCTAACGAGGAGAATATATCTGTTTTAAAAAAGGAACAAAAACGCCTTTATGAGCACAAATTTTTGGCCAACCAGCAGAACTTTGCAATAGTAAGCCGCGAGGAGAGTTATGATGATAACTACCTTACTAGCCATGTAGTAGCAATAGAATCGCCTTTAACATCTACCCAAGACAGTGACAGCGATATAGAGCTGCTATTACCAAAATAACTAGTCAGAGAGCACCATTACACGCTAGTATTCACTTATCAAGAGTATCAGTTTAATTTTATTGCTAGACAACCGCCATACTGGCTAAACTGTTTATATTTACTCCATTCATTGTTTGTAAAATTTTATTTGTATTTGAAATATTTTATTTGTACACTTAAGTTTGTAATAAATTATAATATATCTACACATGAAATAGAATATATAATATAATCATGTTTTATGCAGCGATATTAAGGAGTTGTTGTTGATAAAGGGGTCTAGGTTGACTGGTTGCTTCTCTGCCAATATTCCTGCCTTGGTGGATATTACTACTTGTCTCTAGTTTTCGTAATCGGAATAGGTTGTTTCATTTCAATCTGCAGTAAACACAAAAAAGAGAAAATATTAATAGGTGTAAAGGAAGTACAAAAAAAAATAGCTGAAGTATTTAATGAAAGTGATCAGTTTTTAAACAAAAGAATTAACTAACGCAGTTAATTATGGAAAAACGTATCTGCACTACAAATCAAATACATACCATAATGTCCAGATTAGAATCATTATCGTACTCAACTTCGGTATTAGAGATTGATGGAGTTGAGTTCAATGTAAATAGACTGAAGGAGAGATTTTTGCGATGACAACGCCATGCCGAATAACTTGTGAAAACCTTGAATAATTTTGTAAAGAAATGTGATGCATCAACAATGGGGTTAACTCGTAGCCCCGGTGATGAATTTAAAAAGGTTTTGGAACTCAGCCACGTTTAGTATTTATGCCTAGCGGCTAGTTTTTCATTTGAGGCAGAATTTATTTTTTCTTGTGATTAAAAATAGAACTAATCATTCGCGGAATTTAATAAAGTCTATTCCGCGAAATCGTGAATTTTTATATCCATCGAATATTTTCATCCTGTAGGGTAGGCGTTCGTTGCATGCAAGTATCTGAAGGAGCGCCTCTCTGAAATGCAACAAATTAAACATATTGATGTTGTTAGTCCACTATTAAAGATCAACTTACACAAAGTAGTTAGTAGATTTTAGCTGAAAGTATAAGTACTTTTCTATCATTTAGTGATTCTTTTTGATGTTTGTGGTTCTCTGACCGCCAGGATGTTTCAAGATTAAAATCAACCAAACTTGATCACAGTTAAAACTCTCAGGTCAAGCGAAAGTGCGATTATGACATCTATAGTTGCAAAGAGACCAACAGAATAAAGACTGTTCCAACTGAAATGCTGAACTTAACATTTCATGATATCAAAAACTATCAACTATCGAGATTATAAAAACTAGTGACATCATTTTGCGTGTATTTTTCTTCTGATCATCTTAACAGTGAACAAGTTTTGGTCGATTTGAATCTTAAAACATCCTGGCATTCAGATCATCTAAAATATAAAAAACAAATGCAACTGATAGAAATATACGGATACACAGCAGAAAGGATGTAAGGTACCTGATCTATTTGTGATATAATGCTAAGAAGTGGTAGGGTGGCAGCATCAGATGCCTTGTCATCTTTATCTGAAGGAGAAACAGCAGCGTTGTCTGACTCTTCTGCACCCGCAGGATCTTTTGTCATCTTGTTGTGAGTCTTACCAAAGCATAGTTGACACCAGCCATCAATGTTCGTCGCAGCGGGCTTTAAATATAGGCAGGCAGTAGCAGACAACTCTCATAGCAATAGATACACTGTATGCACATGCATAGAACGATGAACGATCTAGAGGCTACAGGAGGTACAGCCATTGTACATGAAAAGATGCTGGTATAGAAAACAGTCACAAAACTTAAAGGTTGTTTGAAATACGTAGCTTTCTCACAAACTCTGGACATGGAAGTATTTGACAAGTCTTTAGGCATTGCAAGATTCAGTTAAACAGATTAAAACAGACGGTTGATTGTTGTTATGCGTTATGAGTCATGCATAACAATCATGTGGAGGGAAAAATGAATCTACATGTTTCCATGACATTTTTCAGCGTTTAACTTCTGTTGAAAGGAGGTGTGGGAGGTGAGGTAATTCAATCTGGTAGAAAGGATTGCTAAAATATTCAGGTAATTCAACTTCATTGGGAGCATTTAGTTCACCGATATAACGTAAACTACCTACAAGTAACTGTAAATGGGGCTATGAAGAGTATTATGCCAATACGAAGCAAACCTTAAACCACCTAACAAAAAGAAAAAAAGGTAAGCATAAAATCTCACAATATTCCTGTTCAAAATTATTACACAAATTTTTGGGAACAAAAACTATTTTTGCTAACATTTAAACTATTTTCAAATATAAAAAATTATTTCGATGAAAAACTTTGCGTTGCCTACAACTAAAATATGCAAGCAAAGCAACAAATAACCGCTATTTAGCAGCACAAAAATTTCTTTCTTCCTAATTTTTGATGCACAATTATTGCTAATCAACTTACAAATTATTCACCATAATTACCTTATGATGAACATACCTTATGATGAACATACCTTATGATGAACATACCTTATGATGAACATACCTTATGATGAACATACCTTATAATGAACATACCTTATGATGAACATACCTTATGATGAACATACCTTATGATGAACATACCTTATGATGAACATACCTTATAATGAACATACCTTATGATGAACATACCTTATGATGAACATACCTTATGATGAACATACCTTATGATGAGCTAAAAACTGCAAAAACGTAAACAAAATGTTTACAACATTAATGATGTCGGATCTGGATTAGATAAACAATAATAAATATTAATAAAGCTTCATTTTATGTAATTATCTACTTTTATTATTGAAAGAAAGAGACACGTAATATACAATTGCAAAGAAACAAGAAAACTGACAAGAGTGGACAGGTGTGCCATTTGCTAGGGTTGGTATGCTAAATGCAACCTCTGGTAACGGGCCCACTGATGGTCAAGTCTCTAACCTTGGGATCAAACTTATCTCTGCTAGAAGAAAACTTGGAAGACGTTATCTCACTGGAGTCCATCAGATAAACTTTAAGATGCAGGATCACGATTTCAATTTATAATGATCTAATCAGCCAAAATACAAACAGTGTCTGACTAGATCATCATCGGGTCATTGTCTCCAATTCTTATTTACGTGAGCTACGAGAGAAAAACATCCCTATAGCCGCTCTCATCCAATAAGAAAAGGAGATTTTACGGATGCCAAAAGTAGGCTTGATTGGTATGTTATTATTGTAGCGATTATCAATGCCACAAGGCTTGACACTGCAGCGCAGGTATGACACTGGTGTGACATGTCGTGCCTGCCACATATATGCCTTGGCATGACATGGCTAGGCAAGTGTTGCGCATAATTGCTGATAGCTTTACATATAAGGCTTCTCTATTAAAACACTTGTTTTTATCTACAGCTCCGTGGTGACACTTTATATTCAAGTGTGGCAGAAGGAGATGGCATGCCACTCACATAAACGTCGTGCAATCATACCTTTCCATTTAGTGGCACGATATGCAAGGTGCTACGCAGCGACTCTTCCATGCTTGCACATCGCTATAATTTAATTTGGATAAATTAGCAACACTTGCTGCCACGAGACTGCGGAAGAAAAATGATTAGCTATATAACTGTCTTGTGTGTGATTGTGCTCACGGATATTCCTCTACAACTGGTGACAGCGAACCCGTTGGTAAATCTTACCCTTGCAATCGAACAAGGTAAGTGAATATCTTATTTCTATAGGCTTGATAAAGGAATAGCCATAGTTTATACGATTTGCTCAATATCCGTTATCTTTGTGAGATTGATCAGCTGACACACTGCCATGTATGGAAGTGCTGGTTTATGAGAAATGCTGCCAAATTGATATATAAGACAGAGGTTGTCAGCAAAATATAAAATGTATTTAATGATTTAGCATCGTTGTCAATGGCATCAAATTAACAAGCAAGACACTAAGTAAATTGCCCAGCATATTATATAATTATATATTATATATCAGACCCTGCATTTTATATTAGATTATATATATTATATATTAGATTAAATATTCTATACTATACATCAAATTATAAGAAAAATATAACATTTATTATATATATATGATGTACTGAATATAAATTAAAAATTAACTTACATATATTACATTATATGATGTATTGAATATATATATTATATATGAGATTATATCTATGATATATTGCATACATATATCATATGATCGTATAATTGGAGCAGAATTCTATTCATTAATAATGGCTCCTAATCGATCTTGTTAAGCCGAGTAGAAACAATGCCTTATAGCACAGCCATCGTTATAGCGCTATCTCATCAGACATACCTACATGTAGATCCTTGAAGGGTAAGTATAAAGAGCTTCTATGATAGGAGTTACGTCTTCAATTTTAATGTACTGATGTAATACAAGATGATAAAATTACTGAAGCTGGCAGAACTGCAATCTCGAGTTAATGCTGGGTATACCAATACAAGCTGTCCAAGTTTAATTGGACAGCCATAATGAGTGAGAAAATCAGAAAAATCAAACCAACGAACATAGAATAATGGCCATGTGAATGAAAAACGTAAAATGAGATTTTTTGACCAAGCAGGAGATGAGAAACAATGCTTGGATTTGAAGAGGTCATTGATACGCGTAACAAGGATTAGCGATCGGAGGATTGATGCCACATGTGAGCGAGTGCAGCTGGTGGAGATGGTGGCAGGCCTGTTTGTCTAAATGACACCTTGTCAAATACGAGGAGATAAAGAGCCTCGATGGTGGCGGTCACAAATGCTTGAGTTACCTCGGCACTCGAGCAAACAATTCCAAGCTTGCCTCGTTATTGCCGAGAAAGGCTGCCCGTCCTTATGTTACCTAATATTGTAATGAGGTGTCAGTTCATTGTTGAGATGTCGCATGGTTAGGATGGCGCGTCCTGCAGCGACTAGATTGAAGCAGTATGTATAACCTGACACTGGCGGAAACGGCTACCAAATAGAGAATGGTGATTAAGATGGAGGCACTAATTACTAGATATATCTATTTATTTGGGCCTCTCGTGACCAGAAATCTCCATCAGACATTAGAAATATATGGCCTGATAAGCGAGCTGCACCGATGTTGTATTAAAGAAAGCTGCTATTTATCTTCAGTCTAAAGAGCATTAGAAAATAGAATATTATCTACATAAAGCACACACTCTATTATTTATTACTGGTACGCTAGCTGTCCCGCCCCACCTGCTATGAGAGATCGCTAGCTGTCCCACCCGCTGTGAGAGATCGCTAGCTGTCTCACCCCCTGTGAGAGATCGTTAGCTGTCCCACCCGTTGTGAGAGATCGTTAGCTGTCCCACCCGCTGTGAGAGATCGCTAGCTGTCCCACCCGCTGTGAGAGATCGTTAGCTGTCCCACCCGCTGTGAGAGATCGCTAGCTGTCCCACCCCGACCGCTATGAGAGATCGCTAGCTGTCCCACCCGCTGTGAGAGATCGCTAGCTGTCCCACCCCCTGTGAGAGATCGTTAGCTGTCCCACCCGCTGTGAGAGATCGCTAGCTGTCCCACCCCGACCGCTATGAGAGATCGCTAGCTGTCCCAACCCCTGTGAGAGATTGCTAGCTGTCCCACCCCTTGTGAGAGATCGCTAGCTGTCCCACCCGCTATGAGAGATCGCTAGCTGTCCCGCGCGCTGTGAGATATCGGCATGTATAATAACTACATGCAATTATTCTTACACTTGGATTGGTGGTGAAGTGGTGAAGTGGTGAAATGGTAGCATGCTAACCACAGTATCAGAAGGACCAGGTTCAATTCTTGTGGGCTGCAATATTTTTTCCTAACGCTCTCAGCGTTGCTTTGGACAGACATGCATTTTATTATAGTAAAGATTGCATATATAGTTCATATTGTATGTATCCTCATAGTTTTAATTAACGTTGTCGAAACATTTTAGTGCTTTAAAATTAATCAAAATTGTAATATCATTGTAAGATAAAATTTTATAATAACAAAAAAACATGATATCTTACTGTGAACTCTAATAGCAATATTGAAGAAAATTGCAAAGACCCCACTCAATTCTGTGATAAAACCAAATGAATCCTGAAAAACATTTTATTCATGAACAGAACTTGTGCGTATGTTTGTTAGCTTTTCTGCAAGGTCACACAACCGCTTAGAAAATAATGTAAGAAGACAGAATTGCCACACGACAACGAGCCCCTTGATAGCACGAGAGCGCAACTCTGTTTTAGCTTACAACAACGTTTAGACTATTGTGCCTGACAAAAGCAGACAACAGGCAGATTTTGCAGTGTTGTAACTCGCGTTAAAATAACACGGTGGTGTCTATAAATTCTGACATCTCCTTAAAACAATAGTCATCAGGAGATTTAAGGAGAATTTGTAGACGAAACAGGATGTGCCAGGCAATAGAACGGGTGGTAACAGAAACAATGAATAGCTTTGGTATCTCAGTGTAAACGATAAACCCTCCAGATGAGCTTAAAATTACTCCTAAACATGATTTTTGACTAGTACCTAACAATAAAAGTAACTGAATGCTCACAAAGATCGAGTTCATTTGAGGAAAAGAGTTAACCGAGAAACAAGAGAAACAACAACTAAATCACCTTCATCAATATTTTAAAAGCTTGACAGCAAAAACTTATTAGTGGACCAGTTTGACAAGCTCAGATAGTAAACAGATTATTAACACTATGAAGCCATTCCCCTGATCCTAGACTGTAATAACTGTCTAGTCTCTGTCCGAGCATTTCGTATAGCGCAATTCCTTTTCAACTGAATATCATATTGAAGCTCTAAGCATGGAGAACTCAATGAAACCAACAGAAATCAGGTAGAATAAATAGTTTTTCTTTCAAACTTTCTCAACTAAGTGATGTTTTAAAGCTAAACAGAAAAAACATAATTTTTGTAGTAAACCGAGTCTGATAGAGTGTATATTTTTTATGAAGGAAAAAGCAAAAATTTTTAGTGTAAAGCTTTAGCTGTTGAGGAGAGAAGCTTTCTAGCTTTGTCAATTTTTAATCTTTTTTATCAAGAGCTTCAATCAGTGTCATCAGAAACTAATGTTCTGTGAGGCATTTATCAGTTGGTTAGAAGCGTTCTCCATATATTGGCGATACATCAGAACACACTAGGCGATACATCAGAACACACCAGGCGATACATCAGAACACACTAGGCGATACATCAGAACACACTAGGCGATACATCAGAACACACTAGGCGATACATCAGAACACACCAGGCGATACATCAGAACACACTAGGCGATACATCAGAACACACCAGGCGATACATCAGAACACACTAGGCGATACATCAGAACACACTAGGCGATACATCAGAACACACTAGGCGATACATCAGGACACACCAGGAGATACATCAGAACACACCAGGCGATACATCAGAACACACCAGGCGATACCTCAAGAACACACGAGCACGTATCAGGCACGTATCGCGCATCAAAGCAATTAAAACTCCATAATCCTACATAAAACAGAAATGCACAAAAAAACTATGCAGCCGAGTTTACTAGGGCATAAAATCAGGGGGAAACAACTCCCCTAATTTTCTCAGGCGGAGGTTTCAATGTGTGAAATGGATACTAAATTGGATGTGCCTCGTTACTGTCTTTTGTGTGATGTATTGTACGAAAGTCTGAATCAGCCTGCTCAGTAGTTCACATAAACATATACCATTGATCCTCCCTAAAATGGACGCCGTTATTTTGGATAAAGCAGACATCCGCGATAAAGGTCAGTTGTCCGATGTATAGATGGTGCTCCACTGCCGCCCAAACCGCGGTGGTTTCTGACAGAATTCCGTTAGTTTACGGCACCAAATTCGAATATAAGCGTTCTGAGTTTTAAGTAGATATTTTTGTGTTAAGCTATAATTCAGACTTCCATTTTTCACTAAGCCTTCGCAAGACCTCGCCTGCTCACTGCTCACCTGCAAGCTCACTGCTCATCCATATCATATGAGCCTATCATCGATATCATGTGAGCATATCATCCATATCATGTGAGCATATCATCCATATCATGTGAGCCTATCATCGATATCATGTGAGCATATCATCCATATCATGTGAGCATATCATCCATATCATGTGAGCATATCATCCATATCATGTGAGCATATCATACATATCATGTGAGCATATCATCCATATCATGTGAACATATCACCCATATCATGTGAGCATATCATCCATATCATGTGAGCATATCATGTGAGCGATTACTTTACTCTTTTGTATTCAAAGTGTAATTTATTTTTCTCACAGACTAAATATTTTAAAGTACGTCATGCAGTAGAGTATATTATACATTATATAGTGCAATGTATGTAGGCCTTATTAATGCAATGTTTCCTGTATAAATGGGTTAGACTGGACTATCAGCTAAATCTGACCACCCACTACAGCTATTAGTCGGTTTTAATGAGGAACTTTGACAGAGCAACTAAAATTTACATAGATAATGAACCTACCTGCATAAACTATAACCAAGATATTTTTATTTTATCCTTTCACAAATATGACAAAAGTAGTTTTTTATTCCGGGATACCAGCATACTACATTCACCAACATATTTTCCAACTTATGAACTTTCTGTCACTACAATTCACTATGCTGGCTCCTCCCTAACACTATTAGATTATCAACCTTTAAAACACTTTAGTTCAACTCACTCAATAATTCCTGATTTGTCTCCTTTCATTTCTTTTAAATTTTGGTAATGAAAAATGTCATGTGATTTTGTTGATGATTAGCAAAGCCAGCTCTGCCTAGACAAGTGCCAATTATATCAGTAGCTGAGACCGTCTCTTTACTATTTATTCAACTAGAAATAGCCAAATACATCGACTGTTTTAGCTAGCTGACTCAGCCTGCTGAATGAAAATGATGAAACCCAACATTTTCCAGCAACCTGCGCAACTGCGCTCGTGCAATCATGCCAAAATATTGACAATTACAAATCAAACAGGATATCATTCCTATTCTTTTAGCAAAATACACTCAAACTATGACAGTCGTGTATTAATACCAATAAATTACATGAATTGCTAGTATATTTGCTGAAAAATATCAAAAAACTAGTGTTAGTTGGTTGATTCTGGTATTGTTGATTCTGGTGTTGATCAGTTGGTTATGGTATTGATTAGTTGATTATGGTATTGATTAGTTGATTATGGTATTGATTAGTTGATTATGTTATTGATCAGTTGATCATTGATCATTAATTCTGGTAGTGGTCAGTTGGTTTTGGCTGGTTAGCAAAACATAGTAAAATCCAGTCAGCCAAAGTTGTGATTATCTGCTTGCTTATGAAATTTATTGTCGCAGATTTGAAAGTGAAATAAAATGTTATAAAAAACAATCACACTTACGTCTACTCCCGCTAAGTATCAAAAACATAATTATAAATTAAGAATTACTGCTAAAGTTGGCAGATACTATTGATTGTTCTTCCAGATGTGATTGACAGCCAAAACAACAAGTCACAATGGATAAAATTATTGCTGAATGCTAGGAGCAGGTGACATCTTTAGTTACCCAAAAGGGTTATCCCATGCGCGAGTGACTATAACCCAATACATAAGGGTTATTCACTAAGCCGGCTGCAAGTTAATTTGGTGTAAACATAAGGAGCGATTGGGCTCTCAACTCAACGCCTCACAGGATATTTATGTTTAGCATAAGTTCTACTAAACATTCAACTGACCAATAGGAGACTTATTCAATGTATTCTCTTAAGAAAAAGCTTCTATTGCTTTCTTTATAATATAAATACTTAAATATTGTTTGAGTCATTCTCTTAGATTCACTATCAGCATTGCAGCAAAGCAATTGCATTACTATTAGTATATATTATATAGACTTACAATTGCCATATGCAATCATAATTTTATTTAATTATAACCATTATTATCATATTTCATGCTTATAATTACCATTGTTATCATTACTATTATTGTGTCAAAAGTTGTGTAAAGCCTAAATACCTTTCAGACAAAAAATTTGTCACGATATAATTAAACTGACACATGTCAAAATTGCCCTATTTACGCTCTTTCTTACAGACACAAGCAATGAAACCGAGGACACGTATCTGAATACCACACAACTAGCAAATGACAACTCAACTATACAAAAAATGATTTCAACCAATCATAGTGTGGCATTTGATGGAGAGGACATTCTAATGGGTGACTCGCTTCAAACCTCGTTTGAGGTGGATGATGTAGCACCTGCCCCTAGAGCAGAAGCCTGTCCTGTCGGTTTTATCAGATACAAGGACTCGTGCTATCATATAGTAGGTTCCAGCGAGCTGACCTGGCACCTTGCCAGTACCTACTGTCAGCTGCACGGCAGCAAGTTAGTCGAGATCAACAGTGAGTCTGAGCAAAGAATGGTAGAGGCTATGATCAGAGCGAATAATGGTAAGTTGCCTTATCAAGTGTTGACCAGCATTCAAAGTAGCTAACACAAAACATCGAGTAATGAACTTGGCACTGGGTGTGCATTTCCTAGGTGAGTGTTTGAGTTCTTTAAAAATGATGTAGCGCTGGTGAAAGAATAAAATAAATCTCAACAATGGGTGATTTCCAAGCGATGAAATGTGATGCACTCTCGAATTAGGAAAAATTCCTATTAAACAAAAAACCAGTGCATCAGAATAAACATTTATTAGTACTATTCAACTTTTTAGTCGTTTCACCTCGTTTTAAGGTAAATTGTTTGTCTCAAGTTATAACACATTCCATAGAGCCAACATAAAAAAATTCATAACTAATCTTCAATATATTAGAGGAGAAACAGGAAGATAATGTAGAAAAGTCAAAGATATCAACTGAGTTACTTTGCAATACCGTCTGAAGTCCTACCAAATTTCAAAATATATATGTATCTACGTGTATATATACTTCAGCGTTTATTAACCACCTACAATAAGTTGCTAGTCAGTGTTATGTATGTTCCACCCACCAATCAAATAGTAATAATCGACACAGCCACCGTAAGCATACATACCACTCAGTTAATGGGGCTTAACAAACACACCGTGTATAAATTATTTTCTGAGTGCAGAAACGCCACTGAAAGGGCGTTTATTTGTTTAGAACTATTTTTTTGCTAAAGATGGGAAAATATTTGTGATGGTTTCAAACTAGAAGCAGCAGTACTATCTGCGGAATATAATGACGGTTGAGAATGGATAAAATGGAGCGTACATAGTTAGTCCCAGCAGGAGCTCTCATTTGTACCTGCTTGAGCTTTCAACGCATCTATTTTCAAAACAAAATCAGTCTTCGATAAAAAATTGAACTAGGAACATGGTAAGAAATAACAGTAAACTGGGTACCATAATAATACGGCAATATTTATGATGACAAAAGACACAAGCTTATGAGGGATGCGATGGTATAAATATATAAAAATGAAACATCCCAACTATTTCAACTCATTGTTTACAAATAATTTCCATGTGATCCATGATGTCATTGGAAGCCTAATTGTACTCTTACGCTTGTTATGCTGGTTGCTCTCAAATATGTTCTAAATATATCATAACATTTGAGCAGGCTATCTGGCAGATCTGTGATGCAACACAGATCTGCCAGATAGCGCGAACAATTTCTGCAGCATTTTTCGACTATCGCTGGTAACCAACAGGCTCCTTATGTTTATCAGAAGATGATATGCACTCCTTCGAGCTAAGGTTAACAAATTAAACAAATTTTTACTGTACGTTTTGAGAAATCAGTGCTCAAAGTGACAGCAGTACAATGATGATGAAATAGACACGTAAGGACAATAGACATGGTTTTATTAAATGCGAAAAGTATATTTGTGGAAATATTTCGAGGAATGAGGTAACATGAAAGTGTAAACAGGCACATCGTGTTCAACTACCTCACATTTGAGCCATTTTGGAAAGGGATTCCAATCTACACCGTTTTTTGTGATGGCTGCTATTAACTGCTCGTTTTTGAGGTTTTAGGAGCTTGTAATACCATTTTCACATATTTTACAGCTATAACATAGCAGAGTAAGACATGGCGAATCTTTTTATATCAAATAACTGTAATGTGAAATTTGTTGCAAGTCAACCCTTAAGTAACATGTCATAAGTGCGGATATATTTACATATATACATATATATATTTATATTATTTATCAATATTATTTATTAACATATATAATAATATATAACAAATATTAATAACTAATATTGATACATAATATAAATATATAATAACTATATAATAAATATATATATATTTATTATATATTTATATTATTTATCAATATTATTTATTATATATTATTGTATATATATATTGTTATGTAAAATGTAAAGAGCATTTAGTTGTTATAATTACAAATCGCTACCAGGTGATAGCTTGCTGAGAGCAGATCTATATCTGCTTGAAACAAACTTGTAGAGATTGACTAATAGCTAAGCGCTCTTTATATTTAATATTACAGTACAATTCACTCTTCACTTAGTGTATTGAGTGCTCTCTCCTTACTCTCTCCTTATCATTCCTCATGCAACCACTGACAATCTGACGATAATGTATATATAATATACCGTAAAACCTCTAATTGAACGCCATGGCACTCTATTTTTCAACCCTTCCTCTATGGTGGCGGTGAATTGGAGGCGGTGAATTAGAGGCGACGTTCAAATAGAAGCTAGCGGTCTATTTTTCAAATAGCTCGTCAGAATTTTCGCAAGATAAATTTAGCCCTATTACGAGCGACGCGAATGTCACCTATATTTTGCCATCTTTTTCCGGTGGACCGATATTAAAAATTTTGAATGCAATAAATATGCTAACTTACCTCTAACTTGTCAAAGATCTCTTAATGTGCATAAAAAACTGAGAAATATATCTACCAGTTAATAACTATTGCTTGCAATTGACCTGCGATGGTATTATAACCTGTGTCCTACTTTGCAATTTGTTGGCATTTGCAATTTTTATTTCATTCTAAAGTTGAAGACATATTTTCATTTTATATCTATATTTAGCAATCTTGCATAAAAGCTCATTGCACACACTGATATGCTTGCTACAGTTTGCAACCAAAACTAACTCTTATGTGCAATAGAAGTGGAGTTACAAGCATCGATCCATTGTAAGCAGTGTTAAGATAGCCGCAAGATGTTATTAAATAACATGCTATAAACCTGCATATTTAGAAGTTATACAACAATAATTTATCAAATGATACAAATATATATTCATGAACAAATGACATAAACGAACCACACTTATATTACACGCAGAAACAAGAATTAACATTTTTAAAACAAAAGAATATTTCAATCGTTTGCTCGGATAGCTACATTTTGATTGTTGCTTTCAATGGAACGAACATTTTCTAGTTGACTAATACCTTCCACAATATCTTCTGGCTTTAATTTTTCTACTGCTGAACCAGTCGATAGCATCCAAACAATTTTTTGGCAAAGCAAAACTTTCACGTGCTGCATTTAGCGCTGATGCAGCGCTAAAAGTTTGCTCACTAAACATACATGTATAACCTTTGGCCCAGAGCTCGCGAACCAGTTTTTATATATGTGTCCTTCGAAGTATTAGGACTGCGTTAAACAAGGAACTACTATTAGCCTGAGATAGTTAGTAGTTATTTCTATGGCATTGCTTTTCAAGTTCCATCTACCATCGTAAATTTAAGTGGTTTTTTTTATATATGTAAGCTAATGCGAAGTAGAAAGACGGTGTTAAACAGAGAGCTACTACTAGCCTGAGACCGTTATTAATACGGTGTTGCTTTCAAAGTTTTAATGAAAAAAACGAAAAGCTTTGGAATTAGACAACGAGAGAATCAACTGTTATTGATATAAACGGTTCATTATTAATACGATTTTGTGTACACATTTTTACTGATCAATTAATAATATGGGCTCGGAAAGATCAAATAATTTCAAATGGAAGTGGCGTTCAATTGGAGAATGGCGGTCTATTTTTTAAACCTTCTCACAGGGCGGCGGTCAATTGGAGGTGGCATTCAAATAGAGATGGTGTTCAATTAGAGGTTTTATGGTATATTCATACTATTTAGTATATATATACTAAATATACTAAATATATACACAAACATATATATACACAAATATATATATATTTAAATATATATATATAAATATATATATAAATATATATATTTGTGTGTATATATATATTTGTGTATAAATATTTATTTGTGCTATGATGCATTGTGAGTAATATATATAAAATATATATATAATTAATTAATATATATTATATATATAATATGGTTAATAGCAACATGTTACTGCTTGAGAAATTGACAAAGTGTAGCAAATGGTACAACTTCAACAAGCTAAATCTGATACACTTGAAATTCTCAGCATAGCTCTTTAAAAGAGAACTCTATGAGTTAAACTCCTGATTACATTTTACAATTTAAAATAGAAAAACAACAGCACTTTTGGATTTAAAAATTTTACTGATTAAATGCTGCCAACAAATAAAATTATAAGTTTTCATAAAATGATCTATAATGGCCGCGATAGAAATTCATCAATCGGTTCACGTCAAGATAAGCTAGCAGAGCTGCCATCTCTGGTTGAAACATAATTAACTAGAAGATTTTCAAACATCTATTTGACAGCCTGCCACTTGTTGCAAGATGCCACTTGTTGCAAGATGCCAAGACTCTAGTGAACTTCCCTTCAGAATTTGACGAAGCTCGATTTGTTGACATCCTCTGCCACAATATCCGAATTGCTAAACGCAGACACGGAAAAAAATATTTGTGGAAAGAATTTTTATAGCAATGCCAATCATCTCTAGTCAACAATAAACAGAAAACAAGTGCCTCCCATCAACTATTTAGAGATGGCAGTGTCAAATATTTTCGCGCCACAATCAGGCGTGTCAGGAAAGCTTGTGCACTTCCAAAGGAAAAGTTTCCTGAATGCCGTAGGAATTATGTTGAGTAAATGCTGATCGCCAAAGAATACGGAGTGAAGCTTAAAGTCTAATTTGAGACTTCGAAGTTATCTTCTCTAATACAATGCTGAACCAGTGAACTACGCTGCTGGTCAGAGTGATACCAAAATATGTAGATGGCACTCTTTTATTGCGCACTGTATAGATATTTATTTCATAGAAAAGTCACGCAAAGCATCACCATATCATGACTGATTATCGCTTTGGTAGATAATAGCTCTATTGCTTGGACAACATAAAATGTCTTTACAGATTTAATCAGCTTCCTACATTGATAGAACAACTCCTCATTTAAGGGACGCTTACACCTCTTGCTAGGCCATCTTACATGTATATACATTGTAGATCAATTGTAACCTCCTTACTCTTTGTAAAGTTCCAGCTTTTAGACCAAAACGCTTGAATATGCTACAAACATTTCTGGTCAACCAATGTGCCACCATGGTCTGGTTGCTGCCACCTTTATGAGGTTGCTGTCACCTTTGTCAGGTTGCTGTCAACCTTGTCAGGTTGCTGCCATCCTTGTCAGGTTGCTGTCAACCTTGTCAGGTTGCTGCCACCCTTGTCAGGATGCTGTCGCACTTGTCAGGTTGCTGCCACACTTGTCAGGTTGCTGCCACCCTTGTCAGGATGCTGGCATCCTACGCAGGTTGCTGTCACACTTGTCAGGATGCTGTCATACTTGTCAGATTGCTGCCACCCTTGTCAGGATGCTGTCACTCTCGGCAGGTTGTTGTCACATTTGTCAGGTTGTTGCCACACTTGTACAAAACTAAAATTTTTACCTTGACTCACACAAAATTGTATTATCACTCACATCTCATTATCGGAACAATTTTAAATCGATTGTCAAATATGTTACTATCATTGTGTTAAGACTATCGCTTTAGGGAATGTTGATAAAAAGGGTTTAATGGCAGACTTTCGTACCATACAAGTAAGCAGCCAGAACCAAAACAAAAATGCATTGTAATATCTCTTCACAGCCATGTGAACAGCAGGAGTAATACACAATTTTCATCATAGTATGTTTTTATATAAGAGTCAGGCCCGAGAATAATATTGTAACACAGAGGATCATTATTAAAAGTTTACTTTTATACCCTGTATCTCGCTGTTATCCCCCCTGTATTTCGCTGTTATCCCCCTGTATCTCGCTGTTATCCCTCTGTATCTCCCTGTTATCTCCCCTGTATTTCGCTGTTATTTTCCTGTATCTCGCTGTTATCCACCCTGCATCTCGCTGTTATCCCCCTGTATCTCGCTGTTATCCCCCTGTATCTCGCTATTATCCCCCCTGTATCTCGCTGTTATCCGCCCTGTATCTCGCTGTTATCCCCCCTGTATCTCGCTGTTATCCGCCCTGTATCTCGCTATTATCCCCCTGTATCTCGCTGTTATCCGCCCTGTATCTCGCTGTTATCCCCCCTGTATCTCGCTGTTATCCCCCCTGTATCTCGCTGTTATCCCCCCTGTATCTCGCTGTTATCCCCCCTGTATCTCGCTGTTATCCCCCCTGTATCTCGCTGTTATCCCCCCTGTATCTCGCTGTTATCCGCCCTGTATCTCGCTGTTATCCCCCTGTATCTCGCTGTTATCCCCCCTGTATCTCGCTGCTATCCGCCCTGTATCTCGCTGTTATCCCCCCTGTACCTCGCTGTTATCCCCCCTGTATCTCGCTGTTATCCGCCCTGTATCTCGCTGTTATCCCCCCTGTATCTCGCTGTTATCCCCCCTGTATCTCGCTGTTATCCGCCCTGTATCTCGCTGTTATCCCCCCTGTATCTCGCTGTTATCCCTCCTGTATCTCGCTGTTATCCCCCCTGTACCTCGCTGTTATCCCCCCTGTATCTCGCTGTTAGCGATGATCAACTTGCACAAAATTTTATTAAATTTTATCAGAAAGTATCGTTATTTTTCTATCATTTGCAATTGCTTTTGATGTTTGAGGTGATCTGACTGCCAGGATGTGCCAAGATTAAAATCAATAAAACTTTATTGCGGTTATAATGCTCAGATCAAGCCCAAGTGCGATTATGACGTCTAAAGTTGTAAAGAGACTGACAGAATAGAGACGCGTAATGCTGCAACTTGATCGTAATAGCCGATATCAACTATTGCAATGGTAACAACTAGTGACGCCTTTTCACAGGTATTTTTCTTCTGTTTCAATCATGATCAAGTTTTGTCAATTTTAATGTTGGAACATCCTGGCAACCAGATTCCATCAAACATCAAAAACAATCGCAAATGATAGAAAAACGCAGATACTTTCTGATAAAACCTATTGAAATTTTGTGTAAGTTCATCTTTAAAATAGAGTATACTCTCCTATATACATGTAACTTACTGTAAGTTACATGTATATAGTAGAGTATACTCTCCTATATACATGTAACTTACTGTAAGTTACATGTATATAGTAGAGTATACTCTACTATATACATGTAACTTACAGTAAGTTACATGTATATAATAGAGTATACTCTACTATATACATGTAACTTACTGTAAGTTACATGTATATAATAGAGTATACTCTACTATATACATGTAACTTACTGTAAGTTACATGTATATAGGAGAGTATACTCTACTATATACATGTAACTTACTGTAAGTTACATGTATATAATAGAGTATACTCTACTATATACATGTAACTTACTGTAAGTTACATGTATATAGTAGAGTATACTCTACTATATACAAGTAACTTACTGTAAAAGGCGCCTACCTACGTGTACATTTACCTACATGTACATTTATCTACAACTATTTTGCAGATGGAGGCGCCTACTGGATCGGCGCAACAAACCGTCTTGGACGAGGCAACTGGACATGGGACTCGAATTCAGAGCCTTTAGAGTTTAGCTGGTGGATCTCGGAATGGAACGGATGGGTGAATGAGATAGAAAGACTCAGCTGCGCTCTTATTGACAAATCAGAATTCAATCAGTGGATGTTCTGGCCATGTGAACACAACTTTTTCATGACAGGAAAGAAACATGCGAGTCAAATTGGAATTGGACTTATTTGTGAAAAAGAGTCACCGAGACCCTCCAGGCAAGAACGTCAAGGCAAAGCCAAAAGGAGAAGACGACAGAGAAGAAAAAACCGTCGCAACTTGCTACATACAAGACACTGGCGTCGGTTTCGATTGTAAAAGACAAATTTGCACCTCTGTGATCTTATTTATTGGCATTATCCTTTATTGGTTCAAAAACCTTCATTTAAAGTTTTTTGAAAAGTGGTCAACTCTTTGTCGGAATTAATGTTTAATATTTGTTATGCGGATGTAATCCACAAACTTCAAACAATATCTATAGAATAACCTAAACCAATGACATAGTCGCTGGATATGTGTAAGTGTGTTATTCTGCTGACTTAGCTGACTTATCCGCTATTTTACTAGTCGCTGTAAATCTCATGACAGTTTTCGAGTCAAATGATATAAGTATATCCATATATCTCATGTGAATATGCATATATATTTGGTGTATACATATGCATATTTACATGAGATATACCCTTATTAAATGCTCCAGAGACCCTGTACATAATCAAGCATTCCATGACATTCCGTGTTGATTGCTCAGTTCTCATACAAACTTTGTACATAGCCCGTCACATGAAATGTTGTCATTATATTTACTAGCTATAGTTTTATACCTTTTTACTTTTGCCCACTGTTGTATCCCATCGACCCCTCTACATTATCAAATGTGTTTATACAATTTATATGATAGAAATAAACATAACGCTATCTCAAAGAATTTGCTTATAAATGTTATACAATTTAAGTCATATACATGTACTAGCCGAATGCCTGGCGTTGCGTGAGTGTTAAAAATCAGCTTATAAACAATGGCAAGTAATGTAGTTGCCTGCTACTTGCCATTAGCCTGGCAAATTGCCAATGACTAATTTGAGTAAGCTAACATCTGTATTGCTAAACTTACTAATAATTAGTGACGGTCATATCCAGAATAGCAAATTTTAGCCGACATAACGACTCATATCAAGGCTATTAGAAAGGACTTGGCCATGTCATTGACTTCCCAGATCCAAAGCAAGAATGAGATTCAGCGAACTGTACAAAACTGAATGCTGGAGACAAGAGTGCACTGAGGAAACACAATGAAGCATTTGATGAGGAGAACGTCGATGAAGCTTTAAATCTGGCTTATGCAAGTTCAATCTGAAAATATGCCAGTTAAAGTTCGACTTGCAACAAAATTCACATTACAGTTATTTGGTATCAAGAGATTCACCATGTTTTACTCTGTTGTGTCGTATATGCCAAATATGTGGAAATGTGATTACAAGCTCTTAAAACTTCAAAAACTAAAAGCCGCCGTAGATTGGAATCTTTTTATTTTGATGACGTAGCTACGCAATTTGGTTATCGTCTTGTCACGTATGTTCTTACGTGAATTGAAAGGCCAATAAAAAGCTCAATATAAAACTTATCGTAGTACTAGTTTATGACAAACACTTCGGGTTTTACCGAAGACCCCGTATAGAATATAGATGCTCGCTACTTTACAGTTTTGTTTCGGCTTGGTCTAATCGGCAAGTCGTAATCTGATCATGTGATCCAATACTTCGCAAATAATTTCTGCAGCACTTTTCGATTATCACAAGTGACCAACAGGCTCGTCATGATTATCAGACAATGATATGTACTCCTTCAAGCTAAGGCTAAAAAATTAAACGAATTTTTACGGTAAGTTATAAGATATCACTGCTAAAAGTGACAGCATTACGATGACGATAAAACAGACGCGTAAGAACAATAGACATAATTTTATTGAATGCGTGAAATATATTTAAGAAAATATTTCGACGAATAAGGTTGCAAGAAAGTGTAAACAGAAATCATTTCTCACAACTACATCACATTTGAGCCGTTTTGAAAAGGGAATCCAAACTACGGCTGTCTCGTGTGGCTGCGATTTTCTGTTCGTTTTTGAGCTTTTAAGAGCTTGTAATCACCTTTCCACATATTTCGCACCTACAACACAACAGAGTAAGACATGGTGAATCTTTTCATATCAAATAACTGTAATGTGAATTTTGTTGCAAGTCAACCTTTAATGGCCTTATTTATCTTGCCAATTCCAGTAGTTTTCGCACAGTATGTAGATACTAATCATGCACCAGCACAGGTAAAAAGACAGCCACACTATCAATAGATAGTACGACAGCCTGGCAAATTATGTCTCAGTGGAAGGCAAATAAGTCTTAATGCAAATCTTGGAGATTGCAGTGGTACATGGATGAATCTGGAATGTTCTGTAGAACGTATAGCTGAATGACTCTATAAAACTAAGACTGATTGTATTGTTCTCATTATCACAAAGATTATAAAATGTGTCACAGAGAAGGAGGCAAAGCAGCCCTGCTGGAATACATTCACTTTGTTTCCATGACACGGATAATCCACGTCATGGATAATCCATGACATGGATTATCCATGACGTAGACAATCCGTGAGTTTGCATCATCTGCAAGATAGAAACGGCAAAAAACCTCCGATTCAAACGAGTTTTGTTACGCGCAAATTTTTATCAGATGCTTCATGCTTGCCAATAATGAAAACGGCATATGTGAATGGTTTGCAAAAAATGGGGTGTAAGCTATTCCATTTAAAATGTTTTCCACATCTCAGTCATTTCTATTTCGCTTTTAGCAGTTCCAAGCGCTTCAACTCAAAGAATAACTTTCACATAATACTTATACTTTTAAATAATAACGAACACTCCATTCAGCGATGAAGAGATATTTACATTGCTGTATCTGATAGAACTTATTGTGTAAAAGCAATACTAATTCTGAAACACAGCGCCAGGATAACCATGCAAAGGAAATGTATTGCTAAATCCATTGTGTCTAAAAGAAGTGCTACTGAGTGAGACAGGAGGGTGCGGCTATGACCTCTGGCTATGACCTCTGGCGTAGAATTCCTTATCTTTGTTAACAAAACGCCCGCATTAATCAACAACACGCGAACACCTATTGGAATCTTGTCGTATGGTAACTCAAGGTGCACACAACTCCAGATCCGCATTATCCGCACCAGAGAAATATAGTGAATTATAACAGTGTTAGTTTTAAGCAATAGCTTATTTTTAGTTAGCTATTCAGATATTTTCTCACAACTAAAACTGGTTAAATACTATATTTCCATGGTGCGGACGATCTGCATTTGGAGTTGTGTGCACATTGAGTTACTGTGACAAATGTTTCAACGGATGTTCGCATGTTGTAGATTAATACGGGCATTTTGTTAAAAAAATATGACATTCTACGTCAGAGATCATTGCCACGAAATCTTGTCTCGCTTAACATCACGATTTTGAAATGGAAACAATTGAAGTGTTGAAAATGTTTAAAATGGAATAGCTTACGCAACATTTTCTTGCGCATCTGTAGCAAATACTGTTTTCATCTTTTGCAAGCATGAAACATTCGGTGGAATTTATGAGTAACAAAAGTTGGCAGACTCACGGGTTTACGATGTTTCCATCTTGCGAATGACCTTGAGTTGCTGATGAACTACGTTATGGAAGCATAGTTATAGTTTCCCCAACAGCTGAGCCGCATTCAGAGTGAGATTATATGCCAAATCAGAAAGACTAGTGTTCTCTTGCCTATATAGTAGTACTTACCAGCTTCACATCTGCATGCGAACCTTTCCGCCTCATATCCTGTATTTCCTTGGCAAGCCTCTATGAAATAAGAGAAAAACAGCAGTGACTCGGCAGAGCTTGCAAAAGAAACCACATCTAGCCTCAATTACTGTTATTTTTAAATATTATAGCAACTTACGATTCTGACCTTTGAGAACTCAGCTACTTGGAACTTCTGCCATTCCAGACTCGGGGCATAGCCTAGAGGTGCAGGAGAGGACTGGGGCACCTGAGCAAGATAACAGTCATGATAAAATGAAACATGGACAATTCGTAGCTAAATACTGATTAACATTCACTGTGTTTCTATGCTTTGAATGGTTTCGAAGTTGCCCACTGTTTCACTGTTTCCACTCTACTGTTTCGACGATTCAAAGTTGCACTATGGATATTTCCAAGATTCGCGATGGATCCTTCAAAACAAAATATACTTGGTAAAGTTGACTCGCTTTCTGGCCATGGTCACTTTTCAATTTATGCGTAGTCAACTATGTAGTTCCACTAAAAAGGAGACTATTACGCCCTCCTCGTACAAGTAACCCATCCTTGGCATGTCAATGTTCATGTAAAGACAAAACAAGTAGAAACAGTAGAGTAGCAGCGAAACATTTTCATATTAGACACCCGTGTGGTTGAGTGCTGAAATTTTTTACCTCCATCGGGGAGAGCTTAGCCGAGTATTATTGATTCTGATTCATCAGCAGCACCTCCGAAGCCATTCAAAGCATGAAAATATTGCCGTGTGTTAACGTTAATACAACGATACTCGGGTGATCATCTGTGATAACTATGTTTACACTATCACAAACCCATTCGCAGTTACATCAGTGAACGATCCGTGGTCTAAGCATTCTCATTATACAATCCGATCGTGGAAACGATGAAATACTAGTCCTGCAGCGACTGTCATGGAAGAAAATATAGATTGAGCAATCTATGACAGCCAATCACCATAGCCTAAGTGGTACACATTGCACAGGCTGTCACCATAGCCTAAGAGGTACACATTGCACAGTCTGTCGTGGATGCGCGAGCTATAGAAAAGTTTGACAGCTATAATATTTCTCGACGTAGACGCGCTGTCTTGACGATGCCATCAGTTTACGATGCGCTTAGTGGACGAATAATCGCGGAGAGGACAGCACTGACATACGTCGATATCATGTGAACCAACCTTTACCAATCCATTGCCATCTTCGCATACTCTAGTCACTATATTATATACAGTAATAATCAAGTCAAATAAAAACATCTGTAAGAACACAAATATCTGTGACTCACATAGTTCATGGTCGACCTTGACATGACCTTGTCACTACAGCTCGGTGATTTTGCCTGCAACGGTAATTCGAGCTCAACAGTAACAGTGGAAGGACACGACCTCGCTTCCATTCTAAAAGCAAAGTAGTTGACCTGTTCTTAAAGTAGCGAGATCGCTAACATTCAGTTCACAATCGAAAGCACAGGTTTGTAAAATGATTGGTAATTTCTACTATTTTGCAGTTACCAGTTGCAGTCACAATCCTCCCCAACAGACCAGTAGATAAGATATGTATGAACTGAAAGCAATTACATGTGTGATTACTACTAACTAGTACTGCTAACACAAGTTGTTTTTATAAATCACCTACATCAAAACTCATTCAAACTTGATCTCAGCCAATAAAATTCACTAGCAATCCATGAACAAGTGAATCAGCAATGATTAATATCTCAATATAGAACATTTTAGACAGCCTAATCCTCAGACATGATACAGAGCGTAGATCGATATGTGATAGTAAATATCAAATACTACAGTGTCCATGACAACATAGCAAAAGTTAGTTACAAAGTTGAACTGAACCTGGCAAACATGTATAACCCTAAAAACGGCTGCCATTGATACTCAAATAAATCTTCAAATAAAGATAGAACCTATCGCCTCATTTTTGTTGTAGCTCTTTCGGGCATGTCTGCACCACTAATTACATTTGCCCTTCTTTAGATAGGCCCTCAGCCTTTTTTGTAATTGCTAACCAAAATTTGAGCTACTACAAACAAAATTTTAGTTGTCCTTGTGGTTCCTTTGAACCATTTTGACAGTGTATAAAGCTGTCCTTGTGGTTCTTTTGAACCATTTTGACAGTGTATAAAGCTGTCCTTGTGGTTCTTTTGAACCATTTTGACAGTGTATAAAGCTGTCCTTGTGGTTCCTTTGAACCATTTTGACAGTGTATAAAGCTGTCCTTGTGGTTCCTTTGAACCATTTTGACAGTGTATGAAGCTGTCCTTGTGGTTCTTTTGAACCATTTTGACAGTGTATAAAGCTGTCCTTGTGGTTCTTTTGAACCATTTTGACAGTGTATGAAGCTGTCCTTGTGGTTCTTTTGAACCATTTTGACAGTGTATAAAGCTGTCCTTGTGGTTCTTTTGAACCATTTTGACAGTGTATAAAGCTGTCCTTGTGGTTCCTTTGAACCATTTTGACAGTGTATAAAGCTGTCCTTGTGGTTCCTTTGAACCATTTTGACAGTGTATAAAGCTGTCCTTGTGGTTCTTTTGAACCATTTTGACAGTGTATAAAGCTGTCCTTGTGGTTCTTTTGAACCATTTTGACAGTGTATGAAGCTGTCCTTGTGGTTCTTTTGAACCATTTTGACAGTGTATAAAGCTGTCCTTGTGGTTCCTTTGAACCATTTTGACAGTGTATAAAGCTGTCCTTGTGGTTCCTTTGAACCATTTTGACAGTGTATAAAGCTGTCCTTGTGGTTCCTTTGAACCATTTTGACAGTGTATAAAGCCGGTTACTCATTGCTAAAAGCCAAAATAAATGTTAAACAAATATCACAACTTCAAAAAGATAAAACAAATATTATGAAACTTGCAGCAACTTTCTCTAGTTGCTGATTTGTGCATTTGATGAACAATTTGTGTATGCTAATACATATCTACATTCATCAATGCCACTATGTCATTGTGTCTGTCTATTAGTCTGCATGAACGCATGCGTTTTCACATTTGTGGGCCGATTTCATCCACGCACACATGTTTCAGGTCCTCAACCAGGTCAGTTAAAATATTTGGTCTCAAAACTCGATTTGGTTCCCACAAATCAGCCTCTTAAACACCCACCTGCGGGCTATAATGCTAGGGCTATAATGCTAGTCTAGTACGAGTCTAAAGCTAGCGGTGTGCAATCTTAAATAGCATTTAAATTGCATTCCATTGTATACAGGCTCGATAAAAAATTGTTTTTTGGGGTGTATGTGAAAAATGTCATTGTCTTTCTGTCGATAATTTGTCATTTTCTCCTAGCTGATAAAAGAATTAGATACAAGTGATATGGGAGAGCTAAGCCACTCTCTCTCTCTCTCTTTACCTGTTTTTCTAAACGCAAACCACTGCTGATAATTTAGCTAACAAAAAGTTGATTAAGAAAGCAGTAGAAAGGTCAATAATAGAAAGAAAGGACAATTTGAAGGTTGAAGTCCTCAGGCTTTCTACTTTTCAGCTTATTTTTAGTATGTAACCGACTACCTGCTGTGCCACCTTAGCAATCTCCGTGGGTGTTCATTGCTTTCTGTCCTTCGAATTAAAAATAATTAGCTACTGATTTTGACAAGGCTTAAATATTTTATGATTTATGGTATTGTATCTTGTATCATCTTTAACTATTCTTCATTCTTTCATAATTACCCTATTTCCTCTCAAAACGGCTAAGCAATTCGAGATGACATAAAACTGAGTCCAGTAGTAATTGCTGCCAGACAACAGTTTGTGGTAAATTCAATCGATATAACCTTTTTTGGAATGGATACGAGTACTGCCTCTCTTGCAACCTTTGAGACTCATGACATATAAAATGCTTGGCCTATGAGAGCAAGACCATTTTTATTTTACTTCAACAACCTTTTAGCTATGATTACGCATTTGAATTAGGTGTTTCCTTTGACAATGCCTGTAACTGGTGTTGACATCAATGACATGTTAATACATTTACACATGTTCTCTCTGGATGAAAACTGCTTATGCACGCAATCAATGAGTCCAATATTATATTAACTTCATGCAATATTGTTACTCATTTATTAAAAACCTGTTACCTGTCTAACGTTTTGCACTTCATAGGATTCTTATAAGTTTTCATCTCAATTTAATATTAATGCACCACTATCGCTAGATAGAAATGTTGTCATTTTGTTACATGAAGCAGTCCATTTTGTACCTCAACGCGGCACTTTAGAGATTACAATTGTAGTGCTACTACAACTGATAACAAGCTCTACAACTCCTATTGCAGAATGCTTACACAAGCTAAAAACTGTCCTACAGTAACTGATATAAATTAGCAGCATATCTATTGAAAACCAATGACCTTAACTACTAGATTGTATCATTTTCTCCAAAGAGAAACATGGGCACAGAGTGTTTTGCCAATGGTTGCGGCTATTTTCATGAAGCTATTGCTGCTTTGGTTTGTTATTGTGTAGCTTTAATAGAAACAATAACTAATGCTAACTTCATCTGCTTCATGTGGTTGTGAATTATGTAACTGCCCTCCCGGAATTTTGTAATGAAGTTGAGCACAGATGTATAGATGTATTTGTTGCGGCATATTTACATTTTAACACCGTGAAACTAAAAGTTTTTAAAGCTTGATTAACATATGACATATAGCTAATAAAATATAATGTGAAGTGTTGACAAGAATTAGAAAAACTAATGACAATAAATCAGGGTAAACAATAATCTAAAAAATAAAAACGTACATATAGAGAAACATACTTTTTCACCCCTTTCCAGGAAAGAGTTAGGTGTACAATACGGTTTCTGTTATAATCTAGTTATAAAAAAATCTACACTCTCTAAGAATATAATATGAAATTAATGAGAAAACAGTTGCAGGAAATTTATATAAAACTAAAGGAGAACCATCGTATTGTAAATAGTGACAACATAAGGCAGCAGTGATTTCATTTATTTCTTTTACTTTGGGGGAATACTAAAAACATATATGTTTAAGAGTAGGAGAATGTTGAAGAATGGTGAATCATACTAAGGTAAACAATTCGAGCAGCTTGTGCTTGTACATTTGAATATGAATCGCCAGTGATAAGGCATTACACCATTGAGCTGATTTACACTTGTGGTTATATGCATTATATTGATGGATTGGCATACTTTCATACTGTGCGTTTTTGTAGTAACATGATAGTCAAGATGTGCATGTTATACCCGTTTACAATAATGGTTGATAAGTTATTCAGCTCTTATGCTACATCCAGGACTAATTTATAGGTCAGTTAATTGAAAGTTTTTACCTGACTCTACGAAGGTAGTCTAAACCGTTAGCCGGTGGCAACTCCAATTCATATAGAGTGTCAGAATCTTCTGCAACTGGAAGAACTGGAGTGATGCCAAAGTCATCGTCCTCCATAATACTATGGATTAATATCGCAAACTTCACAACATCTACAATTTAATGATTAACCGAAACAAAAAATAAGCAAAATGATTATATTATAAATCTGATTGTCATGCATAGTTAACATTCGTTTGGTTTATGCAACGCTTGGTTTGAATTTAAACAGCAAAAATGACCCACACAAAAACAAATTCTATAACAAAACACTAGTGATTTATAATGAAACATATGCAACTACAACCTTGCAATAACAATAAATTAATAAGTACATGTGTTAAAGCATGGAACGTCGGCTATCTGCCTACACAGACACCACTTCAATAGCGTAACAAAAACCTATTTGAGCATCGCGGTGGAGAGCTGTTTACAACTCAGACGAATATTGGAATCGCTACCAAGCTCTAGCACCTGACGCTATGACGGGACGGAGTAGCACTGTCGAATTATATAACACTTGCGTCGTGAAAGTCACGCGCATCCTTCAGGATCTCGGGGATTTATTTTACAAGTATCTTTTGGCGATGGCTTCTGCCGCAGAAAATGTTCTTCCTGCTACTATAATAAAGCAACTAAATGACAGATTGTACGAAAAAAGAAAAGCTGCAGCTTTAGAAATTGAAAAGTAGGTAAAAATGATTTGTAAGTTGTTGATCGATAATAAACATCTTGTCAAGCAGCGTTCCCACACCTGCTCTACACTAAAGTCGTGTGCATAGAATGTTTTCCATTCACGAGTAATTCATTTAAACTTCTATTCATTGACACTGAATTTATTAAACATTTTGAAGTTTATTTACTATTGGGATATAAACATATATAACCAACTTCAATCCTCATCAGTTATGTAACCCTATTTTTAAGAAGGGAGAAAGAGAAAATCTCAGTAACTATAGTCCGGTTTCAATGACATGTATCTCTTGCAAGCTTCTCGAGCACATACTGCTTGAAGTATGTGAGCAGCACATACCAGTGCTGCTACCAACTGGGACACAATTCAGTTCTGTGACTAGCTTCGACACAACTCAGCGCTGCTACAAACTTGTCTGCAACTTTGGCCTGAAGCTAATTTTGACCCAACTCTGCTTCTACAAACTGGGGCACAGTTTAGTGCTTCAACAAACTGGGCAAAACTAAGTGCTGCAGCAAAGTTGACACAACTCTGTAGATGTTTTTCAACTGAGTTGCATCCACATAGCCACCTAGAGGAATGTTTCACAATTTATGTTTCATCTTTCAGCCCAGGTTGTGGCAGTTTTCTGGCAGTTGTTTTTCAAACAAAATATATGTAGGGAATGATGGATGTTGTTCATGCATGCCAAAGTTTTTTTTACATATATTTGCTTTACAGAGTTAGAGAGGTGAGCCACAGTTGTAATAGAAGCTGCTAAAATATGCTTATTTGAGTCTTCCATATATAGGGAGTGCAGGATATATTTTGGTAGCTGGTGTGTGGAAAGGGTGCAATACGTGATCATACTGGAGAATGTTCATGGTTGAAAATAACCTTCATTTTCCATATTGTTCTCAAAAGAAGACCTGTACTAGATACTGCTATCTAGAAACTAGTATTAGCACTAGAGGTGGAACGAGACAGGTTTTTTAAGTTCGAGACGAGACTCGAGACACTGTCTTGTAAAAATTCGAGACTCGAGACACGAGACAGTAAAATAATGAGCATTTGGTGATGATTTCAATACACAAGTACTAGCGTACTTGGTATATATAAAATTGATAAACCATTTTTAAATTGAATTTTCACCTGGTGTAAACGATTTAAATACAACATTTTAATAGTGATATGCATGTAGTTTTTGTAAACAAAAGTGACACAAACAGCTCTAAAATACCGAAGTTATATATTTCTAAGAATTTTGAGCTTGATTGATAATAATTATTATAAACATATTGCTTTGTACATGTATATTTTTACCATCTATTAAATAGGTCTTACTTTTTAATGTAATGTTTAATGAAACCGATAGCCGTTGCTCTACAAAGAAATACCGCAACTAAAAGAACGCACGATAACACTGTTATAGATTTAGTTTAGTTATTAGTTTAGAGGTTATATTGTGACTTCCGTTAGACCGTGAGACAACCTCAATGGCGGATGCTGCTTGTGTTATAACTTACATAAATAAATCCTAATAAATACTTGTTTATACCTGACATCTGATCCTGTAATTAATCAAAACTAAAACATGGCGCTGTGTGTAGGATCAGCAAGCACCCTATGATTGATGTGAACTGTCAGGAGTGAGACATTGTCTCAACAAAGCGTGCCACAGGCAAATCAGTCTATCAATGGAATATTGATCTGACTTTAATCCTCTCAGATAAGTGCAGTATAGTAACCATATAGTATTCTTCAGTCTACAGAAATTATGCCAGCAGTAAAACCTCCCAGTAAACTGGATTTCACTAATGCCAGTGAAATGTGGCCTGAGTGGAAAAAGCGTTTTGCCAGATATAGGAGTGCAGCTGACATTGATGCCAAAACAGCCCAGAAACAAGTGGACATACTCATTTTTGTAATGGGGGAAGAAGCTGAAAAAATATTCCCTTTGCTAACAGTAGCACCTGATACTAGTGGTACGCCTGCGAATACATTGTATGCCAGAACATTAGCTGCGTTTGATGCATATTTCCAACCCAGAGACTGCTCACTACAGTATACTGTTTTCTAACCGTGTTCAGGGTAATCATGAATCTAGTGAGGAATACATTAGAGCGCTATATGAGTTAGTCACCAAATGTAATTGGGGAGATGAACAACAAGTGTCTATGTTGAGAACAAGAATCTTGGCTGGTATGAAAGATAAAGAGTTATCCAGGGAGTTGCAATTAGATGACCGTGTGACTTTAGATGCAATTAAATCAAAAATGAGGGCCAAAGAAATAATTCTCAAGCATCAGAGAGAGGAAGTAGATGGGCTAGGCAGCTCTAGCAGCTCAGTAGGAAATTCAGTAGGCCTAGGTGCTGAAGGAGGAGTGGCACCAGTGAATGCAATAAACCGAAAGTGGAGAGGTCAAACTACACCTCATTCTGACAAAAAACTGGTTTTTGACTGTAAATATTGTGGGGGTAGCCATGCACAAGGCCGGTGTCCCGCGTATGGAAAGCGGTGTAACACATGCAATCTATTCAATCGTTTGCCCGAGCGTGCAGACAAGGCCGAGGACAGAGAAGTGACAATTCTCTAAAAACTCTATCTGTAGAAGTAGATTCTCAATGGGAGGGTAATGCGTATGGAAAGCATCAGGCACTGGCGGTGTCTGTAGGAAACCCAGACTCTGAAGAAGAGAGTGACATTGAATTTTCAGTTTTTAGTGTTAACGGGGGTGATGGGGGTTGGTTCTTAGATATTTCTATTGTGGACAAAATTGTAAAATGTCAAGTTGACACGGGGGCCCAGGTAAGCATTATGGACATGTCTACTTTGAAGAGTTTGGGGGTTAGTCGCATCAAGAGCACTAGGATTTCACTACTGGGTTTTGGGGGCCAACAAATTCGGCCACTCGGTAAAGTCTCATTGCGGGTGACAATCAATAAAAGGGCATGCGAAACGATGTTTTATGTAGTTGATGGTTCAGCGCATCAGGGGACTCTGTTGGGATTACCTGCCATCAAGGATTTGAGGCTCATACCGGGTGTAAATGTAGTAAACGAGCTGTCAATCAGCAATGCCGGTTCTAAAAAATGTGAAGACATTGTGAAAAGGTATGAGAGTGTTTTCCAGGGTTTGGGTAAGCTTAAAAACGAAATCAAGTTTCAGTTAAAGCCCTCAGCTGTGCCTAAAGCAGTAGCACCTAGAACAATACCACAGGGTATTAGACAAAAGTTCAAAGATGAATTGAACAAACTGGAAAATGATGGTATCATATGTAGGGATGACGAGCCCTCCGAGTGGCTAAGTCCAACAGTAACTGTTAGAAAACCAAATGATAAGATCACAATATGCTTGGATCCACAGTACTTAAATACTCAATTGATCAGAACACGGTGTCTCATTAGTACCAGCACAGAGATATTTGCTCGTCTACATGGGGCTAAGTATTTCAGTTGTTTAGATGGGAAGCAAGGCTTCCACCAGTTGCCATTGACTTATGAGTCTTCGAGGCTCACCTGTTTCGTCACACCATACATTAAGTTTAGATACCTCAGATGCCCTATGGGTATATGTAACGCACCTGAGCTATTTCATGCCAAAATGGTTGACATGTTACAAGGCATTGAGGGAGTAGAGGTATATATCGATGATATTTTGATCCATGCCAAAACGTTAGAGCAGCATAATGATAGGCTACGCCAAGTTTTAGAGAGATGTAAAAGCGCTGGCCTAACCCTAAACAAAGAGAAAAGTGTTTTTGGACAACAAGTGGTGACTTTTCTAGGTCATGAGTTATCCGAACACGGCGTCCGACCTGGGGCCGACAAGGTAAGTGCTGTGAAGAATATGGTCATACCCACTGATAGCAAAGCAGTTGAGAGGGTACTCGGATTTATAAACTACTTTTCCAAATTCATTCCAGGGCTGTCTGAATTGACTTACCCTTTGAGAGATGTGTGCAAAAAGTCGAAGGAATTTATCTGGGAGATTAAGCAAGCCCAGGCTTTTGAGGCATTGAAAAAGAGTATCCTTGATGCTTCCACTCTTTCTTACTTTGATCCAAACTCTCCAGTCACCCTCTCAGCTGATGCTAGCTCTCATTCTTTGGGAGCCGTACTCCTACAGGATGGTAGGCCCATTGAGTTTGTGGCTAAGTCTCTAACGGAAACCCAACAAAGGTACTCGCAAATCGAGAAGGAGCTGTTGGCTACTGTTTTTGCATGCAAACGATTCCGATATTACTGTTTGGGCAGACATGTCACCATTGCCTCAGACCACAAACCGCTGTTGGGTATCATGGAAAAAGAGATAGCCACGCTTTCCCCTAGGCTGGCCGCCATGCGACTGGAGCTACTAAGTTACACATTCACGCTGACTTATGTTCCGGGTAAGGACATGGTAATAGCTGATACTTTCTCCAGAACGTGCCCTGCAGGTACAGGGCTGGTAGAAGATCTGGGACCGGATCCGCTTATGCAGGTTTGCAATGTGGTAATTAGATCTGAAAAGACTATGTGTAAGTATGCCCTGGCTACGAGGAATGATGAAGAACTGGCTGTAGTGCTGCAGTTCATCAGGGAAGGGTGGCCAACTGCCAGACGAGCGTGCCCAAGTCAGGCTTTACCCTACTGGAGTCTGAGAAATAACCTAGTTGAGGTAGGGGGTATTGTATTTTACGGCAGCAGACTAGTAATTCCGGTAACATTGAGAAATGAGGTTTTAGATACATTGCATTCTGCTCATCAGGGTATAACTAAAACATTACAACGCGCTCAGACAGCTGCCTTTTGGCCTGGCTTAAGACGGCGGATAGAAGACAAATGCATGGCTTGTGAGCCTTGTCGTACAGTGGAAAGAAAAGGTAAGAAAGAACCACTGATTCCGGTACCAATACCAGATTTCCCATTTCAGAAAGTTGGTGTCGATTTGTTTGGTTTCAAAGGTAAGGAGTACCTTATGATAGTAGACTATCTTTCCAAATGGCCGGCGATAAAAGAATTAGCGACCACAACTGCTAAAACTGTGGCACAAGCACTATCACAAGTGTTTTCAGATTTTGGGACTCCGCAAGTACTGGTATCAGATAACGATCCTCGGTTCTCGTCTTCATATTTTAGAGAATACTGTAATTCAAAAGAAATTAAGCATGTCACCAGTTCGCCGCTTCATCCCTCAGGGAACGGCCAAGTTGAGCGAACTATTAAAACGGTAAAGTCGATGATGGGTCGATGTGTTGACTGGTGGGAAGGGTTAACCACTCTCCGCAACACGCCGGTTGCAGAGGGCTTGCCTACCCCTGCCCAGCTGCTGCAGGGGCGCTCTCTGCGGGATGGTCTGTCCCTCCCAGAAAGTAGGTATCAAGTTCAGACATACGAGTTAGGTGATATCAGATTAGCACTAGGCGAATGCAAAGCAAAGGATAAGTATTACCATGATAGAAAAGCTGGGCCTGAAAAAGAAATGTTTAGATCAAAGCAACAAGTATATTTCAGAACTGCAAAGGATACATGGATACAAGGTGAGATTGTGGATACACATAGTGATAGATCATATTTAGTGAAGACAGCCAACAACATGGTATTCAGACGTAATAGTATAGATATACAAAGTAGTCAAGTCAATAGCTCAGGGCCTCCTAAAGAGTTTCCTATGCCCAACAATGATTCAGAAATTATAAAAAATGCAAGTGCTGGGGATCCAAACAGAGTCCGCACAAGCAAACCAGGGGGTTCTGATGAACTGTCGACTAGCATCGTGAGCGCACCGCAAATTGTCCGAGCATCGAGTCCGGTGGTAACGCGGTCTAGATTTGGCAGAGAACTAAAAAGACCTGCGTATTTAGATCAGTATGAGTGTTCATAAGTGGGTCCTGAGCCGTGGTCGGCTGATACCTCATGCTCTTGGGTGGGGTTCCGGGTGCTTGGGTGGGATCCCGTGTTTTACTTAGAGATTATAGTTTTTCTTGGTAGTTAGTAGTTGTAGTTTACTTGTTGGATATTATATTGTTTGACAATCACATTTACAAGTTTGGGTTCTACCTTTTATCTCTGGAAATGGTTTATGGTTTAAACATTTTGGTAGTGAAGGGAGATGTTATAGATTTAGTTTAGTTATTAGTTTAGAGGTTATATTGTGACTTCCGGTAGACCGGGAGACAACCTCAATGGCGGATGCTGCTTGTGTTATAACTTACATAAATAAATCCTAATAAATACTTGTTTATACCTGACATCTGATCCTGTAATTAATCAAAACTAAAACAAACACTTTCATTCTTATCGTTTCATTAATGTTAAGTTTTGTTTGTGTATTAACTGCAGTATGTGAATTATATTTAAATTGTACTCATGAAATTATATGAATTACTGTATACATGTACATATAAATTCTTATATTGAACTAACAATAACGTCATTGTTAACCGAACACGGACTATGGTCGACACGGCCTTTCGTTCGTTTCTCCTTGTCCGGGCAAGTTTTACCCGCAATTGGTAGTATATAAAAGAGGCCCGAATTTTATGAAGGGCAGTTGGTGTTTAAACACGATATGATAAAACACAGACATTTTACCCGCAATAGTCTTATTTACTAAATTGGATTATTCGGAGGGTAATTGGATACGACCCGGTATCCGTTAAAAGGGCACAGAACCGAACTACAGTCATACTTCAACTTACGAGCTTAATGCGTTCCGAGACTGAGCTCGTATGTCAATTTACTCGCATGTTGGTGCAATTTATTTATATATAGAACAATTAAATATATATTGATTTGTTTCCATACTCTAAAAAAGCAAATAAAACACTCAAAACAAGATATTGTAACAGAAATAGCATGTTGGTTATTGCCTTTACGTACTACATGCTTTCAAAAAACAACAAATAAAAATAATGCAAGGAAATGTGATTAATTAAAATGTAAAATTAAATACATACAATAGCAGTTAACACTCGCATTTGCCAGGGAGGGAGATATAAGTTATTTTTGGTTACAACAGTTGACTTTAATAAATTTGAATTTTATCAAAATGTTAAAAGACAAACTTAGAAGCAAACCTAAAAGCAAACTTTCATTTTCAACTAAACGTAATTAAAATATCTTCGGCGTTCATAGTTTCAAGTTTCTCGCTAGTTAGCGAGAAAGTTTTCCTTTTTTTCGCTTTCACGACTAGCCGACCGTTTTAAGATAAACCTATCTAAGGACGTTTGCCTTTGTCGCCCTTGCAACATGTTGCGATTAGGACGAACACAGGTGTCGTCACAAATGGTTAATGCACGACCACTAGCCAACTTGTCCGAATGTCTATTAAACAGTTTGGATAGATAGCACCGGCCATTTCACATAGCATCGTTTCAGCTACGCTGTCACCGGCCAATTGTTTGTCCAATGCCATCAGCGGTCGTGAAGATCGCCGCACCGTTTAGAAACTATGGTTAGTCCTTTTGCGAACTAAATGCCCTGAATATAATCCTTCTGTTTGATAATTATGAATGTATTTCTGTCATATTGCCGAGCTAGCTCAATCACGCATACACATTTCGCATATTTTTCAATATTTTTCCGTGTAATATCAATTGTTATCATTTGCTTTTTCTTTGTATTATCTTTCATTTTACTGGCAAACTTTCGGTCTACGCACAGAACGTTTAATTCACATAATTCTGCACAGAAAACCGTGCACAAAAAACACGGTACAACAGCATAACCTGAGCAGTTGAAAAATACAGAGTGATGCTGTTCTCATAAAACACCTCCGGCATACTTGGCAACTGACTCAAAGCTCGTATCTCAAACATGGCTCGTATGTTAGTGCTAAAACTTGCTTAAAAGCTGGCTCGTATCTCAAGTTTCTCGTACGTTGGAGCACTCGTAAGTTGAAGTATTACTGTACAATATATTAACAGGGCCGTTGTCCGTACTACATGATGAGACTCGGTGGCCAACATAATCAATAGCAACAGGTAGTAACGGACCGGGTATAACTTTAAAGGCAGCTGCCCGAAATCCAAAACAATACATGGAGTTGTTGCTACCGCAAGAAGCCATGTTTTGACAACCGTGCGCAGGCGCTTTAGTTCTATTTCCTGTCTCGAGTTTGGCAATAGTGAAGTCGAGACGAGACCGATACGAGACGAGACAGGTCGATACTCGAGACGTCTCGTGTCTCGTTCCACCTCTAATTAGCACTTCTCGAATCACTTGTTCGGTCGACGTATATGATGCTGGTGGGTGCAACGTTGCCAAGATCAGCCATGACCTATTAATAGGCTTTGCAATAACATATTTAAGCCTCTCTCTGTTAAGTTTTGGAGATTTTCAAAAATTAAAGTAAAAGATCAAAAGGGCCACATTTCTGTTCCCTTTGTTAACTGTCTATTGATGTTTTTTAAGGTTGATAAAAGATTATGTTTCTAAAGAAAACTTTAAAGGAGTTGAACAGATCATCACTGTGTTAGGGCGGGACTTTGCTAATGCCTCCACATCGCAGCCTCGCAACGGAGGACTCATTGGTTTGGCAGCTTGCGCTATAGCGCTAGGCAAGGTGAGCTTGCTTACGACTATGTTAACTTCTAGCATGTATTTATAATACTGTATCTGTATATTCCTAATTTTAACACGTGCAATTTATAGTTTAATAAATATATCTCTTTCACATAAACATTCACTTGCTAAGCACTTTAATCCGTGATTATCTTGTAGGAAGTGTAATATTTTACAGAAAGCTGAAAACATGGTGGGAATAATTGTTTTGAAATGACCTTTTAATGTGGCAGCCATTTAACCAGTTTTAAGTGTTTTTTATAACTGTGTGTGCTCATTGCCAGCTGCTGCTTTTAAACATTTTATTTTAATTGAGAGGGCAAGGGAGCCGGGTCTTAATTCGAACTTCAATAAAGTTGTAAAATTGTGGCTTCTCTAGAACTCCAGCGCCCACTTGTTACATATTTTCATATCTAACATCTATTATTGATGACATGAAAGTTTCTTTATAAATAAGAAGAATTGGGTTTCGGCATTCTTTCATATTACGTATGCCTTGTTTAGGATACAGAGAGGTTTGTATCAAAGTTAGTACGACCAGCACTCAACTGCTTCTGTGATCCAGACCAAAGGATACGATATTATGCTTGCGAGTCACTCTACAATATATGCAAGGTTGCCCGAGGCTCTGTACTCTCAAACTTCAATGAAATCTTCAATGGGTTAAGCAAGGTAGGTCAGGATGAGAAACTGAAAATATTGCCAATGGTAAAAGAATGCACGATCAAGCTTTGGCATGCAAAGTTCATTCGTTCCATGGTTTGCTTTGAATGCCAAATCGTTGTGTTCTCATATAGATCGCTTCTCATATAGATCGCTTCTCATATAGATCGCTTCTCATATAGATCGCTTCTCATATAGATCGCTTCTCATATAGATCGCTTCTCATATAGATCGCTTCTCATATAGATCGCTTCTCATATAGATCGCTTCTCATATAGATCGCTTCTCATATAGATCGCTTCTCATATAGATCGCTTCTCATATAGATCGCTTCTCATATAGATCGCTTCTCATATAGATCGCTTCTCATATAGATCGCTTCTCATATAGATCGCTTCTCATATAGATCGCTTCTCATATAGATCGCTTCTCATATAGATCGCTTCTCATATAGATCGCTTCTCATATAGATCGCTTCTCATATAGATCGCTTCTCATATAGATCGCTTCTCATATAGATCGCTTCTCATATAGATCGCTTCTCATATAGATCGCTTCTCATATAGATCGCTTCTCATATAGATCGCTTCTCATATAGATCGCTTCTCATATAGATCGCTTCTCATATAGATCGCTTCTCATATAGATCGCTTCTCATATAGATCGCTTCTCATATAGATCGCTTCTCATATAGATCGCTTCTCATATAGATCGCTTCTCATATAGATCGCTTCTCATATAGATCGCTTCTCATATAGATCGCTTCTCATATAGATCGCGTCTCATATAGATCGCGTCTCATATAGATCGCTTCTCATATAGATCGCTTCTCATATAGATCGCTTCTCATATAGATCGCTTCTCATATAGATCGCTTCTCATATAGATCGCTTCTCATATAGATCGCTTCTCATATAGATCGCTTCTCATATAGATCGCGTCTCATATAGATCGCTTCTCATATAGATCGCTTCTCATATAGATCGCTTCTCATATAGATCGCTTCTCATATAGATCGCTTCTCATATAGATCGCTTCCCATATAGATCGCTTCCCATATAGATCGCTTCTCATATAGATCGCTTCTCATATAGATCGCTTCTCATATAGATCGCTTCTCATATAGATCGCTTCTCATATAGATCGCTTCTCATATAGATCGCTTCTCATATAGATCGCTTCTCATATAGATCGCTTCTCATATAGATCGCTTCTCATATAGATCGCTTCTCATATAGATCGCTTCTCATATAGATCGCTTCTCATATAGATCGCTTCTCATATAGATCGCTTCTCATATAGATCGCTTCTCATATAGATCGCTTCTCATATAGATCGCTTCTCATATAGATCGCTTCTCATATAGATCGCTTCTCATATAGATCGCTTCTCATATAGATCGCTTCTCATATAGATCGCTTCTCATATAGATCGCTTCTCATATAGATCGCTTCTCATATAGATCGCTTCTCATATAGATCGCTTCTCATATAGATCGCTTCTCATATAGATCGCTTCTCATATAGATCGCTTCTCATATAGATCGCTTCTCATATAGATCGTTTCTCATATAGATCGCTTCTCATATAGATCGCTTCTCATATAGATTGCAATGGAGAGTGGTGGAGTGTATCAAGTCTGAGTCTACAGCTCAAAAACTTAATAATAAATTGTATGAGCAATCTGTCAAACATTGAGTATGGAGTAAGCTTAGCAGAGGTTGTGCATGTTTGTAAAAGCATTGCTGCACAAACAATGGCTCTGTGACATGTCCGAGTCCAGGGCCATCAGCTATGGGCTGATGACCCTGAAAACCTCAGCGACTGGAGACATGCCCATTTGCGGAGAGCGATTTAAGATTGGATGTCGTTCTTATCACCTGTCCAGTGACCTTTTCTAGGAATTGAACCCCGACTTGTAGCTTGTAGGTCAGGTGTTTTAGACCACTAAACCACGGGCGCTCTTAATAATAAATACGATGAGTGTACAAGTAGGTGTTGCCATAACAATATAGAAGACAGAATAACATTGTTAGAGGAGATGATAGAGACACGGAGATAATATAGACTACATGAATTTTGTATTCACATTTAATTTATTTTTGCATTTAATATCAATTCTTTTGCATATTTTTTAATTATTCAGTCTCTCCATTCCACTTGAAATAATTTTCTGAAAATGTATTTTTATATTTGTCTCTTACATTTTTGTATTAATTTTAAGTAAAGCATTGCTTTTCTTTTTTTCCCCATTGATGCCTTCGAAAGAGCTTTGCACTTGGTTCACCTCCAAGTTCTCTATGTAACACCAATTTAAGTGGCTGATCTACATGTATGTATCTCCTACTACTCTCCATGTTTCAGCTAGCCGATGATATGGATGGAAACGTAAGGAATGGTTCAGAGTTACTAGATAGACTCATGAAAGACATCGTAACCGAGAGCGCACTCTTCAACATCCCTTCATTTATACCTCTTTTACGAGAGAGGATCTACACTCGTAAACCATTTTGTAGGCGATTTGTTACTTCCTGGGTAGGTAGAGAAGTATTTCTTGGTTAATACGTCGAGGTACAAGTCTGTATGCAAGAGTTTGCTGCTCTGTTTGCATTCATTTTGTTTTTTTCTCTACAGGAGAAATGACATGAAAATGTAACAAACTTTATAGAGTGATAACTAGTAAGGGCCGCACGCATATTACAGTAAAATATATATTCCATAGATTGTCAGTCAGCTGCACAACTAGTAGGGTCAGGCAGCTGCACAACTAGTAGGGTCAGTCAGCTGCACAACTAGTAGGGTCAGTCAGCTGCACAACTAGTAGGGTTGCAACTAGTAGGGTCAGTCAGCTGCACAACTAGTAGGGTTGTCAGTCAGCTGCACAACTAGTAGGGTTGTCAGTCAGCTGCACAAATAGTAGGGTTGCAATTAGTAGGGTTGCAACTAGTAGGGTTGCAACTAGTAGGGTTGCAACTAGTAGGGTTGCAACTAGTAGGGTTGCAACTAGTAGGGTTGCAACTAGTAGGGTTGCAACTAGTAGGGTTGCAACTAGTAGGGTTGCAACTAGTAGGGTTGCAACTAGTAGGGTTGCAACTAGTAGGGTTGCAACTAGTAGGGTTGCAACTAGTAGGGTTGCAACTAGTAGGGTTGCAACTAGTAGGGTTGCAACTAGTAGGGTTGCAACTAGTAGGGTTGCAACTAGTAGGGTTGCAATTAGTAGGGTTGTCAGTCAGCTGCACAACTAGTAGGGTTGCAACTAGTAGGGTTGTCAGTCAGCTGCACAACTAGTAGGGTTGTCAGTCAGCTGCACAAATAGTAGGGTTGCAATTAGTAGGGTTGCAACTAGTAGGGTTGTAACTAGTAGGGTTGCAACTAGTAGGGTTGCAACTAGTAGGGTTGCAACTAGTAGGGTTGCAACTAGTAGGGTTGCAACTAGTAGGGTTGCAATTAGTAGGGTTGCAACTAGTAGGGTTGCAACTAGTAGGGTTGCAACTAGTAGGGTTGCAACTAGTAGGGTTGCAACTAGTAGGGTTGCAACTAGTAGGGTTGCAACTAGTAGGGTTGCAACTAGTAGGGTTGCAATTAGTAGGGTTGTCAGTCAGCTGCACAACTAGTAGGGTTGCAACTAGTAGGGTTGTCAGTCAGCTGCACAACTAGTAGGGTTGCAACTAAAAAGACAAATGCGTTGAATCCTTGATTTACATCATGATTTTTTTCCGAAAAAAATCACGATTTTTTTCCTGAATAATTTGCAAAAATCAATTTTTTTTGACAAATATTTTGGATGCGTGTAACAAATTTGTAAACTCTCATGAATTAGAGCGTGTGATGGAGATAATTAACTGCATGTGTAGCACAACGCTACATATGCACCTTAAGTTACGACTCATGGGTCCTCACTTCAAAGGTCCCTAATGCATATCCATTGTTTTCATTAAAACATATATATCTACATTTATGTATATATATATATATATCTACATTTATGTATATATCTATATATACATGTCTATATAACAAAAAAATGCTCAGCTAAAAGTCACTGAAAATCAGTTGTCACCTCAAGAGCTCAGTGGCATGAAACAGATGCAAAGAATTTTTAGTTATTTTTTTCCTTTTATTTATATTATTAAATCATTTCGCAGAAATTCTATTTTCTGTGTAGAATTCTATTTAGCATTTTATTAATACTAACTGTGTGACTTTGTAACTACTTTTTGCAGATAAGTCTGTTGAACACAGTTCCAGATATAAATATGCTGGTTTATTTGCCTGAGTTTCTCGATGGCCTTTTCTGCATCCTCGGGGAGCAAAATGTCGAAGTACGGCACATGTAAGTATATGCTCCTACAACACAAGCAATCATAAGCCTCATCTAAGAGGTCCTTTTCATTTTCATGTCAGGGGCACATGTTCTAACAGCAAATTGGACATTATAAACCAGTTTTCTAAATATAAAAATGTTTATTGAGATTGGCTTTAACAACGCTTATTAAAAATATAATGTGAATGAGAGCTGCTAAAGGGGTCGGCCACAGCTAGCATGAAGTAGAATTATCACCGGGTACAATGCTGAATGGTGTAGGAGACGAGTAGTCTCCTATGAAACAATTTAATTAAATAATATTGTAGAGTTAAAAAGTAAAATTAATAGAGCACCATGATAAAAATAATGCACTTATACTATAGTCTATAATACTGAGCAAGTAGTAGATTTAAGTTTGTGCTATGCATATTACATGCATAGCATGTTACATGCATAGCTCAAACTTGAATTTATTTCTATGAACAAAATTTTTTGTGCATAAGCATTCATTTACATATCTACTACTACAAAAAATACAACCATGTGCAATTGTCTCTGTATGAAATGCTTGGAAGCATTCCTTTTGGCAGAGTCCAACGCTATAACATTGCCATGCGGGCTACCATAACGATCGTTTTTCTCTGTATATTCCAAGTATAATACCGGTAAAAGTCCAAAAAGTTTACATCACTTCTATCATCTGAATCGTTTTTATTCTGATCAGACAAAAAATCACTAACGATCACAAGATCAAATAATTTTTTATTTTACCGTTTTGAAAGTAGAGCCGATGTTGACTGGTTTTTCCAACTTTTATTCTTTTCCAAGGAGGCGCGATTTCGTTAGCTTTTAGCACAAAGCAATGCCTCTAAGATAATCGTTTCATATTGTAATTCATCGACTAATATGTTGTTGATGCTATTTAAAACTTACTAGCATTCATATCTTTTGTTTAACTTTATTAGACGACAGCTTTAGAAAGTCTACCGAAAGCGACATAAATGTCGTTTCCCCACGCAACCGATAAACGACATTTTGGTCGTTTCCCCAGCCAAAGGGTTAGAATCACGCAAAAATGACGTGAATTTCGAGATTTTAAGCTTCAAAAAATGGTACTGCCATGGCAGTAGCTGCAATTCAGTACTGCCATGGTAGTATCCTGCAATTCGAGTTGTTTCCTCTGCAGTCAAGCTAATCTCTGTTATAGGAAGATTTCATTGCATCTGAAGCATCTATTGCTATAATATAGGGTGTCATATCCTTATTCTTTGCCGAATATGTATTGCTTTCAGTTTCGCCTTAAAAGGCTATAAGTTCTGGTTGTTGTTGCGTTATTTCCTGTGCTGCCCATTGCATGTTTTTATTTAAATTAAATGAGTAAAACCCTTACAGTTTCTGTCTTCAATTAGCTCTCTTTTTAGCCCTTCTATTACTTAGCCCTTTTATTAGCCCTCTGGTCTGATGGTATAATAAGGCACAGTATTCTTATCCTCTGTGACACTTCATCGAGGGGCTGTTGATTGTGACAGGTGTGAGCAGGTACTTCAACAGTTTTCAAAACAAATCAGAGTCTCAACGGAGAAAAGAAATCAAGGATTGGCCGAAGATGACTTTGTGGTTGACTTCTCATCCATGACAAACACCTTAATACTTCACAGTCAATCTAAAGGTATTTTAACTACAGCATCTTTTCTTACTAGACGGTCTATTAGAGGGTCTGTTAGATAGTCGTCGACAGAATTTAGAATTTGCATCATGTTTTGGTCATAGCTAGGTTATGGTCAGTCGTAGTTCCCTTCCGCTCAAATTGATGACAGTGTGATGACAGCCATAGTGTTGAACAACCAATCATCAGCCTTTGCTTTCAATCACTGCGCTAGTAGTGGCTGTTGACTACTCCTTGTCTTGTTTTCGGAGTAGTCTTCCCAGTGTACTGTATGCCATATTATCATGAGGACATACAATCAATCCTCAGCATACAAAGTTTTCTTGCATGGTCGAGGAAATACTCTTTAATTTGTTTTAGAGCCTAAAAACAACAATATTTCCTGTAGTAGCCTATAACAATGAAACAAATGCATGGTTTATAACCATGTGAAAATAGACTTTAAAACGTCAAATATATACCGCTGCAATTATCTTTTTTTGTTGTAGAGCTTTTGAGGAGTAATATCTTGAAATAGAAATATTCTAGCTTTTTGCCTAAAATAACATCATAAGAAATCATCATTCAGTTTTTAGAACATATTTACTTATTTAAATATTGTGCGTGAATTATCCTGAGCTCCATCACTTTTAAACAATAAAATGATTAGCAAACAATAGAGTGATTAATACTCTACGTCGTTATGGTGATGCGCAGATAAGATCATACAAATGCATGCTGTGGACTGGCTACACGAGTTCCTAGAGCTAGCTGGGAGACAGATGTTAGCCTTCTGTCCCGGTATTGTCAGCAGTATACTGATAACCCCGGCATACAGTGATGGTAGCAAAGAAATTACTGATCGCGCAAAGAAGGTCAATAGTCTTCTCCAATCTCTCATTAATGCAGATGATGACAATGCCAGGTATGTATTTCTTACATTTTATGCTGGCATTCATAGGAAAGTCTGAAACACCCTGGAGAAATATCGAGCGTGTTTGTTGGTAAATTTACCAGCCAGCCAGTTTCAATGTATAAGGGTGCTTGACATTCCACCCACTGATTCTCGGAAAATGATTTAAAACAAAACCCAAATCACACCAAGAGAACGTAGTTATTATAATAAAAACTTTTTCCTTCTAAAATATACACAAACTATTGTGAATAACTATTGTTCACGAAATAAAATCATTAAAGATGAATACTAAACAATTTATAATTTACAATTTACATTGCTTGTGTCTGACCCAAGGCATTTGTTGCAAGACTAATGCGAGTACTATCAATTCGGAGTGCCTCTTACTGTGTCTCAAGTGTGCTTCACCTGTGTAGCAGGTACATGGTATTTGCTACAGATATCGGTGTGAAGTATGTGCTTCATTACTAAAGGGTGGCAGCCTTAGTCCAGTGTTTGCTATAGTTACTCTGGGAACACATAAAGACATCTTCTATGGCTACACCGTGACTCAGCTCAGCTTACGGTGGTGTTGAAAAATATGTTGATCACTAAGAATTAAAATGTCGAATCCTACTAGTTTTGGCGAGCAATTTGTTTTCAAAGTATCTTCGCTAACTCACAAGTCTCTCTAATTTGCTATTATAGCACCTGAGCAGCTTTGCCGCAGTACTTTCACAAAACAAGAATAGACATGTTACTCGTGCAGAAGCTGCTGTTACTCATTATTAAATCTCAAATAGATGGAGTGAAATGCTCTCTGAATTTTATTCGATGTAACAATGCTGTGACCAATCACTGAAGTGTGTACGGTAATCACTCCTACAAAAAAGTTTTGAGAATGCTTACGTTATAGGGATTTGATGTTAGTCTATACACAATGTAAAATACATGTAAATTGCCTAATCCATTCCAAGATCTTCCCAAAGTCACACCTTTGGCCCTGCAAAATGAAGAAAACTAAACTTAACTTTTTAATTTAGGAACTAGTATTATTGGTTTATATAGACAACCTTTCCCATTTTTGCTCTCACTTATCCTTGATTTAGTGTCTACGATTATAGTAATTTTACTTGGTACTATTATATATTATAATAAATACTTCAGATACACTGCCCTACTTGGTACTATCATATATAATAAATACCCCAGATACACTGCCCTACTTGGTCCTATCATATATAATAAATACCCCAGATACACTGCCATACTTGGTACTATCATATATAATAAATACCCCAGATACACTGCCATACTTGGTACTATCATATATAATAAATACCCCAGATACACTGCCATACTTGGTACTATCATATATAATAAATACCCCAGATACACTGCCCTACTTGGTACTATCATATATAATAAATACCCCAGATACACTGCCCTACTTGGTACTATCATATATAATAAATACCCCAGATACACTGCCCTACTTGGTACTATCATATATAATAAATACCCCAGATACACTGCCCTACTTGGTACTATCATATATAATAAATACCCCAGATACACTGCCATACTTGGTACTATCATATATAATAAATACCCCAGATACACTGCCATACTTGGTACTATCATATATAATAAATACCCCAGATACACTGCCATACTTGGTACTATCATATATAATAAATACCCCAGATACACTGCCATACTTGGTACTATCATATATAATAAATACTCCAGATACACTGCCATACTTGGTACTATCATATATAATAAATACCCCAGATACACTGCCATACTTGGTACTATCATATATAATAAATACCCCAGATACACTGCCATACTTGGTACTATCATATATAATAAATACCCCAGATACACCAAAATGGTTTCTCTCGAGTATGGCAAGAAAGAAAATGATATTTTCAACGCTCACTATTCGAATCAACTTTATGAACTTGCATCGATTTTACGATTTACGCTATATAGAATTTCTTATGTAATACAATGCAATGCACAAATGCTTTATGTTCAGTGGAATTTATGCAAAAAGTTTACATTATACGTTGGCTGTATTGCTGACCAATGAGATGATGCTGTGACCAATCACACATGTGTATACCACTGTCCAATGAGACAACACCTTTAACCAATCACTGATGTGTATATTACTGTCCAGTGAGACAATACCTTTAACCAATCACTGATGTGTATATTACTGTCCAATAAAACAACGCCTTTAACCAATCACTGATGTGTATATTACTGTCCAATAAAACAACGTCTTTAACCAATCACTGATGTGTATATTACTGTCCAATAAAACAACACCTTTAACCAATCACTGATGTGTATATTACTGACCAGTGAGACAACGCCTTTAACCAATCACTGATGTGTATATTACTGACCAATAAAACAACGTCTTTAACCAATCACTGATGTGTATATTACTGTCCAATAAAACAACACCTTTAACCAATCACTGATGTGTATATTACTGTCCAATAAAACAACACCTTTAACCAATCACTGATGTGTATATTACTGTCCAATAAAACAACGTCTTTAACCAATCACTGATGTGTATATTACTGACCAGTGAGACAACACCGTGATCAATCGTAGATGCATTTTTACTAATACATGACAAAGTTCAACATATTGATTTCAGACCCAAGGTATTTATTGCTTAATGTAGAGCCACACCTTTGATACTTTGATACTGTATTTGTACAAGCTGAGAGGTGAGAGAATTTCAAATTGTCAGCCACGAACGGTTACTGCCTTTGCATGTATACACTGTATACAGTAATTACACTGAAATATTTAGATAATGTTAATTTAAACTCTGTATAAATAGAAAGTCAGTTGGTAGGTGAAGAGATCATTTCAGAGACTGCAGCCAAAAGCAATAAAAGACACGAACAAGTTTGTCTAATTTCATATCGTTAATAGTTTTATTTCATCAGTTATCTATTCTATTTACATTTTTAAACTTTAATATAATATTAATCTATCATGTAAAATATCATCATCAAAACATTATCCGATTCACCAAAGATCGGTTGCCTAAGCCTAAGTTGTGGCCTCTACATTTACTATATATTTTATTTAATAACTGCAACTATTATCCGAAGTTTTACTACTGGACATACAGATTAGCTTGCCAATGACTTGTTTCCTCTATGATAAAATGTAAAGCTTCAGATGTACACACCGCATATTCTATGTCTCGTTATTAGCTTTAAGCTGCTTGATGTTGCGTCACTTGTCAGCATCCTTATAGAGTGTTTGCACAGCGACTCCATGCACACCAAGTTGGCAAGTCTTCGATGGTTTTTGCATCTATTCAAGACAACTCCTAAAAAGGTAAGTCATATGGGTTGGCTATCTATAACTCACCCTTTGAGTGCTGCGCTGTATCATGTGAATATGTAGTAGAATAACAACTAACCCTTTCGAGTACTGCCCGGGTGCTGTCACCAGCCATTGCCAGAGCATTCAATCCTTAGAAGCCTGTGAAACTTTCTATCCACGCGGTTCAGCAATTGTCGCCACGTTTATCAGTTTATTAGGCGATTCCTTAACATGTCCATTTCGCTGTCTCTACTGCCCCACCTTTTTATGCTGTCTCTACTGTTCCACCTTTTTATGCTGTCTCTACTGCCCCACCTTTTTATGCTGCAGCGGAAATGTGTTGCTTCTAGGTGTTCACTCATGTAGATGAAGTGTTTCCACTGTTGCTGAAGGTGCTGACAAATGAGTCTGATGAGGTTGTTATTGCTGATCTGTATGTGCTGGCGGAAGTTGCTGGAACAGCTGTACCAGCAAGTAAGATTACCAAGTTGGTTTTCCTTTTTATAAACAGTATTGGGATCTGGCAGGGGAAAGCGAACAGTACTAAAAACCTTCTTTCATGCTCGCTTTTATATGTATGGACGCTTGGTCTCAGATGTTTTATATGTATGGACGCTTGGTCTCAGATGTTTTATATGTATGGACGCTTGGTCTCAGATGTTTTATATGTATGGACGCTTGGTCTCAGATGTTTTATATGTATGGACGCTTGGTCTCAGATGTTTTATATGTATGGACGCTTGGTCTCAGATGTTTTATATGTATGGACGCTTGGTCTCAGATGTTTTATATGTATGGACGCTTGGTCTCAGATGTTTTATATGTATGGACGCTTGGTCTCAGATGTTTTATATGTATGGACGCTTGGTCTCAGATGTTTTATATGTATGGACGCTTGGTCTCAGATGTTTTATATGTATGGACGCTTGGTCTCAGATGTTTTATATGTATGGACGCTTGGTCTCAGATGTTTTATATGTATGGACGCTTGGTCTCAGATGTTTTATATGTATGGACGCTTGGTCTCAGATGTTTTATATGTATGGACGCTTGGTCTCAGATGTTTTATATGTATGGACGCTTGGTCTCAGATGTTTTATATGTATGGACGCTTGGTCTCAGATGTTTTATATGTATGGACGCTTGGTCTCAGATGTTTTATATGTATGGACGCTTGGTCTCAGATGTTTTATATGTATGGACGCTTGGTCTCAGATGTTTTATATGTATGGACGCTTGGTCTCAGATGTTTTATATGTATGGACGCTTGGTCTCAGATGTTTTATATGTATGGACGCTTGGTCTCAGATGTTTTATATGTATGGACGCTTGGTCTCAGATGTTTTATATGTATGGACGCTTGGTCTCAGATGTTTTATATGTATGGACGCTTGGTCTCAGATGTTTTATATGTATGGACGCTTGGTCTCAGATGTTTTATATGTATGGACGCTTGGTCTCAGATGTTTTATATGTATGGACGCTTGGTCTCAGATGTTTTATATGTATGGACGCTTGGTCTCAGATGTTTTATATGTATGGACGCTTGGTCTCAGATGTTTTATATGTATGGACGCTTGGTCTCAGATTTTTTATATGTATGGACGCTTGGTCTCAGATGTTTTATATGTATGGACGCTTGGTCTCAGATGTTTTATATGTATGGACGCTTGGTCTCAGATGTTTTATATGTATGGACGCTTGGTCTCAGATGTTTTATATGTATGGACGCTTGGTCTCAGATGTTTTATATGTATGGACGCTTGGTCTCAGATGTTTTATATGTATGGACGCTTGGTCTCAGATGTTTTAGTGGTAACTCCATGATTTCTTCAACTACATGTACGTATTTTGTAAAGATGCCCATTTGTGGGTTTATAGCTGAGCTCCAACCTCGAAAATTTCAATCGGTGACATCATTAATAGAGAAGGCCTTTATTTTTAGAGTGTTTAACACTTTAAATCTTGGGTCCGAAATAATTTGAGACGTTGTTTTCTCATCATATCGTCTGCCCAAGAAAACTTGGCTGTTTAGTTTTGCTTTGTCTTTTTTCCACTTGCTGTAGAATTACGGAAATTTGGCCGCCCGTGTGTGATGAGTTTTAGTACAATTCTGCTGTTTAAGTCGATCAAATTACTAGTTCTTGAGATATCACTGAACTATTGCGGCATTTCAACAAGACAAGAAATGAAAACTGACAGGATACAGTATGACACACTGATTGAAATTCTTGGTAATATCGGATCAAAAATAGACAAAACTAGAATGCCTCTTCTGATCAGCGACAAGAGTTTTACGCTAACACTGGTTGTTTTTATACTCATAAAAATATATACACCATCTATCAGCGTACTGGCATAATTATGTTTTTTTTGGTGGCTTCTAGAACACTGTTTTTTGAGAAAGTGTGAAACAAGGTCCACTCACGTTATTTGATTTCTGCTTTTTCATGTTTTCTACAAGCTTATAAAATGATATTCAGTTGAAAAGTATTTTTTACCTTAATAAGTACTTTCACAGTTCATAGAAAGTTTGTAATACAGTGTAAGATCAGGGACCTGCGTGTGTATACGAGTCTAGGCTTCAATGTATGTAATGAAATTGATTCTAATAGCAATGCTCCAAAATTTAGTGTATAACACCAGCTTGACCAACTACTCCATGTGACTGAAGAACACCAGTTTGACCACCTACTCCATGTGACTGAAGAACACCAGCTTGACCACCTACTCCATGTGACTGTATAACACCAGCTTGACCACCTACTCCATGTGACTGAAGAACACCAGCTTGACCACCTACTCCATGTGACTGAAGAACACCAGCTTGACCACCTACTCCATGTGACTGTATAACACCAGCTTGACCACCTACTCCATGTGACTGAAGAACACCAGTTTGACCACCTACTCCATGTGACTGAAGAACACCAGCTTGACCACCTACTCCATGTGACTGAAGAACACCAGCTTGACCACCTACTCCATGTGACTGAAGAACACCAGCTTGACTACCTACTCCATGTGACTGTATAACACCAGCTTGACCACCTACTCCATGTGACTGAAGAACACCAGCTTGACCACCTACTCCATGTGACTGAAGAACACCAGCTTGACCTCCTACTCCATGTGACTGTATAACACCAACTTGACCACCTACTCCATGTGACTGAAGAACACCAGCTTGACTACCTACTCCATGTGACTGAAGAACACCAGCTTGACCACCTACTCCATGTGACTGTATAACACCAGCTTGACCACCTACTCCATGTGACTGAAGAACACCAGTTTGACTACCTACTCCATGTGACTGAAGAACACCAGCTTGACCACCTACTCCATGTGACTGTATAACACCAGCTTGACCACCTACTCCATGTGACTGAAGAACACCAGCTTGACCACCTACTCCATGTGACTGTATAACACCAGCTTGACCACCTACTCCATGTGACTGAAGAACACCAGCTTGACTACCTACTCCATGTGACTGAAGAACACCAGCTTGACCACCTACTCCATGTGACTGAAGAACACCAGCTTGACCACCTACTCCATGTGACTGAAGAACACCAGCTTGACTACCTACTCCATGTGACTGAAGAACACCAGCTTGACCACCTACTCCATGTGACTGTATAACACCAGCTTGACCACCTACTCCATGTGACTGAAGAACACCAGCTTGACCACCTACTCCATGTGACTGTATAACACCAGCTTGACCACCTACTCCATGTGACTGAAGAACACCAGTTTGACCACCTACTCCATGTGACTGAAGAACACCAGCTTGACCACCTACTCCATGTGACTGTATAACACCAGCTTGACCACCTACTCCATGTGACTGAATAACACCAGCTTGACTACCTACTCCATGTGACTGAAGAACACCAGCTTGACTACCTACTCCATGTGACTGAAGAACACCAGCTTGACCACCTACTCCATGTGACTGAAGAACACCAGCTTGACTACCTACTCCATGTGACTGAAGAACACCAGCTTGACCACCTACTCCATGTGACTGTATAACACCAGCTTGACCACCTACTGCATGTGACTGTATAACACCAGCTTGACCACCTACTGCATGTGACTGAAGAACACCAGCTTGACCACCTACTCCATGTGACTGTATAACACCAGCTTGACCACCTACTCCATGTGACTGTATAACACCAGCTTGACCACCTACTCCATGTGACTGAAGAACACCAGCTTGACCACCTACTCCATGTGACTGTATAACACCAGCTTGACCACCTACTCCATGTGACTGAAGAACACCAGTTTGACCACCTACTCCATGTGACTGAAGAACACCAGCTTGACCACCTACTCCATGTGACTGAAGAACACCAGCTTGACCACCTACTCCATGTGACTGTATAACACCAGCTTGACCACCTACTCCATGTGACTGAAGAACACCAGCTTGACCACCTACTCCATGTGACTGTATAACACCAGCTTGACCACCTACTCCATGTGACTGTATAACACCAGCTTGACCACCTACTCCATGTGACTGAATAACACCAGCTTGACCACCTACTCCATGTGACTGTATAACACCAGCTTGACCACCTACTGCATGTGACTGTATAACACCAGCTTGACCACCTACTCCATGTGACTGAAGAACACCAGCTTGACCACCTACTCCATGTGACTGAAGAACACCAGCTTGACCACCTACTCCATGTGACTGAAGACGTTGTAAAAGTAATTATGAAGTGAAGAGTGTTTATTGGAGCTGTTGACAATATTGTCAATATACACACAAGAACCTCTACAACTTTGCAAATTGATTACATTCCTAAATTGTACTGAGCATTCTATCAAACTCATGTAACAAATCAGATGGTGTCATGGAAGTGTCATCAGATGTGGTTCAGCTGTTAACTAGATGCTTCTCGACAACTTGGCGTGATCTTTTGGAGAGATAAACGTTCTACAGTTGCTACTATTGATCAATTGCATTTAAACCTGACAGCATTTTTTCAGTTAGTTTCTCTGCTGCGCTAGGTATCTCTTTTCTATCTTTATCAAGAAGAGTTCTCTTTCGGTTACACTGATGTGAGAAATACACTGGACCCCCCACCCATCTCTGGACCCCCCCCCACCCATTTTTGGACCCCCACCCATCTATTCACTGAAAAAGTTTCTCAAACTTATTTATAATTTGTTGTTTACGTATTTGTTACTAGTAAAATAAATTATATTCTTACATTCTATTAGATTTAAGATTCAGAATCAAATAATGGGTAGGATTGGATCAGATAAAGTTTCATGAACTAATGTAATAAAATTTATTTGACTGCATATCACCAGGTTTCATGCATTAGTTTCTTGTCTCTAAAATTGGTACAATATGCATGAATTTTTCGTTATCCAAATTTAGTCTTGTAGGCATTGCTACGCTTTGAAATAAGCAAATACAAATGTATTTGGTATGACCATATCTGTACAGATTGTTATCTTCAATCATTAAAAGTGAAATGCTCAGAATTTAGCCTACATAATCATTCAAAAGCATAACTTTACCGCTGTTTTGTTTGCCTATTTAAAATCAGAACAAAATAAGGATCAATTTGATATATAGTTTGTGGCTATTGACTAAACTCACAATGAGTAGCAATGTTGTAAATGAGAATTTTAGTTTTGTAACAAACGGGTAAAGTTCATTCTGTACACTTCGGTATTTACTTTGTCGTGTAAGGCATTTCATTTCAATGTAGTTTATTCTATCAATATTATTTGTAAGCATTTTGGTTTGGCTAAGATAATATATTCTTTATTGTTGGTTAAACGCGTCCTACTCTGATTGGTTTATTAAAAGTTTAAGCCTACAGGTGTATTTAATGAAGAGTGAGGTTCAACTCGCGACAATTTAAACCTGTTGAACTCCTGACGATGTGCAATTATCTAGGACTCTGTGTTCTCATTGTATTAATCAGTGAGGCTTCTCACATGTCTTATATCTTTCAGCTCTCACATTCACACAGACAGAGGACTTTTGCCGAAACCAAACCACAAACCAAATTGTTCAATCTAAATTGAATATATACAGTAATGTGTGTAGCTCATGGCATACAGCTGTAGGTAAATGTTTGCAAATGTGCACCATTAGCATACACCTAACGTGTAAGTATGATTCACAAATTATTCTCCTATTGTGCTAATCAACAAGGCAAATTTTTGTAGGTAAAGATTTAATAGGCAAAAGCGTACCTGCAGAGGTGAAGGACTCATTACTAGCGATTGTTAGTCAGTATTTTGTTTATACTGTACAAAGTCTGCTAAAGTCTTTCAGCACCGACAGAACACTATTGGAGGAGAAGGGCTTCTTTATCATCAGGTAATAGTAGTTCAGCCAATCAGCTTGATCTTTCGACTCCTTTTACATATACATGTATACAATATGTACAATATACATTAATATGTATACGTTCATAGCGAGGTCAGAGTATTACAGAGATTTGTGTCACTTTGTTAGACATTGTAGCCTATGTGACAACTGCTTAATAATTTCATTATTTCAAGTTACCATATTTTCCGGACTATTAGCCGCTCCTCTATATAAGCCGCATCTGCTCTATTTTTAAAAACCGATAATAAAACAATACATAGGCCGCACCTTTTGTATAGGCCACAGAACTCATAACAGTGCTTTTTAACACGGCAGCAACTTTGCTGGTAACAGAAGCAATAGAAAATAGCCAGTATTTACTTAACTGAAACCAGTTTGCACTGGTTTCACCTTGGAACCTCCAGGGCTGCCTGCAGACAAGTTTGCTAAACTACTAGACTACGTGTCCAACTGGCCATAGCAATGAGTAATTGTTAACATACTTATGCACCTGTCAATCTTTAATGCTGATTGGTTAAAATACACAGGCTTGAGCTAGCGCGTTTAAAGTTCATGAGGCAATATTTTTTTCTAACACTAACTCAAGTTATAATAACAGCTCTTAATATAGTTCTAGCTTAAGTTACTCAAGTTACTCAAGTCCATTGGGCAAAGAAACTTAACAAATCAAAAATAAATTTTTTATTTTTGATAGTTGCAAAAACTTTTTATTACCCTTGCAGCGCTGGGCACTCACCTAGTAGTTGAATGTTTGAAAGTCTTATACCGTATTAAACCTTTTATTACCCTTGCAGCGCTGGGCACTCACCTAGTAGTTGAATGTTTGAAAGTCTTATACCGTATTAAACCTTTTATTACCCTTGCAGCGCTGGGCACTCACCTAGTAGTTGAATGTTTGAAAGTCTTATACCGTATTAAAATGCATTCAGTTTTTAGCCCAGCCCTTACTTGGTTCGTTATTATTTTAGACAAATGTGTCTACTGCTCACGGCTGATGACGTCTACAGAAGTTTCTCTATTTTACTGTCAGTCAACGAAGACTTGTCATTTGTAGCTGTCATGGTTAGAAACCTCAACATCATTCTTCTCACCGCCACTGAGCTCTTCCCCCTCAGAGACATGCTCAAAACTGTAGAGTCAGAGGCAAGTCATTTAAAACTGATCACTCAATGTTGTAATTGGAAGCCAAATATATTTGAAGCGTTGAACAGTTACAACTTTGCAGTATAATTGTTCTAATTACTAACGATTTAGAGTCCTCTGAAACCATATAATAAGTTTACCAACAGTATAGCACACCTGAGTACACTGACATATATAGGTTAAACTTATTATTTTGCTTGCAGTCAGGAGTGGCAATGTTTCGCTGTCTCTACAAGTCATGGTGTCATAACCCTGTAGCCGCTGCAGCCCTTTGTCTTCTCACCCAGCAATACAGACTCGCTTCGGATCTCTTGCAAAAGTTGTATCCTTTGTTTAATTTGCCTTCAATATTGGCAAGTTTTTTAGTTTAATTAATCCGGTTGAGATCGCTGGGAAACAGCTCAAGGTTTAGATCGTAGTCTGGTAAATTATAAAAGTTAGTGTTCAGCCCATGATTTATATCCTTATCTTAACTGATCCATCTTAAGAATAGACACACACTATCGACATTTCATTACCATTTCTCTGAGACCCTAGCTATTGCTTTTATGGTGCCAACAATGGCTGTTCCAACTATTATTTTTCGATTTACTAAAATTGCACTATTCAGATTGTCCAGGAACGGAAACATTTAATTTTTCATTGGGATTAGGAATTATTAGATACAGAAAATTTAATTAAAAAATCTATTTTAGTGTAATTCTTTTTTAGCCTTAAAGAATTTTAGTGTATGATTCTTAATAATTTAGGGCAACCTGTGACCTTAAAGGTTGACTTGCAACAAAATTTATTAAACAAAAATTATTAATTAAACTATTATTAATATTAAATAAATTATTAAATAATAATATTTTAATAATAATTATTTATTATATAATAAATAATTATTAAATTATTACAAAACAGTTATTTGGTATCAAAAGGTTCATCATGTCTTACTCTGCTGTGTGGTAGGTGCAAAATATGTGGAAATGTGATTACAAGCTCTTAAAAGCTCAAAAACGAACAGTTAATCCCAGCCATCACTAAAATGGCTGTAGGTTGGAATCCCTCTCAAAGCGGTTCGAATGTGATGTAGTTGAACATCACATTCGAACCGCTCGAACATCACATTTGAGTTTTGACATGGTGTGCTTCTGTCGTGTGCAGACTGCATCGTCTGTTATAAAGTCTACTTGTAGGCTGCATCGTCTGTTGTCAAGTCTACTTGTAGACTGTATCGTCTGTTGTGGAGTCCACTTGTCGGCTGCATCGTCTGTTGTGGAGTCTACTTGTAGACTGTATCGTCTGTTATGGAGTCCACTTGTCGGCTGCATCGTCTGTTGTGGAGTCTACTTGTAGACTGTATTGTATCGTCTGTTGTGGAGTCCACTTGTAGGCTGCATCGTCTGTTATGGAGTCTACTTGTAGGCTACATCATCTGCCGACATAGTGTTTTCCTTTCCTTAACATGACACAGTGCAGATATAGACATAACAGTGGAATTACTTACAGAAGTTGACAAGCTGGTACAACTTTTGGAGTCTCCTATATTTATATGTGAGTTGCTATATACATTTGTTAATGAACTTATTATGGTAGATAAAATCTATTTCAATCCCTATTTTCAGTAGATTGACAGGGTTATGCAGGGTGCAATCTTTAGAAGGTTGATGGGCTGTGCAGGTGCAATCTTCAGGAAGTTGACAGGGCTATGCAGGTGCATTTTATAGATGGTTACCAGGTCTGTGTGGATGCAATATTCTTCCATCACCAAGGAGCCTAACTCTTTAGTGTTTCGCACTCACCGTTACTCATTTGCCCTTAATCTCTTTGGTTCATGCTTATTTGCTGTGAATAAGAGATTGTCTAAAGAGCCTAAAATTCAATTCCTTGAGTAAAGTTGACTCTGCGCTTTATAAAATCTTTAGAGTAATTGCATGAATACCTATATGTACTTGTCAAGATGCAAATACAGTATCACTTAGCTCTGGTTTCCAAATAACTCAGTTGTTCATTACACCTTTGTGGTTGTCACTTTTTGTGGTTCTTCAAACACTTGTGGTTGTTCTGCTAAGTGGTTAAAAAGCTTATTTAAGACTTTGTTACTTAAATAATTTGAGTGTTACGACTCTCACAATATTTGAAACTGTGTATTTCATTAGATTTGTTAGCGGTGCTCTTGCTCAGCCAACAGTTGTATGACGCTGAGTATAGCTCGAGATCTTTCATTTACGGTGGACACTTTAAAAATTGTTTAAGGAATTTAATCAATTGTTATTTTTATCTGGTACGCGTGATTTGGATAAAATCATATCGTTACAATATATGAGATACGTGTGATTTCATTAAAATTGTTTCTTTTTAAAGATAAGTATGTTATTAAAACTTACATAAAATTAAAAGAAGAACTACAGATTTAAACCTGAATTACATGCAAGAACTAAAAGTATGTAGAGGTGATTGTAAGCTGATATTTGATAGTTTGAAAAGACTGCAGACTCCGAATTCAAATATTTAGTGAAAATATTATATCTGCTATAAATGATTGGAAAAAGTTGGAAAAGCTGAGGATGCTACAGCGGTATCACGTAATGATTGGGCATGAAGCAAATAGGCAGCGTGTAGTAGCAGCGCTAGTGGATGCTGTAACATAACCACTATAAATATCCTGTCAATGTTTTTGTAAGAGTCCTCTGCCCACTTTGCATAATTATTAATCGTGTTTTGACCTGCTACTCAGCTTGTTTTCACCATGAAAGATGTTGCTGAACCAACAAAAGTTGACCAACAGCTGTTTTCTGCCACCTTAGACAATTGTATATCGGAGTTGTCTTTTCCTTCTGTAAATGCGCATATATACATGTAGATGCATTTCCTTCTTTAGATTTGCGGCTGCAGCTGCTTGATCCTTCATCCAATCACTACCTCGTTAAAGCTCTCTACTCAATACTCATGCTGCTGCCTCAGAGTGAAGCGTTCCGAGCTCTGCAGGCGAGATTGCAGTGCGTCTCTCAGCTGCATCAGCACTCGTAAGTCTGCGCACGTCAGCTGTCTTTCTGTCTATACTTATCCTTGCTCGGGATTAAAATATGAACTTTGGGTATATATGAAGTGTTTATAGTGTTTACCATACCTAATCTGATGAATGATGAGCGAAACAATTGCACATAATGAAAAATAAACGTATATTTTTACCCTTTTAATTAACAGACTCGACTGCGGACTTCTGGTAACCTAAAGGAAGCAAGTCATTGAGTAGTAAGCTGTGTATGTCTATAACTCGTCTGATAGGCTGGTAGGAGGGGTCTCTAGTTAGTTTTATAGGCCGGCAGAGTGTAATAGATGTTATCATGAGAATTCATAATAATATTACCAAAAGAGAATTGTGATAGTTGTTAGTAATTTATCGTAGGTAGGCTGTGGCACGTGGTGCAGAAGATAGAGTTCGTAGTTTCATTAAAGGTTGACTTGCAACAAAATTCACATTACAGTTATTTGGTATCAAAAGATTCGCCATGTCTTACTCTGTTGTGTGGTAGGTGCCAAATATGTGGAAATGTGATTAAAAGCTCTTAAAAGCTCAAAAACAAAAAGCCGCAGTAGATTGGAATCTCTTGATTTCGATGACGTATCCGCGGAGTTCGGTTATTGTCTTGTCACGTGATGTTCTCGCGTGAATTGAAAGGCCAATACAAAGCTCAATATCAAACTTATCGTAGCAATAGTTTATGACAAACACTTCGGGTTTTACCTAAGACCCCGTATCAAATATAGATGCTCGCTACTTTACAGTTTCAGCTTGGCCATTCCATCTGACTATTCAACATACGTGTACATGTCCGAGTTGCGATCATAAAAAATGTCGAATTCTGAAGAGTTCATACCCTGGCGTTTCGAGCCTGACGCTCTATCTGAAGAAGATCCTCAACAGAATCAAACCTCCCAGCAAGTAAGCACCGCCACTAGCCAGCTCTTATGTGCCAAGCTAGCTAGTAGTAATAGTTTTAGCTTGAGAGTGATAGAACGAATATTATTGTTATATACATGTATATGATTTTAATGATGATAATTATCGCTTCATATTACGAAAAAATAATTACAGATTTTTCTCGAATGACAACATTAACAATTTTAATATTTAAATTTAGTGCTGCACTGATATACTGTTGGAAAACATCGACCTGATGTATTAGCTATGGTTGCAGAGACATATTTGTTCATTTCTTTAGGAGCTAATACCATCGGCTACAGAGTGGTGTGTCTGCAAGCGCTGTCAAGACATGCCATCTCTTCCTGAATGTTTGTGCTGCCATGATGCTGAGTTTGCGCATCGTTTCCATGACCGCGGGGAGCATGAATGCCTGTGTATGCATCCTGGTGTGGACGAACTTGTGGCGCCTGCACCCCTTGAGTTGGGGTGGAATAATTACCTGCGATATTATAGTGAGTTGGATTTTCATTTAATGCCAACAACACCAAAGCTATGCTAATGTGTCAAGCATTATCTACAATTCTTGTGTTACACATTTAATGCATCTGTTGAACACACATATTCTGAACTCGTGGAACACAAGAAGAACTGTTATATTTGGCTTGTACACTTACTACAGTATAGAGTGTATTAGTTTTATGATTTTATTATATAAAGATCGAGATTATTTTGATGATCAGCAATTATTGTTTTTCAATAATTGTTTTGGTAGATAATCTATTCCCATTTGGAGAGCCATCGCCAAATGCTCGGAAAAGGTTGTGTGCATACCGCAATCTTGTGTTTTGGCTTATGCCACAAATTTGTTGCGGTGAGCGACGACCTCTACTTGCCTGCTTGGTGTATGCACAAGCTTGCAGTATGCACACAACCTTTGCAACAACATCCGTTGTATTGGACCTCACTCTCAGGCCATGGGAAATTAGATCGGACTGGCATCGCTTGATGTCTTCCAGCTCCATGGCGTTAGAGCTGGTGGTCTCCGCTGACTGCAAAGTAAAGAAAGTTACGACCAACAATCACTTTCACATTATTTGAATGAATTATTTAGCTAGATCAGCAACTTCGTGTTTTTGTATTGATAACTACTAAAAAATTTGGGTTTTTGTCAGGCTGTGAAGTAAAAACTGTCAAAGTTTTACCTTGACAAGATGGCTGCTGACTATTAAACCGCAGCTCTGATCCATCATAGTGTAGGCCCCGTATAGTGTGCAATGCCCCGGACTATCGCATCTACCGTCACCTGCCAAATCAAGCTCCCAATCGATTGCTGCCATCAATCCCTCGTTATGCAGGGTGCACTGCTCAGCAATACACTGTAAAATATTGTAAAACTTCATTATACAAGATTAATTTGTATCATTACCATTAGTTTAAGAATGTAGAATCCTTTTCCCCCTTTTTGTGCTATATTATGATGAGGAATCAAAATTTTAAATTATAATACATTTCGCTTGAAGGATGACATATTTTCATTTCAAGAAAAAATTGTTTCTAAATGTCGTTATTCAATTAGTGTGCCAAGCTTTTACTCAACATTTTCCAAGTTTATGGGTAAATATTAACACTCACACCATGTAAGTATTCTCTTTGTTGGTAGAGACAAACGCTATGGCTTGGTATCGTGATGTTCAGGAGCGACAGAAAACGGAGGTTCTGTGTAAGGCATCCGCCAGAAAAGAGTGATGCAGCTGCCAGCAGGGGGTTGATGACGTGAGCTCTGTTCACCCTGGCAGTTGTTTTCCAAGTGTACGATTGGTGACAGGAGGCACATGTAACCTTGAACTCTACCCATCCGCCTTTTCGCACCATCGTGAATGAGCAGGGGAGGGCGCAGGCGTGACAGTGAAATAGTCGCTGGAGTGCTGTCACACTTACTATTATTTTCTCCTCTTTGAAGGAGGATTCGGGTCTGAAATCACAACACAGTAGTTGACTTGCAATAAGATTTGTACAACATCATTTCCTGTTTTTATATCATATTTGCTTGATCAGAGAAAGAATAAATATATAGCCATGCAATCATGACACAGATTTTACAAAACCTTATCAGAATCCATAATATTGTAAACATAAAAATGTGAGTAATAACTCTATGGATATTCTTTATATTTTGTCAAGTTTGGTTAAGTTCAGCTCTATCTTACATGTAATTGGAGAGCGTTTGACGCTGGCCAACATAGCGCTCAAACTCTTCCCAGTCTTCAGTGGTTGGCACAAACTCTTCATCATCTAATACTAATAATAATCATCTAATAATATTAATATGCTATTAACGATGATACCAGAAAATGACAATAACTATTTTATATAACATATCTATAAGTGAGTGGACTTAAGAAATTTGGCGAAATTAATCGTAAAACTTATAACATTATTTTATCAATTATAGATTAATATATTACGTTTTACAGATAGAGATGCAGTATGAATTAGTTTTGTTATTATAATAAGAATAATACACGTAATTAAAAAGATAAAATACTAATAATATCATAATACAATTAAATGACATTAATATTGTAATATTAAATATAGATTAATACAGTAGTATTAGGAGAATACTAGAAAATAACCCGAGTTACTACTACTAATACAAGTAGTTCATAAAATAAATTACTCATGTGCTTTGGTGACATGTGGAGTATGCAAACAGGTTAGAAAACATGTCGTCTTTGAAATGGCGAAAACAAAGGTAAGAGTAAGGAGGCGAATAAATAAAGTTTGTCATATCCAGCTTCACCCAGTTGCTCCACGCCCGGTGAAGGTCTGGTCTTTTCTCTGCTCTTGGCCAAGAAAAAAGGTGCTTCTCAGCTTGCCAGCTGCACAAACACGATGTGGCGCGTTAGAGATTATGACGAATAGAAATTAACAAATTTAATACGAGAAAGCGTGTCTGTTATTTGCGATAAATCAAAATTGAACTGAAACTAACATTATCTGATCATGTGACTTACAATTCCCGCCATATGGCGCGAACAACCTCTACAGCATTTTTCGAACATCATAGCGAACCAAAAGGCTCATCATTTTTATCAGAGGCTGATATGCAATTGTTCAAGCTAAGTTTAAAAAATTAAACATATTTTTATGCTATGTTTTGAGATATCAGTGCTCAAAGTTGCAGCATTACGATGCCGATAAAATAGACGCGTAAGAACAATAGACATGGTTTTTATTGCAAGCGTGAAGTATATTTGTGAAAATAGTTCGATGAATAAGGATGCATGAAAGTGTAAACATAAACCATCTCCCACACATACGTCACATTTTAGCCGTTTAGGAAAACGAATCCAAACTAGGGCGGTCTCGTGTCGCTGCGATTTTCTGTTCATTTTTGAGCTTTTAAGAGCTTTTAATCACATTCCCACATATTTGGCACCTACTACACAACAGAGTAAGACATGGCGAATCTTTTGATACCAAATAACTGTAATGTGAATTTTGTTGCAAGTCAACCTTTAAGTTTAACTATATCCAGAGATCTATTTCTGTAATAACAATATCACACAGTTATACCATAGAGCAAGAATTACAACCGTTGCTGGTACCAACGCCAGGTAGATATAAAAATATAGTTTAAGAATCAAATACGATATAAACAGACAGTCTCTCATGCTGTCTCTCACGCTGCCTCAAGATAACAAAGTATTCATTAAGTACAAGTTGATGAGTAGCTGAGCGTTGAATTAAATTTGTCTCCACAGTGTCCCAGGCTGACAGGCTGATGTCCCAGGCTGATAGGTTGATGTCCCAGGCTGATGGAGTGTCGATAAATACAAATAAATATCCCAAGAAATATTTCTTTACGTTTCCGTTGACTCGTCAATATATAAATGCAGTTTTCGTTTTGGCGCTACCACACAGTGTGATGTCTCTAATTTGTGTTTATTTAATTTGTGCTCATTAGTAGTTCTTATTTGGTGATTACCAGCCTCAGGAGACACGCAGAAGCCACCTATGTAGGCGCTAGTTCACCTCTGACGGTCAGTAACCGGAAATGAACTGAGTGCGGAGCTAGTAAGGAACTTGTTATATCGCAAATAACGCTATTGAAGTTTGAGTCCTCTCCATTGCTTCGCCTTATATATCTTCTTGCCCCAAATTTAATCTTGTCAAGCGATTAATTTTGGGTCATTTTCTCATTTGTCGGTGGTTGAAACTGGCCAATGACAGCTCAGCCGTGTAAGCATCGGCCCTCCTGATAGATTTCAGACTCTCGCCTTGTATTTTTTCTCACAATTTGTGATGACAGAGTCGTCATGTTCAGCATTCAGCTGTCAATATTTATCGAGAAGTTTTCCCACCGCATTGTAAATGTAATCACATTAATATATCCCATTTCCTTTAATACCTTGAATGATGTGTCCAGGCACGCCATACTTAAATGAATGGCGTGTCTGGATTCTATAGCATACACCAAAATAATTTAGCAAAAAGACATTTAGTAATCTAAGAATATACAGGCATTTATTCTGTCATTTATTTTCTAGGTTCATGAGTGAAAGTTATACGCAAGAGAGAAGATAACTCTGAGTTCCTTTTAGCTGCCTTGTCTATATTCTGTTCATGCCTGTCCTTTTACTGGCATTCAGATAGCCTGCATCAGAGGCTAGTGTATGGATGGCATGATAGTTAATATTCTGTTTTTTTTCAGGATGCCTCCAAAGTCGGACACATATGCAAACCAGGATCTCCTGGAGCATTTTAAGTCAATCCAGGATAGACATTCGGCTTATAAAAGGCTTCTGCTCACACATCGTGCAGTTAAGCTAGCCTAGACATCCTCTCTCATTCTACAAGTGAGTTCATTGACCTTGCAGCTGTTCAAGAACTTTAGCTATTTTGGCTACTCTCTTTCATAACACAAAAGTTATGGATTCTTGCTATACCCTTTTCTGTCAATCTATACCTGTTACCCTGTTGTCTGATATACTACCCCATTCAGTTAGGGGCGTGCTATATATATATATATATATATATATATATATCTCTTCTTCTGAGCATTTCAACAGCGAACAAGTTTTGCCAATTTTAATTTGAAAACGTCCTGGCAGTCACATCACATAAAACAACAAACAAATTTTAAGTGATAGAAAGATCTCTATACTTTCTGATAAAAGATTTTTAAACTTTAGATTAAAAGCATTTAATTTGAAACAGGCCATTCATGCTTTTGATTTATATTATAGTTTGTATATGTACATGTATCTACTAATAAATACATGGACTTATGACAGTTCTCTGATAACTCGAACACTTTCACTCGGTCACGTGAAGTTTGAGTTATCAATGTTTGACTGTATATAATAGAGGTAGTATTTACAACTTTGAGAAATATTTATCTTTATTTTTCAACGTTGGACGTATGTACATATGTATGTTTGTATGGGTGTCCAGCTATAGCTATTAAAATCCCGCACTTTGACGATTTTGAACACATGACAAATTTAACTGCATGTGTTTTATACCAAGTGCCCTACCAATGAGCTACAAAGGCGTAGTGATCAAGTCGTTACAATATACCCTATACCGTATGCACAGGCTAATTATTTTAGCAATGCGCCCATGCGTTACAATGCCCCTGTTAAGAAATATGTTTTGTAAGGCTCTATTACTATATCTGGGGTCAAGGCCAATTCTTCTCACACGGACAATTATATTATCTCCCCAGGAAGGGCCTCGACATTCTCTCTCCGTTTGGTCAGACAAAAACAGTACGATATCTCATTTGTAAATTCATACCAGTATCAAGAGGTACCAGTATCGTATTCAAAGTTTTGAATACAGTTGTTTTTATGTTCTTTTAAATTATTTCAACTTCGCAAAACACTTTTTTCATGATATGTATCTGTAGTTTGAAAGTTAGAATCGCAAATGTTGTTATATATTAAATACAAATCAATTTTCTGTGCAAATCCTTTTATTACCCGGGCAACGCCGGCTAGTACAGCCAGTATATAAATATTTCTCAAAGTTCGTCGTTTCTGTATTCGTCGTTGTGTATGTCCATCTATAGCTATTAAAATCTTGGAATTAAAATTCTGCTATATGATCGATTTGAACTCACAGAGATTGGTACTGCAAGTTTAAAATCCAGGCACTTTACCACTGAGCCATACAAGGCATAATAATCTATGTTGTCATCATCTACCGTATAGCGTATGCACACGCTAATTATTTTATCATTGCGCCCACGAGTTACGATGCTCCTGTTCAAAAATATTCTGGAACCTAAGTATATGAAACACGATGATTGTTCATCTTTTTTTCGTTAGAGCTAATTTGTTCCGCCCCATGATATCAACAATAATTTATCTCGAACTTAAAATTTGGCGATTTGTGTGCTGATTATGTACGTTGTTAGAAAATATACGTTGCTCGCCGTATACGGCGCATTCAGCGTTCAGGGTTCAGCGTTCAGGGTTCAGCGTTCAGGGTTCAGCGTTCAGGGTTATCCCTTATGGTAAAAACGGTTTTGCAAACAGATAAATGATAAAACTTTAGCTAAAAGCTTGAAGTTTACTAAAACACTTACTAAAACTTCCTTCATGTGTTTAGTAAGTAAATTTAGTAAACTAAATTATTTCAAGTTGGATTTAGCGTTTATGTTACACGTCTGTCTCTAAGGTGCAAACTCCACGTAATACATTGTGCACTAAAGTCATTGTAGGTACCTATAGGTACTAAGGTCATTGTAGGTACCTATAGGTACTAAGGTCATTGTAGGTACCTATAGGTACTAAGGTCATTGTAGGTACCTATAGGTACTAAGGTCATTGTAGGTACCTATAGGTACTAAGGTCATTGTAGGTACCTATAGGTACTAAGGTCATTGTAGGTACCTATAGGTACTAAGGTCATTGTAGGTACCTATAGGTACTAAGGTCATTGTAGGTACCTATAGGTACTAAGGTCATTGTAGGTACCTATAGGTACTAAGGTTAAGATATTATTTTGTTACTAATTTTTAATGAAGGTGATGTGATTGCTTTAGATAATTAGTGGGTTTCTATACCACTCTATGTACATCTATAGCCTACGATATTATCATAGAATATCATAGAATATATCGCAAACACACATACGCATATATATATATATGCATATATATATATATATGTGTGTATATTTGTCTTAATTTGCATGTATAGAGTACATGCCATTGCTTGGTCAGGTATGCTGGTCTAATGGAGATTGATGTTAGATGCCTTCTGAACTAGTACTGGATACTGGACACTGGACACTCAACAGCATGGCAGATGCAATGCTCATCATCCAACTCCTATGCAATATTGTGATATTTATTTTATATTTAAGAGGTATTTTGTAAAAAATCCTTACATTTATTGTATGTAAGGATTTTTTATTTTAGTTACACACATTTCTTTTATAGTTTACTGCACTGCTGTTCACATACAATTAGTTGTGCCTTTGATAATGTCAGATTAGTGATTCGATGGCATCTGAGCCCTTGAGGGGCGGGTGTGAACCCTCTCGCATTCGTCTGTTTGTCTATAGTCTATCGCTTAGCTGATGTTCTACTTTTTCAGGACTAACATTCTTTTTGGTATGAGTATCAGTAATATATTATAATATAATAAAAGTTATTCGTTATTTTGACTGAACAGTAAGGAACAGGTTACAAGTAGGACTCTTCCTACAATACTTCCCCAGTTATTTTAAGAACAGCAGCCTAAGCAAATATCAAAAAGTTAACTGAATGAGTATGATTGGCCACTTTTCATAGGAAACTAAATAATGTGGAGAGAGTTCAGCTGTTGTATCAATATCATGTTGCATTGACCATCACATGACGGAGTTGTGTTCACATAAAACTTGCTCATTCTAAATTAATTTAGTTAACTGTTAGGTATCAGATCTTCTTCAATTTTGCTGAACAAGTTTAAATAACGCCTATGGCCCTTCCTGAGCAACGAACACAGCGCCACTAGCGTAGGCTGTCACAGCTTCATCTTTGACTACCTGTTTCAGATTGTAGATATCAGTTTGTGGATCTGTTGTTGCAATAATGAGTTGTCCCCTCTTTACATGAAAATAATATGACAATTCTTAATTTCGTATTAGTTGGCTTTTATCGTTAAATTATTCATGAAATATTTTTGACCTGCTCAACAAATAGGTCATACGTGCGTGCGTCAGTGGTTAGGTGAGTCAACAAACCTATTCATTCGACTTCTCCTGTCTGAGGTGAGTCAACACACCCGTCCAACAACTTCCCTCATTGAAAGCTTTGGCATATAAGTGATTGTATAGTTGGGTGAATTTTATTTTTCATCTTCACTCATCGATGTTCGGTATAATTCAAGGCTTCTGCTTTATGTAATATACTAAACAGATGCCTTACTAAGCACTGATCATTCTGATATCAGTTTTGTGGAAGATGACTCATTATTGCGGTTATGGGATGCACTTGTGGAAATGGGTGCAGACTATAAAGATGCCAGTTGTCTTACATCTCAATATGATTAGAAAGAGCAATTTTATGAGATTCGGTTATTCACTAAGCAGCTTTGGTCACATATCTATAGTTTGGAACCAATCTGCTGACTCCTTGGCTATCGGCAACAGGTCTTTTCCAGCTATCTCATTGATTGATTTATACAGTTGGCTTCGGTGAGCTATGACCTTGGCCTAATATGCTAGTAGTACCTACTTCTTGCTAAAGTGTAATAAAAACAGGCATTTCTCCAACATAAAAAATTAATGTAGGAAGCCAGTGAGCTACTATTCTCAACATGCTGCATGAAGTATTCGGAGCCATCAACACTAAATTGCTTTACTCAAATCATGCCAAGTGCAGATTTCTGATAAACATTTCAGATTTGAAAAAACCGTTAATTAACGATTAATTAAAACTTACAGTAATTACTAAAATATACAAACGAATGCCAACATGCACACACTTGTTCTGATTTTGCTAAAAGAAACTTATAAAAACTAGTTGTTAGGTTGGATAAAAATTGTCTTTTTACCAGGACTTAAATATTCCAACATCTGAACTTTACATAGGAATCAACATGGCTGCTACTCAAGGCTTTATTTCTGTGGTAGAAAATTTGTGAACCTAATTAATTAACCTAATAATTATAAGTTCATGCATTTGTGAAAATTTGTTTTAAAATTTGTTAACCCATATTACCAGGCTCTTACTAGTTGTTGAATGGCACCATTCTATGGTGAAGGAAGCCCGTGGATACAGATGCCGAAGGGTAACTATTCAGGAAGGCTCTGGTCCCACCCTCACCTCACACTTGCTTCCCTTTATAACTTATTTTTTCAATTCTGTAGATTTTGAAGACCACCAACCCTTTTTTCTAAAATCAAAGATTGGTCATCGTCCTTCACACATCTGGTTTGATGAGTTGTAGATGAGTGCTTTGTAGCAAGTCAATCGTGAGCAAATTTGATCATATGTTTGTAATCCTACTCAATAATGCATTGCAGCTGGAAAGGTGTAGATATGTATGCTAAGCCGTGTAGCTCCGACCTGCTAAAGCTATTAAGCATTACGGCGCTTGGTTAAACCTCCTGGGTCTGTCACTTATCTATTCCCTAAGGCTAGCTGTCAAATTTCATCTGTCCCATCTCCTTGATTTTGTTTGGCTTGAGACTTCAACTATTATATGAGCTAAAGGCTGATGATAGCTGATGCAGGGGTGAAAACATGCAGAGCTAGCTATATCTCGCACTCATCGTACTCATCGTATCCCCATCATACAGGTTATTATAGCGCATGGCTTAACACTTCACAGCTTGCCCCCTTTCATCTTGAAAACGCTGAGGGTCCTGTTCGCAACGTAAGTAAGTACGTAAGTACAATACTTGGCAGATTTCACACTCATCTGTGCAGGTAGGTTATATTTGTAGTTTATGTCAACAGCTTGATACAATCATCATAAATACAATCATTGTACACCTGTAACTTACGTGTAATTTACCAGCTTTTACACCCACAATCTTCGGCAATGAGAAGAGGTATGTTTTTGATAAGCAATTTGAACGGGAATGCAATCAGTGATAGTGACTGTTACAAAAGTAAATGATTTTGAACTTTGAGCTTGATTTTTATTCAATTCACAAGTGATTAAATATCTTACACTCCTATTCAGTATGTTTGCATTTTCAGAAGCTAGTGTAAAGACATAAGTAGGAATAAGTATACGGTTTTTTGCGCTGCAGGGGAGAGCTGAGATAAGAACGTTAACCAACTAAGTTTGCGACCATTTATACGTCTCAACTGGTAGCTGCATATTCACATGCGCTACCATTTATACGTCGCAACTGGTAACTGTTTATTCACATGTGCTACCATTTATATGTCTCAACTGGTAACTGTTTATTCACATGCGCTACCATTTATATGTCTCAACTGTAAACTGTATTTGGCAATCATTTCGGTACAGCCTAGTGTCATCTATGGCTTTCACTTACCCTGTTTGTAGTTATACAATTAATCTAGCATCTCTTTGTAGTCGTATTCTGCTGGCAATGATTATGGTTAGCTTTGCCTCGTCATTAAAACATTACCTACTTAGCAAATGAGCCGAATCCAAATGATTTTTGTGCTGAATGACTGAGAGAATTATTCGAAGGTGGTTAGAAATTGCAAATATCTATTTATGCAGATGTTAAAATAATGATTGCATTGAAAAGATTATGCAGTTCACCCGGCCTACAGGTAAATAAGCACTAGCATGTAGTCATTCATTGAAATCTGAACAGGTATCTCTGGACAGGTATCTCCGGACAGGTATCTCCGGACAGGTATCTCCGGACAGGAATCTTCGGACAGGTATCTCCGGACAGGTATCTCCGGACAAGTATCTCCGGACAGGTATCTCCGGACAGGTATCTCCGGACAGGTATCTCCGGACAGGTATCTCCGGACAGGTATCACAAATTTTGTCTAGAATAGAAATTAAAGCCATTCAATTTACCTTTGCAACAAATCCGTAAGGTTTAACACAGAGTCTCCATGTGTTGCAACCTACCCATCACTTTGCTTGCCGAGTTGTCATTCTAGTGAATTAGTTAAAAGGTATCTTTCCTATGGAAAGAATGCAAATGTAAGCAATATTATTAAACTGGCTAGGTAGGCTACGTTGAAAATCATGTCTTCCTCTACATAGAGTCATAGATGCTAGCACTTGATAGGCTTAGGCTAACTTTATGTAGACAAGGCCTGTGTTCATTCTATTGATATAGCTTCTGTCTGTTGGTCCACTCCTTCCTTCAGCCTGTTGCAGATAGAGCACTATCTAGATATAAATCTCAGTTTATGTGTCTGTCTGTATGTCCTTTGGTATGTCCGGCTACAGGTATTAAAATCTTAGAATTAAAATCTCACATCATGCTGGATTTGAACTCATAAAGATTGTAACCGCAGGTTTGGAATCCAATTGTTTAGCCACAAATCTACGAAGGCTCTTACGATTCATAGCTCTTGCTACATAACGTTATATATATACTGTATACACCCATTTTTAACGTATTGATTGAGACGCTATTTACTCTATAAACACGATGCTTTTTCATGAACTCCTATTTTTTGGTTTTTCGTAAGGTTCAATGACTAAATCAGAAAAGCCTAATTTTTTTACGCGAACAGCTGTATTATCTTGAGTAGGCATGGCCTCTACATTCTCTCTCCTTTGATCAGACAAAGACCGGCGGATATAGGCCTACGTATCATTTTTACATTTGTACCGGTATTGAGAAGGACCAGTATCGTCATATCCAATGTTTTGATGAATAGCTTCTGCTGGAACAGTAACCTTTTTTATACATACACACACACTTTTATGCAAGAATTGTTATTATTAATTCAACATACTCAGGATTTTTATTTTGTTTTTTTTTCAGTTTATATCAATTGTATCATTAGCAAATCCTATTTTATTGTAATCGTAGCAAAACAGACTTAATTTAGCTATTACTTATTTATTTGTCCTGCACAAAAAATTTTCCTCATGATATGAAGTTTGAAAGTTACAATTGTTTGACAAAGTTAGAAAACCTTTACAGTTGTTTTATTATTTCTCTTAATTTATTTAAACTGCACAAATCACTTTTCTCATGATATAAAAGTTTGAAAGTTAGAATGGTAACTGTTGTTATACGTTAAATAAAAAGATTTACTGTCCAAAATTTCTTACATATTAATATTAATAGTAAAAAAATAGTAATTACATATTGTTGAGCATGTCATGGCATGGAGTAATTGAATAGATACCTTAAATTTGATTAACTTAATCGTTGCATTCAAGGAAGATAAACCCTGACAAACTTAAAGGTTGACTTGCAACAAAATTCACATTACAGTTATTTGGTATCAAAAGATTCACCATGTCTTACTCTGTTGTGTTGTAGGTGCCAAATACGTGGAAATGTGATTACAAGCTCTTAGAAGCTCAAAAATAAAAAGCCGCCATAGATTGGAATCTCTTTATTTATTTGACGTATTCATTACAGTTTGGTTATCGTCTTGTCACGTGATGTTCTCACGTGAATTGAAAGGCCAATAAAAAGCTCAATATAAAACTTATTGTAGCACTAGTTTATGACAAACACTTTGGGTTTTACCGAAGACCCAGTATCAAATATAGATGCTCGCTACTTTACAGTTTTGTTTCGGCTTGGACTAATCGTCAAGTCGCAATCTGATCATGTGACCCAATACTTCGAAAATAATTTTTGCAGCACTTTTCGATTATCACAGATGACCAACAGGCTCGTCATGATTATCAGACAATGATATGTACTCATTCGAGCTAAGGTTGAAAAGTTTAACGATTTTTCACGGTAAGTTATAAAATATCAGTGCTAAAAATGACAGGATTACAATGACGATAAAACAGACGTGTAAGAACAATAGACATGGTTTTATTGCATGCGTGAAGTATATTTGTGAAAATATTTTGACGAATGAGATTGCATGAAAGTGTAAACCGAAACCATCCTGTAACAAGTACGTCCCATTTGAGCCGTTTTGGAAAGCGAATCCAAACTACAGCGGTCTCGTGTGGCTGCGATTGACTGTTCGTTTTTTAGCTTTTAAGAGGTTGTAATCACATTACCACATATTTTGCACCTACAACACAACAGAGTAAAACATGGTGAATCTTTTCATATCAAATAACTGTAATGTGAATTTTATTGCAAGTCAACCTTTAAGGTGTTGTTGGGCCATTCAAGGGAGATAACCCCTAATTAAGAATACTGTTGTCCCGCAGCAGGTGTCATGTCTCATTTCATGTCTGCATTCCAGTCTCAATAATGTTGTAAATTGATCTCCAAACAGGCCCGTATTCCCTGGGGCGGCTGGCCGGCTGAGCCGCCCCAACTTTTTGAAAAATTTTCACGGCTATGTACAGTACAAACTCGGATAACTCGTCCTCGGATAAAATGTAATATTTTATCTCAAACACAAGGTTAACTCGAACGGATTTGTTTGGTTAGTTCCAACGCAATGATAAATTGCTTCAGATAACTCGACCTCATCATCATTTATTCGAAAAGTTATTTGCCCAACGGCCATGGACACGGTTTTTATCGCTGTAGAATATCACTTCATTCCAAGCCATAGAGACAAACATCAACTTTTAGTAGTTCTTAGGCGTCATTATTATCATCATCAGCGGCAAAATATTCTTGTTAACGACTTTTATAAAGGTTTGCAAAAGATCAAGTTTTAACAAATACTCGCTTGGCCATGTCCCATCGAAAGCGTAAAAACCTCCAAATGAACTTGAAATAAAATTCGCAAAATTGATTTTTGTTAAAATGCTTAAAAGATATCTTTTGTCTGAGTGTTTTAACAGCGGTCAAGTTTTGCCTATTTTAATTTAAAAACGTCTCGCCAGTCACATCAACTAAAACAAAACAAATCTCAAAAATTAGAAAAATGTAGATACTTTCCGATAAAATTTTTTAAAACTTCACATGAGAGGCCCGGCTGAGGCGCTACATGAGAGAAACCTGTTGGGGGGGCTTACACCGCCCCTCCACACCCCTAGGTGTTCATAACTAGTCGCCTAACATTAGCCGCCCCAACTTGCAACCAGTGAATACAGACCTGTCTCCAAATATTGGTTATATAAAAAATGATACAATTTATTTCTACAACTGTTTATGAAAAAGGTTAAAGCTGTAATGAAATATTTGGATAAAGAAAGAACAGAGTAATATCATGAACACATTAGATTAGATATATAAGATTAGATATATAAGATTAGATATATAAGATTAGATATATAAGATTAAATATATAAGATTAGATATACATGTATAAGATTAGACTAGAGCAAAAATGTTTGCATATTTTGGGCATTTAAATTTATTCTTGATAGAAACTTTTCTAAAAGTACATAAACAATTTAAACTAGTGGATATCTTTTTACATAGTTTGAATATCCAAGTACTTTTGGTCTGTGCACAATATATTGTATACTACTCGTACTCTGGATGTCTGGATAGACTCTGATAAAGCACAGAGAATGACTATGTGTACAATTACTTGATGAAGTCTATTGTGGCCGAATAACGCAGATGTTACCATGTTGAGCCGGTAGGAGAAATACCGCGAGTTTGAATCCAGCAGGATGCAATCTTTTTTCACAGTCTCAAACAGTGGCTTTGAACAGACAGATAAACCCGCTTGCAGTATAGTAAAGATTATAGTAAATATAGCTGCATACCTTATTGTACAATTAAACCTGTAAAATGAATTTCAGTCTTTAAGCTCTAATATACAGGGTACAATGATACCAGTTTGTCAGGCTTTTCAAGAGAACATAACACTTACTTCAGGTTAGTAGAGCCCACTTAATAATGGCAAATATGTTAGTTTGTGTGTCTACTCCATCTACACCAAGCTTCCAAGACAACAAATCTTGTATATTCTTAATCAGCAATGCTAGGAGGTGGTTTTGGAACAATAAAATTTTTTAATTTGCATGGTGAAATTCATCAAAAAATTCTTTTACCGTCCATAGCAAAGCACTATTTCTGTTTTCAAAACGATCAGATGAAGAACCTGTGTTCAAGGCGTTTCCAACTCCTTTAGTTAGATTCTCAGTGCAAACATGGCTGGGTGAAAGGGCTGCTCTTGCTCCCTACAATGATGTTGTTTATTCAATCAATACCAAACTTTTTGACAAACTACCTGGTGAACACAAAAGCTAAACATTATTTGAAAAAATGATTGATTCAATGAAATCGCAACCATCTAATATTACACTCACCAAAGGTTTGCTTGTAACTCAATTAGTCATTAAACAGATGATGGCTTATGTTTTAGAGGCCACCATTTTTACCGGCAAATACAAAGGTGAAAATGTGTTCATTCCACGAATTCCTTAATTTCAACAGGTCTGCCATTTGAATTCAGAAGATTTCAGTTTCCAATCAAACTCAGCTTTGTGATGTCTGTGAATAAATGTCAGAAAGAAATACCAAAAGTCACGGAACCTAACAGAGCCTATTTGGACAATGACAAGCAAGTTGAAGTCATATTTAAAGGGCCACTTACGCCAAACTTTAAAAGTTTACATCAGAAAATATAAATATTTTACTACCGTATAAGACTTTTGTAACACTAAGGCAATCTTTGATCTACACAATCTACTTTATATCACACTAGCAGAGCAGACAAAAGCAACAAAAACAGTATATCCAAGTACCATCTACTTGATGACATACTTGGTGATCTGACTGCCAGGATGTTTCAAGATTATTTTGACAAAACATGATCATTGTTAAAACGCTCAGAAAAAGGCCAGTATAGATGCATTTTTGGTATGTTTGTCTCATTATGAGATTGGCTATTGCATTCAAGTTGATTGTTAACCCTTTGGCTGGGGACACGATCAGAATGTCGTTTATTGGTTCGGTGGAGTAATGACTTTTCTGTCGCTTTCGGTAGATGTATATGTTACTGTCGCCTAGTAACAATAAACAAAGAATATAAACTTTAGTAAATCATAAATATCATCGGCAAGATATTAGTCGATGAATTACAATATGAAACAATTATCTGAGAAGCGTTACTTTGCGCTGAAAGCTAAGGAAATACGAAATCGCGACTTCTTTGAAAAAATGGAAGTTGGAAAAACCAATCATCCCGCAGCGCGACATTCAAAACGAATAAATAAAAATTTATTTGATCCCGCGGTCGTTAGTGATCTTTTTGTCTGATCAGCATGATAGGAATTCAGATGATGGCAGTGATGCAAGGTCTGAAAACCTTTAATGTGCAGAGAAAAGTGATGGTTAAGGTAGCTCGGACGATGATGATGCTATATCCACTGATGCCGTTGTGAATACTAGAAGAGCGAGTCATAGCAGCAACTCCATACCAAGTAATAACCGGCTTCCAACTCTAATACACAGAATTTTAACATGAGAGATCAGAAGATGAAGCAAGTGTAACCACACAGACTTTTAATTGATGGAAAATGGTCACTGACTTAGACGATGACAAGCCTTTTACATTCCACAGTTTCTCCTCTCACACATGGCCAAACTTTACACCACCTGCTGATATTTTACTATTGGAATATTTTGATTACTTTTTCTTCCTGCCAAGCAAGGTGGCAGTAGTTTGTGGGAGTTCATAGTCGCAGAAACTAATACTACAAGTACACTAATACAAATATGGGAGTTATCAGGTTTAGTAGAGCTGTAGCATTGGACTCTGCCGAAAGGAATTCTTTCATGCATTTCATACATAGACAGTTGTACATAGTCGCAGCTTTTTTGTAGTAGTATGCACAAAAGACTTGTTAATATAAATAAATTTCAGTTTGAGCTATGTATTTTTATAGAATATTTATTACAAATATTTTTATAGGATTTATTGAATTTTTAAAACAAATTTATTAATTTTCGGTTGTTTTGGCGAGCTTTTTTGGCGAAAGGGTTAAGTGTCTCTACTGACATACCGTAAAACTTCAATTAAACACACCGTAAAGCCTCCATTTGAATGCCACTTCCACTAAAACGTCACTTTGACAATCTTTGATCTTTATGAACCCGTCATATCAAGGGGTCAGTAAAAAAGTGTCCACAAAATCGTATTAATATTGAATCATTTACATCAACAACAATCAATTATTTTATATAACAATCAATAACAATTCTCCCGTTTTCACAGTCTAAAGCTTTTAGCTTGTTTTTCGTTAAAACTTTAAAAGCAACACCATAGAAATAATTAATAACTGTCTCAGGCTAATAAAAGTTCCTTGTTTAACACGGTCTTGATATTTCAAAGTACATGTACATGTATGCAAAAAATGGTTTAAATTTGCGATGGTACAAAGGTTATATTTAGCGAGCAAAACTTCTACGCGTTGCAGTTGTGCTAAATGCAATGAGTAAAAGTTTTGCTCTGCCAAAAAAGATGTTTGGACGCTAAAATCGACTAGTTGTGCCGTGCAAAAAAAAGTTGAGGGCAGAAAGCATTGTGGAAGGTATTGGACAACCAATATATGTTCGTTCTATTGAAAGCAACAATCATAACGCAGCTATCCAAGCAAACCATGCAAATATTTTTGTTTTAGAAACGGGAATTTTTGCTTCTGCATGTAATATAAGTATGGTTCGTTTATGTCACTTGTTCATGAAAATATCTTTGTAGCATTGGCTAGATTATCATTAAATAACTTATAAACTTGCAGATTTATAGCGTATAATTTGATAGTATCATTGTGGTGTTCTGATCTTACAATTGATTAACACTCATCACTCCTCTTCTACTGCGCATAAAAAGCTAGTTTTGGCTGCAAACATATTAATGAGTGCAATGAACTTTCATGCAAAGTTGGTGAATACGAGGTCTGATCCAAAAGTTCCCAGGATGGAGTTGTATCCACTTGCATATTTGTGTATGCAAGTGTATATGTATAAAATAAAAATGTCTTCAAATTTAGAATGAAATAAAAATTGAAGATGCCAACTAATTGCAAAGTAGGACACAGGCTATAATATCACCATAGGTTAATTGCAAGCAATAGATACCAACTGGAAAAATATTTCTCGGTTTTTCTATGCATATTTATTAGATCTTTGACAAGTTAGAGGTAAGTCAGCAGATTTATTGCACCCAAAAGGTTTAATATCGCTCCACCAAAAAAAGAGAGCAAAATATAGGTAACATTTGCTATGCCCGTAAATGGGCTAAATTTATAATCCCAAAATCGTGGCGAGTCATTTGAAAAATACACTGCCTCTATTAGAACGCCACCTCCAAGTAACCGCCACTATAGAAGAATAGTTGAAAAATAGAGTCACATGAGGTTCAATTACAGGTTTTATGGTATTTTAACTTGAATTTGCTTATGATTGCTGTAATAAAATTTGAAATATAGCCTCAGATACATTTCTATCAAATTGGTTGGCGAGACATTTTCCCATTGTTTTCTTCTAAAAGCCCTGTAAACATATAATTACCCATTGAGACTGTATATTCATCACTTATGAACAATATGCACTACTGATGCCATTTCTAGAGAAGTCTGTGCAAGTAATTTTTTCTGAGCGTTTTAATCGTGATAAAGTTTTGCTGATTTTAACCTTGAAACCTGGCAGTAAGATCCGTAAACCATCAAGCAAAATCTCAAATGATACAAAAGTATCAGTCTATACCTTCTAACCTTTTGAAAGGAGTAACTCTATATGTCGAGAACTAAAGGATAAAGGTAAAGCTGGTAAAAATCATTACGGACTACTTTTACTCTGAGTGTAAAGAAATGCTTCATCTGTTTGTATAAGTAGATGACAACATCTATAAAGCGTCAACCATTGTGACGCACCCGATGGCTTGCCTCCATTTAGCCATGTTGGTAAAACTGCTGCTATCCGAAGCCTGCATCTTTAGCCACTGTTCGGACAAGAAAGAACAGTTATGCAGCACTAGCTGTACAACCCGGTGAATGCCCTGCGTTGCCCGGGTAATAAAAAAGTCTTTGGACAGAAGATTGATTTGTATTTAACATATAACAACATTTTCCACTCTAACATTCAAACTACATATCATGAGAAAAGTGTTTTGTGTAATTGAAATGAATTAAGAGAGAAAATAAAAGCAACTTTAAAGGTTTTCAAACTTTGTCAAGCAACTTTTAAATTTCATATAATGAGGAAAATTTTTCGTGCAGGTCAAATAAACTAAAAAAAATAAAAGGACTATAAAAAGGTTTAGATATAAATGTAAAAGCATTAGCAAGTAATAGCTAAATTAAGTCGGTTTTGCTACGATTACAATAAAATATGATTCACAATAAAATATGATTCGGTAATGATACAATTAATACGAACTGAGAAAACAAAATAAAAATCGTGAATATGTTGAATTAACAATAATGTAAGTGTGTGTGTATAGAAAAGGTTACTGTTCCACCAGAACCTCTCCATCAAAACTTTGATTACGACGATACAGGTACCTCACGATATCGGTACAAATTTAAAAGTGAGATAACACACTGTCTTTGTCTGACCGAACGGAGAGATAATGTGGAGATTTTTAAGATAATTTTAAAAAGAATTTTAATTTAATTTAATTTTAGTAAAGAAGAATTGGCCTTGACCCCAAATATAGTAATCGAACCTTACGAAAAATATTTCTTAACAGGGGCGTCGTAACGCATGGCAGCATTGGTAAAATAATCAGCATGCGCTATAGCTATAGCCGGAATAACACATATACTTGGAGAAATATAGATATAGCATTTGGGATCAGGGGAATGCAGATAGACTTGGTAGTGTTTTTCAGAGTTCAATAGATCAATAGCTTTGAGAGCATTCAAGGCGGCAGCAGGGGTCTAGGAAGCCTGACCTCCAAATGAGAGATTGGGGGAATGACATATTTTAGAATTCAATTTAACCGTTGTAACATCTTAGTCTAACTGCATGGTCTTTAGAAATGACCTTAGTTAGAAGACATCAGGAACAGCTTGAGCCCAGGGCTGATACCCCCCCTAAAAGACCCATTAGGTTCAGCCCAAAATCACGTTTTAGGGGGAGTTTTCAGACCATAGGGCACTGTCAGTGAATTTGCTCCTTTAGGGGGAGTTTCCACAGCCAAGCCAGTAAAAGGGCCCATGCTCATTAAGGTTTTATTCAGCCAAAGTAATACCAAGAAGTTGCACAGAAATTCCAGTCTTCATTTTAATGCAGATTGCATTAAAATCTGCATGCTTGCTGACGGGAAACAAATGGAAAAGAGAGAGTCGGCACTGCATCATCTTAGCAACCCTTTAGCAATATACTCAGAACAAATGATATGATATTTCTTTCATTGATATTCATTATGTTTTCCTTTGTAAATGAAAATGATAATCTGATGGTTGATGTTTGGAATCAGTTTTATTAACCCTTTTGCGAGCATAGCGACAATTTTTCGTTTTGCGATACTGACGCTAGTGGGCAGACTATTATGTCGTCACACCAACGGTTTTTATAAATTGATTTATGGTTAGCTAATTGCCTTTTTTAGTTTAATTTTTTCCAATAGTAAACTACAATATATTGGTCTATGTTAGCAACAAAAAATAAGCCGTTTGCAGAAAAAAAGATCGTTTTTGCAATATTAAACAAATGAAAAATCCGAAATAAAAACGTATTTAAATTAAATTGGGTATTTTGTTTGTAGTTTTTTCTGCTTTATTAATGCATGAATCATAATGGATGTTTAGCGGGGCGCGGAACCTGGGCGCCCTCTAGGGAACTCCCAGTGTTTAGGGGGTGTATTTCCAATTGACCAACCAGGTGATTGAGGGTACAATATCCAAAATCAAATTGACCAACCAGGTGATTGGGGGTACAATATCCAAGTCTGGGCCTATCCAGGTGGGTGTTTCTTTCAGAGTATCAGCCCTGGGAGCTTGATCAGCCGTGGCCTACTGGTCTAGAACTACTTCTTTGCAAACAACAGGTTGGAGTTCAAATCCCAGGAAAGACCTTAAGCCATTCCAACCTTAAACCATTCTTCTCAACTGAGCAGGTCTCCAGTCATTGGGGTTCCTCTGCCACTGTCTGATGAGATCACAAATATATTGTTTATGCAAAATATTATTAAATACAAGCTCACAGCCTCTGCTAAGCGAACCTCATACTTGGAGGAATTGCTCACACAACTCCGCCTTCCATAATTAGCAGCGGGGTCAATGATGCCAACTATCAGCTAACATCTAGATTGGCCTGATGACTAGGAATAACTTGGCATCATGCTAAGTTATGATATTAGTAACGGCTGACACTCAGTAAACTCTAATCCTCGACAATGCGAGCTAGAGATAGTGAGAACAGCGCCGATATATTTCATTTACTATTCTCTATACGATACTTTTATTGCAAACATTTCAAGTGGGAAGCCATAATCTATGTGGCTGTTTTGCTCGTAAGCATAGCCCTTGCTCCTGTCAGTTGTAATTTTTACTAGTTGATTTACTTGGCTGACTGAACAATCAAGAAATCAAAGGCTGAGATTATTGCTGCAGGTAGCTGTAATTATGCTTTGCAATTACCAGGCTCAGCCTCACGTCTTACTTATTTGTGTGAAGAAAGTGAGAAGTGTTGGGAAGGAGTATCTGGTCTTGGGAGGAGAGGCGCTTGTCAATCAATAACAATTAATATTAAAGATCTTCTCCGTTGGGCAATTAAGGGCCACTTTGTCAGGCAATATTTTCAGTGAAATTCAAAGAAGTCTTGTCTAGTTTTCTCTCACTTGGATGTTCGCTTTGAAAATCATTTTGCTGTTGGGATTGCAGACGACAACCAAAGCTTATCCTGCAGCAGACGTTCAGTGAACAGCTACTATTTTTGAAGGTGAAAGTTAAAATTAAAATGCATAGTTTTATGTCTTCAGCCAGTTCCGCTTCCTACCTGCATCCGAGGCGCAGTCGTTCTGGAAGTATCTTAGCCTATAGTCAGAGAAGACTCTCTCGAGCATCGGTGGAGCAGATTCGACGACCTTCGACCAGCCATAGCATGGCTGCTGTCGTTATGGCGAGTAATTTGAATCAGCAAGTCCTTGAGGGTGAAAATGGAGACAGGAATCGGATCGTAGAGTATGATGATCCAGTTCTGGCAAGAACTCTCACAGTTGACGAGTCCTTCAGAAAGATGGAGGTGAGTAGATAGAATTCGGGTGTGGTGAGTCAGATGACCCCAAAAAGGGAATATGAGTTGTTCGAGTGATGAAATGAATCAAGTATGGTAAATGCTCGCATCCAACTGGTCTTATTGTCTAAACTGCCTGTCGGAAGAAATCCAATCTGGTAAGCAGACAGACAGACGCCATCAGAGGAAGCAGCAGATTTCCCTGAAACACGAATAAAACCAATTTGGGGTTTCAAAATTGAAAAATACTCTTCCAGGTGCGAGTGATATACAGCTTAAAAACGAACTCGCACAAGATTTTAGTAAATTTCATCAGAAAGTATCAACATTTTTCTATCATTTGAGATTGTTTTTGATGTTTGAGGTGGTCAGAATGCCAGGATGTTTCAAGATTAAAATTGACAAAACATGATCACGGTTCAAATGCTCAGAGGAAAAATGTATGTTGAAATGGCATCACTAGTTGTTATCGTTAGCGGATATCTGCTATTGCGTTCAAGTTGTAGCATTCTGTTGCCATTCAAGTTGTCTCTATTCTGTCAGTCTCTTTGCCAAAGTGCAACTATAGACGTCATAAACACACTTTCGCTTGAATCTGAGTGTTTGAACAGCGATCAAGTTTTGTCGATTTCAGTCATGAAACATCCTGACAGTCCGATCACCATAAATAACCAAAAGCAATTGAGAATGATAGATAAATTCCGATACTTCCCGACAAAAACTACTAAGTTTTGTGCAAGTTGCTCTTTAGGAGGTGAATAATAGATGTATTTGAATATTAACTTAGCGTCTCTTCATGCCATGTTATTAATTTCCTCAAACCAACAGGAGTGAAATTTAACTGGACATCTCCTGTGTAGATAAATTAGCACGCTAACGAGAATGACATTTTAATGTTCGTATTGATCGACGGCATCTTCTGACATTTGAACTAAGGAGGCCATAAGAAAAGGGTAGAATGTGATAGAGACAGCTTCATTGCCTAGAGTCAACAATCTGTTAAATAGATAATTTTTCTATTCTTTAGTAGAAAAGAGGATGTCTATGGTTCCCTATAAAGAGTATGTCTATGGTTCCATGTAAAGAGTATGTCTATGGTTCCCATGTCTATGGTTCAATTTAAAGAATATGTCTATGGTTCCATGTAAAGATTATGTCTATGGTTCCATGTAAAGCATATGTCTATGGTTCCATGTAAAGAGTATCTCTATGGTTCTATTATGCGGATGATGCTGATTTGGAGTTGTGCACACATTGAGTTACCTTTCGATAAGTGTTTTAATGGACATGCACATGTAGCGGGTTGAAGAGGGGGCTAATGTTAAAAAAGATAAAAAATTCTACACCAGACGTCGTAGAGACCCACTCAGTGTTCAAACTTTCAAAATAGAGTGGCTTGTGCCGCAGTTTCTATCGCATCATTCGCAAGCATGAAATTTGTGAGTAACATAACTTGTTGGTTTCTGCTGTTTCCGTCTTGCGGATGTCACAAACTTTCAGATTAACTGTGTGAGCGAAACAGCGTGAATATAACATATATAGTGATATAACATATCTAGTGATATAACATATCTAGTGATATAACATATCTAGTGATATAACATAATTATATAGTGGTATAACATATATAGTGATATAGCATAGTGATATAACATATGTAGTGATATAACAGAATACGGTCGTTTTATGTAGTGTGTTTAGAGGAAGAAAGGGATAGTTCTTCATAATGTTCTGTGATCACTTAAGTCATTCTTACACCTGGAAAAACGAGTTGCATTACCGTGCAGTTAACCCCCTCCCCCCTGAATTGAGTTAATGTTGGATAGACCTAATACGACATTTAGTACGAGTTTTCTTTGGAATATCATCAATAACTTTTGCTGACATGTCTGGTAACTGTCAGAACTATTTATAAATTGCCTATATATAACCATTATGTATGTATTGAACACTAATTAGTACAATGCTGTCGACTGTCATATGTATCGAACACTAATTAGCAGAATGCTGTCGACTGTCGTATGTATTGAATACTAATTAGTTCAATGCTGTCAGCTGTCATATGTACTGAGTACTAATTAGTACGATGCTGTCAGTTGTCGAATGTATTGAACACTAATCGGTACAATGCTGTCAGTTGTCGAATGTATTGAACACTAATTAGCACAATGCTGTCAGCTGTCATATGTATTGAACACTAATTAGTACAATGCTGTCAGTTGTCGAATGTATTGAACACTTATTAGCACATGCTGTCAGTTGTCGAATGTATTGAACACTTATTAGCACATGCTGTCAGCTGTCGGCGGACAATGTGTTGAACAAAAATAAAAGTAAAATTACGAGTACGGTAATTATTCTGCTGTAAAAGCTAGCTGGTACACTGGTATTAAAACCGCAAAGCGCTTACAATTCTAATAAACACACGATACCGTCAAAGTAAAAATTATAATTTATGGAGTTTTATTGCAACTATGGTGGCTGATCGCCCGATCCGAGCTAGAGAGGACAGCCAAGGCGACCGACGCAAGGGCCAGGCTGAGCCCTGGCTCAATAGAAAGCACAGCACTCCGTAGCACTTCCCTTCAGTTGAGGGTCAGCTACTGAGTCGGCCCTACCACTGAGTGTCAGCTACTGAATCGACTCTACCACTGAGGGTCGGCTACCGAGTTGGCTCTATTACTGAGGGTCGGCTACCGAGTCGGCCCTACCATTGAGGGTCGGTTACCGAGTCGGCTCTACCACTAAGAGTCGACTACCGAGTCGGCCCTACCACTGAGGGTCGGCTACCGAGTCGGCCCTATTACTGAGGGTCGGCTACCGAGTCGACCCTACCATTGAGAGTCGGTTACCGAGTCGGCCCTATCACTGAAAGTCGACTACCGAGTCGGCCCTACCACTGAGGTTCGGCTACCGAGTTGGCCCTATTACTGAAGGTCGGCTACTGAGTCGGCTCTACTACTGAGGGTCAGCTACCGAGTCGGCCCTACCACTGAGGGTCGACTACCGAGTCGGCCCTACTACTGAGAGATGGAGCCAAAGCCAGAAGCTATAGAAGACGCCGCGGAAGCGACCAAGATCGGAGCACTGGGAAGTCTCACTCTGTGCAGTTATCTCTATGCTTATTGCTTATTTAACTGTAACTTTATATATTTGCTGCGAAATATATACTTAGTTGCCTTGTACTCAAAGTAGTTCGATTCTTGCTGAGCGAGAGGAACTCAGTTGGTTCCTTTACATAGTGAAGGAAAATAACTTTGCTGCACGAGCTTAGAGCATCTTCCAGCATTTCTTACCTGCGACAGAGAAAGGCATAGATATAGAGATATATAACATCATATAACTTCAGTGATATGTGAATGACCCACTGATTACTCTATGGATGGCCCACTAATGAATCCATTATAAAACTTTTAGCAGACTCCATGCTACTTTATTATAAGGCAAGCCTGTGATTATCGTAGTCTAAAACATTAACATATTTGTAAAGATCTCACTCTACAACCTTTTCTGACTCATCACCCCACTTGCAGTTATCTGCTGTCCGCCCCTCTACCTGGCTCTAATCATCCATAGCGCAATCGTGCATCCCTACCAAGGAAACTACCGTAATTGTTCTGAAGCTGTGACAGTACACGATCGGAATTTAAATGCCTCACATATATCCCCCCTCCCCCTCCCCCTCCCCCCCTCCCCCCTCCCCCTCCCCCCCCCCCCCCCGTGTGCTCTTAACCATCCAAATCACTTTGGAAAAATCGCACTGATGCGTCTTTGAACAAATCCTGTTAGCAGAGAATGGAATTAAAACATGGTTAACATTTGATATTGAACTTGTTGTCCTAAGGTTTGTTTGATTTCAACTCTACCATTTGTACGTATATTCATAGCATGGCCTCTCTTACATCTCGCAAATGAGCAGTTGGTTTAATAATTGGCCATCACGATAAGTTGTTCATAGAACAGGGTGTGATAAGTAGCCTCGCCCACTACTATCCAGTAGCCACGCCCACTACTATTCGGTGTTATTAACTAGTAATTGATTATCACGGCCCAATATATCGTATGTAGACTGTCTAGACCACATCTCTCTTTTAACATTAGTGACCTTTATAGTAGAGGTGGAACGAGACACGAGACGTCTCGAGTATCGACCTGTCTCGTCTCGTATCGGTCTCGTCTCGACTTAACTATTGCCAAACTCGAGACAGGAAATAGAACTAAAGCGCCTGCGCACGGTTGTTAAAACATGGCTTCTTACGGTAGCGACAACTCCATATATTGTAATGGATTGCTGGCAACTGCCTTTAAAGTTATACCCGGTCCGTTACTACCTGTTGCTATTGATTATGTTGGCCACTGAGTCTAATCATGTAGTCCGGACAACGACCCTGTTATATTTTAGTTCGGTTCTGTGTCCTTAAAACAGATACGGGGTCGTATCTAATTACTCTTCGGATAATCCAATTTAATAAATAAGACTTGCGGGTAAAATGTCTGTATTTTATCGTATCGTGTCTAAACACCAACTGCCCTTCATAAAATTCGGACCTCTTTTATATACTACCAATTGCGGGTAAAACTTGCCCGGACACGGAGAAACGAACGAAAGGCCGTGTCGACCATAGTCCGTGTTCGGTTAACAATGACGTTTTGTTAGCTCAATATAAGAATATACATGTGCATGTATACAGTAATTAATATAATTTCATGAGTACAATTTAAATATAATTTACATACTACAGTTAATACACAAACAACACTTAACATTAATGAAACGATAAGAATGAAAGTATTATCGTGTGTTCTTTTAGTTGCGGTATTTCTTTGTAGAGCGACGGCTATCGGTTTCATTACATTAAAAAGTAAGAACTATTCAATAGATGGTAAAAATATACATGTACAAAGCGATATGTTAATAATAATTATGATCAATCAAGCTCAAAATTCTTAGAATATATAACTTCGGTATTTTAGAGCTGTTTGTGTCACATTTGTTTACAAAAACTACATGCATATCACTATTAAAATGTTGTATTTAAATCGTTTACACCAGGCGAAAATTCAATTTAAAAATAGTTCTATTAATTTTATATATACCAAGTAGCTAGTACTTGTGTAGTGAAATCATCACCAAATGCTCATTATTTTACTGTCTCGAGTCTCGAATTTTTACAAGACAGTGTCTCGAGTCTCGTCTCGAACTTAAAAAACCTGTCTCGTTCCACCTCTACTTTATAGGAGCAATTGTCTTGAGATAGTTAGATATTCTTTAGCATCTTTTGGTTCAGTCCAACTTTACCTACTATTCTGAACTAGCAATGCTATACAGCGCATTGCATTCAAGTCACGCATACAGTCAAAGCTTCATTTATAAATGTTATTGGAGGTTTTTTTCTTTGAAATTGCCCTTCTTACTTCCTACTTCCTTCAAGGTCAAATTTTGGAATTGTGCCACGAAGTGTTCTCGTTATATTTTCTGCACATAATCACTATGTTTCCATGACGAGGCTAGCTCGCAAGTCTGAGCTATTCGCAAGATGGAAATAGCTCAAACTCCAACTCTAGAGAGTTTTGTTACATGCAAACTTTTATAGAGTGTTTCGTGCTTTAGAAAGATGTAAATGCCACTATAAAACGGTGTGGGAAAAATACCCCCAAGCTATTCAATTTTAACTATTTTCTACAGCAAAGTAGCTCCTATTTTGATATAACGAGACAGGAGGGTGCCGCTACGACCTCTGACATCGAATTCCATATCTTTTTAACAAATTGCCCGCATTCATCTGCAACATGCAAATATCTATTGAAACATTTACCAAGCGATAACTCAATGTGTGCACAACTCCTACTCCGCATCATCCTCACAACAGAAACAATTGTGAGCAATAGATCTTTATTCTGGAAATATACAGTTGTATACAGTGTATCATAAATAGTTGAAGCATTTAGCAAGTCTGGTTAGCATTTTATAGACAATAACTTGAGGTACTTTTTATCCGACATAAAACGGCTGGTTGAGATGATAGTGATTACCAGGGCAAAACCAAATATACATTTTAGCCAACTACGAAACAAAACTGATTCTTCAAATAACATGGAACTTGCCGATACTTAGTAAAAAAACTGTGATTAACAGGGTCGTGTGATTGATTGCTCCACCTGACCAGGTCCCGAGCAAACAATCAGACAAGTGCCGCTATTTCTTTAGATAATGACCATCCAAATAAATTTGTTGAAATGTTTACATTGTAGGAATGTTAGGTGTATTGTGAAAGGCTCTTATATTTGTTGTAGACAAGTCCGCCAACATTACTTTACCTTAGAACTCTCCTGTACAATTATATTAAGAAAGTAGCCATTGTTTTTATTATTTTAGATTTAAAAAATTAAGCTAGAGCATTTTATTTTTTTTGATTTCAGCATTTTTCTAATTTTGTAACAATATATACCAAATAAAAAATAATTATTCATCTCGTATTTTTTGTTAGCTCACGACCACGTCGTGTGGTGAGTTTATGAGAATAGTAGTCGGAGATTAGCCTTAGTCTGAGATTAGCCTGTTTTATGTTTTTTTTTTCAAAGGGAGTGTGACAGCGCGAATGTTTACATTTCTTATTAAAATCACCAATGGAAAACAACTATACTTCATTTGAAAATTGTTTCCTCTTGATCAGCATGTACATAAGTCATCGGTAATAGGTCAATGACAAACGAGGAGCATTATATTATTGTAGTTATAATATATTATTATTAATTATATTATTATTATAATTACATAATTATATTATTGTGCTATTATAGTTATGTAACTGACTATCTACTCAATTAACAAATTTAATAGTTTGGGTAAAACAATTTTTTCATGTTAGTTTTGTTGTCTGTGTCTTTGGCTGAACTTTGATTTATTTGCTGATATCTGCAGCAAATGAACCGTATCACGACTAGAAGTATTGCAGGTGTTATCATGTCACCTCATACTGAAGAATGTAACTCTATCTTGCACCGCTCTATATCACTACAAGTAATAGCTATATAGCCACTGCAATAGCTATATAGCTATTGAAATAGCAAAAACCTAGCAAAGTTTACTATAAGTTAAACTTTATCTAACTTCATTTAATAATCAAATGACAGCAGGTTCAAAATCTCCTATTCTAGCTGTAAAAACTTATGATAACAACCTTATTTTTACAATATTTTACATATATGGAATTTTATTTACATACATGTATATGATGTACTATTTATATAAATGGGGTATTCTTTACTACATACACCATTTATACCAACAATACTCTAAATATTGTTTACATATTTAAAGTATTATTTACATATATGGAGTGTTGCTATATAATTCTGACACAACTCTGTTATCTTGATAATGGTTGACCCTATCTTTGTAATATCTTATCTGGATCATATTACCTTATTTCTGTAATATCTTATTTGGATAATGGTTGACCTCACCTCTGTAATATCTTATTTGGATAATGGTTGACCTTATTTCTGTAATATCTTATCTGTATAATGGTTGACCTTATTTCTGTGATATATCTTATATGGTTAATATTGACCATATTTTTTCAATAGGAGTCGGCAGAAACTAAAGTCTTGTCCCCAATTAGCGGTGGCAGGTAATAAGTCTCATGAGACCAATAACAGTTTACAACTGGTCATGCTGGGTTAGTTGCAAGCTGTGGGCTCTCCCACATCAGCATGTTCAGAACTCCTTACATACAGTTGTGGCAAATATGTGTAGTTATAATCCTTGATTACATTAGCTAGACTTCGCTAGGTAATGTATACCCACATTGAAAGACTGCAGGATGTTCCATCTTTGTCTATTGCTGATAGCCTTGATACTGCCTACCAACAATGATAGATATATTTATCACTGCTGAGGCCATTATAAGAAATCACTTGCTGTTGATAGGAGAATACCCCATAAATTACACAGTATTGACAAGGGGATTAGGTACTTACTATTGATGAGGGGTTAAGGTACTTACATGTACTATTGATAATGGATTAATGTACTTACTATTGATAAGGAGATAAAATACTAACTATTGATAAGGGAATAAGGTACTCACTATTGATAAAGGGATAAGGTACTCACTATTGATAAGGGGATAAGGTACTAACTATTGATAAGGGGATAAGGTACTAACTATTGATAAGGGAATAATGTACTTACTATTGATAAGGGGATGAGGTACTTACTATTGATAAGGGGATAAGGTACTTACTATTGATAAGAGGATAATGTACTTACTATTGATAAGGAGATAAGGTCCTCACTATTGATAAGGAGATAAGGTACTTACTATTGATAAGGAGATAAGGTACTCACTACTGATAAGGAGATAAGGTACTTACTATTGATAAGGAGATAAGGTACTCACTATTGATAAGGAGATAAGGTACTCACTATTGATAAGGGGATAATGTACTTACTATTGATAAGGAGATAAGGTCCTCACTATTGATAAGGGATAAGGTACTTACTATTGATAAGGAGATGATGTACTTACTATTGATAAAGGAATGAGGAACTTACTATTGATAAGGGGATAAGGTACTTGCTATTGATAAGGGGATAAGGTGATAAGGAGATAATGTACTTACTATTGATAAGGGAATAAGGTACTTGCTATTAATAATGGACTAAGGTACTTACTATTGATAAGGGGTAATGTACTTACTATTGATATCGGGATAAGGTACTTACTATTGATAAGGAGATAAGGTACTAACTATTGATAAGGAGATAAGGTACTTACTATTGATAAGGGGATAAGGAACTTACTATCAATAAGGAGATAACGTACTTACTATTAAAGGTCATCACGCTGTCATGCTAATTATTCTTGGGCAGTAGCTATATATCTGCCATAGTCAGTAATTAGCGGAATGTTTCATCCATGGTTTGATATGTAGGATGCTTATCTGTAGAAGGTTAAGATGAGGCTGCTTTAACTGATATTTGTGACCAGTACGGGAACCTGTAGAAAGGTTCGGTACATACAAGAACCTGTAGAGAGGTAGGCCCACTGTACATACGGGCACCTGTAGAAAGGTACGGTACATACGGGCACCTGTAGAAAGGTAGGCTTACTGTACATATAGGAACATGTAGAAAGGTACGGTACATACGGGAACCTGTAGAAAAGTAGGCCTACTGTACATACGGGAACCTGTAGAAAGGTACGTTACATATGGGAACCTGTAGAAAGGTACGGCACATACAGGCACCTGTAGAAAAATAGGCCTACTGTACATACGGGAACCTGTAGAAAGGTACGGTACATACGAGAACCTGTAGAAAGGTTCGGTACATACGGGCACCTGTAGAAAGGTTCGGTACATATGGGCACCTGTAGAAAGGTTCGGAATATATGGGCACCTGTAGAAAGGTTCGGTACATATGGGCACCTGTAGAAAGGTACGTTACATATGGGCACCTGTAGAAAGGTTCGGAATATATGGGCACCTGTAGAAAGGTACGTTACATATGGGCACCTGTAGAAAGGCACGTTACATATGGGCACCTGTAGAAAGGTACGTTACATATGGGCACCTGTAGAAAGGCACGTTACATATGGGCACCTGTAGAAAGGTACGTTACATATGGGCACCTGTAGAAAGGCACGTTACATATGGGCACCTGTAGAAAGGCACGGCACATATGGGCACCTGTAGAAAGGTACGTTACATACGGGAACCTGTAGAAAGGTACGGTACATACGAGAACCTGTAGAAAGGTTCGGTACATACGGGCACCTGTAGAAAGGTTCGGTACATATGGGCACCTGTAGAAAGGTTCGGAATATATGGGCACCTGTAGAAAGGTACGTTACATATGGGCACCTGTAGAAAGGTTCGGTACATATGGGCACCCATGCAGAATGTTAGGAGTTCTGAATTTATCAGTCTTTATTTCAGAGAGCTCGTGTTTGTTTCAGGCATTTTTAATTATGCATTTTATTGACCAATTTGGTAAGCAATTTTCCCTTTTTGGTAAACTCTAGGATTAATGTCCTCTAATATGACACTCCTTCTAGTATTTGTAAAAAGCTACAGTTATTGCAATTGTTATTGAAAATGTATTAGTTGATATCTAATTGCTGCTGCATTTGCTATAAACACTCAATCAAAAGGGCAGCTCATAGAAAGCCTGTACAGATATAATCAGGTCGTGTGTTTTACATTGTATTAATTTACCAAATCCTTCACAAAGTAACAAATACCTATTTAGTCGTTAGGATCTACAATAAAATGTAACATTAATATGTACAGTATTTAGTGGAGCTCTTGTCTTCAAGACAGATGGTAGTGACTAGCGGAGGTGCGAGAGATTTGATGGCAACACTTATGTTACACTCATACCATAACAGAAAATTTAAATTTAACTGAAATGAACTTAGCATGTCGTACACATCCTTGAAAATAAGTTTTAATCTTAGACTTAATCTTTAATCTTTAAGACTTTAATCTTAATCGTTACACTAAACTTAATTCTAATTTTGTTTTAATTTTCATTTTTGTACTTTTCTTTTTCCTCCTTGGCTCTTTTTGTTTCTCCTTTTGACTCGCCTTCACCTTCACTTGGGAAACCATTTTTAAACTGATCCAGCGTGAAAAACCGAGCGATGCTGTTCTTGTAAGCGGCCTCTCGCATACTCAGCCACCTAGCGGCCGCATCGAGAACTGTATCATATAATCGTATCTAATATTTGTCTTGTGTATCAAAGCAAGAGTTTAATCAAAATCTTTCTCGTAACTCAAGTTGCTCATAAGCCAGTCACCCGTCTCTCAAGGTATTACTGTACTGTATTATATTGTGTGCATATAAACAAGCTTTATTAAAATTGCAGCTCTGACCCCTTCAACACTGATGCAGAGTTTCAAATGTTACTACATCTAAATTTTAGCAAAACTATAGCTGACATAAAACTTGACATAAAACCCCTATTCACGTCAGTTATTGGAATAACCACTTTCTTTTACATATTTACATAGTTATCTCCCTTGGATAAATTCATATTTTGCAGTGAACTACATAAAATTTGTGTGTACAAATTAAAAATCATACTCCATGAGTATTCACATAACAGAGATTCAGGGCTGCTGGCCTACCAATGAGAGGTTCCTTGGCTCGTAGTAGCTCCTTTGCTACTATAAATGCCAAATGAACTTTTCATGCTATAAGGACTAACAGAGGCCAGTCTATAAGCGCTAGTCGTGTCTTCTAAGGGCTTCCTGGCACCAGCTGCCTGACTCTAGACAACCATATATGTGTTGTATAGAAGTTTCTGTCTTCACTTGAGGTTTCTAGGATGCATGCTATCAAGTACCGAGGGATGGTGTTGTAAAAGAAGTGTAAGCCAGTCTACCTCTATCAAATTATTTCATGACAAACTGTATTGGCTATCAATCTTTTTAAAGTTTGAGAATGAAAAAATGTAGTTCTTTTAAAAGCATTGTATCATGTCAACATTGTCCAAATTGAATATATTAGAAAATGCAACAGAATGAATAAACCCTGAGTGCTATAAAATACTGATTTTAAAAATCTGAACTAAGTTATGTTCTCAAAATCTTTGAAAATCCTTTTCATGAAAGAATTACTTCTATAATGAATGAAATGTTGAGGTTGATAATACACAATAAGCATGGTGAGGCCAATGATATACAGCCCCCACATGGGGGCTGTATATCATTGGTGACGCAATGTCTGTCGCAATGCAGCAAGGCCATTATTACTGTTTGCTCTACTTATTAACCTGTATGAATCATGATTTGACACCGGTGCTGTAATCTGATTGGTTGTTAGCTATTTCTGTTTAGCTTTACGTACACTGATTTGTACTGTCTTATGCTGGTCTGTCTGTCTGTCTTGAGGTCCGGCCACACGTAACGAATTATTTGTTCAATCTGACCGAATTCACGAATTTCACAGAATTCACAGATTTATTCGGTCGAATATCACAGAATTGTCTGAGCTGTGCATGCACACCGAATTCATCAACGAAACGTGTTTAATTGGCTAACTAATTCTTTAGCGAGCACGACTCTAGCAGCTTTGACAATTGGTATAGTCCAAGATACGTACGGCGACACACAATAAATGTATAAACGCAATATGACCTGATACATGCGATGCAACTGCCTAGATGCGCTATTGTTGGTCCTCTCTCGTTAGTTCACCATGGCAGGAACTTCTCATCGTGTATCCAGTATTTTATTTTAGATGTTTTAGAAGCTATAAATTGTTTTTTTTCGATAATAATAACTTCTCTTTATGCAGCAAAAGCTCCGTCGCAGAAACAGTCGCTATTTCTAGCGCATATAGGCAGTTGCATCGTATGTATCAGGTCATATCGCGTTTATACTTTTATTGTGTGTCGTCATACGTGTCTTGGACTATACCAATTATCAAAGCTGCTAGAGTCGTGCTCGCTAAAAAAATTGGTTAGCCAATTATACACGTTTCGTTGACGAATTCGGTGTGCATGCACATCTCAGACAATTCTGTGATATTCGACCGAATAAATCTGTGAATTCTGTGAAATTCGTGAGTTCAGTCAGATTGAACGAGTAATTCGTTACGTGTGGCCGGACCTTTACGCTGATCTGTTTGTACTTGAGGTTGAAGCTGACAGGTACTAAATACAAAACTGAAAGATAACATGAAAAATATTCGCATACTTCCGCTTTCCATCGCGAACAATAATTTTTTAAGGAGTGTAGAATATAGCCTGAGTTCTGGCACCTTACAAAGCTGTACAGTAGAGAAAACTAAGGCTGTAAAATAGACGAAGTAGTATGCTGTATAGCAAAAGAGCAGTAGACTATATAGCACCGGGAATTGTAGACTATATAGCAGTGGAAATAGTAGGCTATATAGCAGTGGAAATGGAAGGCTATATATTAGTAGAAATGGTAGGCTATATAGCAGTGGAAATGGTAGGCTATATAGCAGTGGAAATGGTAGGCTATATAGCAGTGGAACTGGTAGGCTATATAGCAGTAGAAATGGTAGGCTATATAGCAGTGGAAATGGTAGGTTATATAGCAGTGGAAATTGTAGGCTATGTAGCAGTCGAAATGGTAGGCTATATAGCAGTGGACATGGAAGGCTATATAGCGATGGAAATAGTAGGCTATATAGCAGTGGAAATGGTAGGCTATATAACAGTAGAAATGGTAGGCTATATAGCAATAGAAATGGTAGGCTATATAGCGGTGGAAATGGTAGGCTATATAGCAGTAGAAATGGTAGGCTATATAGCAGTAGAAATGTTAGGCTATATAGCAGTAGAAATGGTAGGCTATATAGCAGTAGAGGTGGTTAAAGTTAAAAAGCGTGCAAGCTTCCTAATGTTTGCCTTTTTAGCTTTAAGTTGCCAACAATCATCTGGCTGTATTATAGCAACAAGCTTTGAGTACATGTAGAAATCAGTAGAAATGATGTACAAGCTTTCTGTTTGCACATGTCATCTAACAGCAACAGTGGCGCCTGTCCAAGTCTTCCCTTAATTAATTGTCTAGGCACTCACTTTTTGAGCTCGCATACTCATCCCACCTGTGCTGCCATCAAGTACAGCGATGGAATAAGTTCTACAATATATATAGTTAATAGTATTAGATGGAATAAGGTATATATATATACATGTATATATATATATATACATATATATATATATACATATATATATATACATATATATATATATATATATATATAATTTATATATATATATAGTTAATAGTATTAGATGGAATAAGGTATATATATAATTTATATATATATATACATATATATATATATATATATACATATATATATATATATATATATATATAATTTATATATATATATATAGTTAATAGTATTAGATAGAATAGAGTATGTGATTGCTAGAAACAACTGAAATAAATTATAATTTGATTCAATAATGTGACAGAACGCGCTCAAATAGATTTATAAAATATTGGAATAATTGCTAAAGTTTTTTGAGCTGAAGAAAGAAAGCAGCCTTCTATTTAGCACTTCGTTATGCTGTCAGTTTGATGATTAGTATTGATGAGCTTAAGTTGGCAATTTGATACGATTTTTCTGTCACGCGACGAAGGGAGATTACGGGCTAGCAAAGTCACCGAGCTATATACACTAGACACTGGAGGCAGTAAGAAAAACATGACCAGCTTGTTGATCAGCAGTCAGGAATCAATTCCCTTTGAATGACTAAATGCTAAACCACTTCAGCTCATCGTGATTGTATCCAGTGTTTGCCGTTATGATTAAAGACACAGTGACTACTTGTCATGCTTTCATTCATTATTCGGGTCGGCTCTGAAGATGCCCCGTGTTTGCTTTTGACAGGATTCTATTTGGTTAGTTGAAGTCTGTTAAGGTGTCAGCTGATTCTCTCAGACTTAACGTGTCTGAATACATCTGATATTGTTGTTCACTAGAGGCTGTTAAATTAGCTGCGCTAACCAATAAAAAGGAAGGTTTACTGATAGGTTTTTTTGGCGAGTTATCCCAAAATTAGAATAATCGGTAAAGGTTGGTCAGAAATCTGCCCAAAACCTTTATAGGTAAAGCACAAAAATAATTAAACCTGCTTTTTTCTGTCACAACAGAGTGAGTAATGCCTCATTATGTAACACAGATAGCAAGGAGAGCGCATGAGCTAACAGGAATGGTTCGATTGCTTCTGATTCACAGTGTCATATCCCAGTTCTAGTTTAGAGAATGCTTCACACTGGCAAATCAGCTGAAAGCTAGTTCAGCATCAAATGTATAATTCTAAGTTCCTCGAAGCCTTAAAATTGTCACATTAGGTTGTACATATTCACTATATCACTCACCTTTTGATGATGACAACGACGAAATGCAACACATAGTGGGCTAAATATTTTTAGGCAGAAATATAATTTATTGGGCATGTGCCTGCAAAACACTCTGATTGAATGTGACTTCTTCAATAAAGACCACATATAGACATGCATACATGATGCATGTATGTATACAAGGTGTATGTATGTATATATACATATGTATGTATATATCTATGTATGCACATATACATATATATGTACTCTATATATGTACAGATTCATATATTTATAAATGTATATATATATGTATTTTTGTCAGCCTCTCAACAAGAACCGTATGAAATTAATAAATGCAATTATGGCTTTCTTTATTCACTGAGCTGAAACCACACAAGTACCTCACTCTTCACTCCCATACATATATATGCTAATATTTGGACTATAAGCAAGTGTCAACTATTTCTTTTTTAAACTGTCAGCTCACAAAAATAGAGTTCCTTTTATACTTTCTCACTTAAAACTAGTAATGGGCAGTTGTCATGCCACAGGCTACATACATCTTTTTCCTTATAATCATGTGACGCAGACTAAAAGAGACAATAGGTAGAGACTGGACCACCTATTAAGGGAAAGTTTTGACCTGGTCAAGATTTGTATTTTTTATTCAGCATAATTCAACGTAAATACAACACTTCCCATCCTCATATACAGATTAAGCTTTAACTTATCTTATTTATGGAGTTATTCTCCCGAAATTTAATGGAAAGACGTGGGAGCACGACTCCATTTTTAGGAACGCTTGCGTGCCAATACGATGTTGCAGGCAGTTGTAATAAACATGTGAGGATTATCTATGTTGAAATTACTATTTATGTAATTATGTAGCCAGCATGTCTGTGTAATTAGGAAGCTGATATAATCATTACTCATTATATTATTACTATATTATTTATAAGAATGCCTCCTGACTGGCCGCGAGAGTAAAACTAAGCACTTGAGATAACATATATAAGATTTCGCCAAGTTCAAAGCCAAAATTCGTAAATGTTAGACCCTCAAGTGATCTTTAGCAATTCTATTTATTTCGTTCACAACCTCACTGTAGAACAACTTTGTTTTTTTCCAAACTAAACGGATTAAAGTTGTGCAATTACCATTTGATTATACAGGTAATAGATATATCCAGACGCTGCATGACTCATCAACGTCTCTACAACAGTAACTCCCAAACTCTTGGCAAACAGTCGAGGGCATTAATGAAACTCTAGATACAAGAAATAATCACATTTATAACATTAAAATACTCACACTCGTAACAAAAAAATACACACACTCGTAACAAAAAAATAGACACATTCATAACAAAGAAATACTCACACTTGTAACAAAGAAATAGACAGACTCGTAACAAAGAAATACTCACACTTGTAACAAAGAAATACTCACACTCGTAACAAAGAAATACCCAAACTCGTAACACAGAAATAGACACATTTGTAACAAAGAAATATACACACTCGTAACCAAGAAATAGACACATTCGTAACAAAGAAATACTCACACTTGTAACAAAGAAATACTCACACTCGTAACAAAGAAATACCCAAACTCGTAACACAGAAATAGACACATTCGTAACAAAGAAATAGACAGACTCGTAACAAAGAAATACCCAAACTCGTAACAAAGAAATAGACACACTCGTAACAAAGAAATAGACACACTCGTAACAAAGAAATACTCACACTTGTAACAAAGAAATACTCACACTCGTAACAAAGAAATACCCAAACTCGTAACACAGAAATAGACACATTCGTAACAAAGAAATAGACAGACTCGTAACAAAGAAATACTCACACTCGTAACAAAGGAATATACACACTCGTAACAAAGAAATACACACACTCGTAACTCGTAATAAACTTTGCCTCCAAAAAATAGCGACATTAGCTGAATGTTAGTGCTAAACAAAAATTTGCTCGAGATTGTATTTTGTACATATAATGTAAAATTTCTAATTGAATGCCATGGTGCTCTAATTTTCAAACCGTTTCCTATGGTGATGTTTTATTAGAAGTGACGTTCAAATAGAGGGTGGCGCTGTATTTTTCGACCAGCTCATCAAAATTTTGAAAAAATGATTTAACCCTCTTACGGGCGCAGCAATGCTAATTTTGCCCATATTTTTTACTCTCCTTCAGGTGGATCAACATTAATGCTGTCAGCTGAAAGAGCTGATTAATGCTGTCGATCTCAGCACTTTTGCAAAAACGTTTATTCCATACGTCAACGTATCAGACCGAGGTGAACAAAGATCTACTTTAATTACAAAATATTAGCAAGATGCCGTTATTATTTTGATGGTGTCACTTTTAAAGTTTTAAACAAAAATGTAAAGCTTTGAAGTTAAACAGCGGCCATAAAGTTCTCAAGTTTTAAAGATATTTTAAACATTTTAAAGTTAGAATATGTTCTAACAATGGCTGCTATTACGTTGAGCAGTGTATCTGAAGAAGGTTCTCATTGTTTATCAAAATGTTTTGAAGTTTTCAGGAAAGCTGGTAAGCCACATTATGGACGAATCTGAAAATAATAGATATGATTCAGACTTGAGTGACTTCAAATCAAATTGTAGTTCTGATGATTGAGACGAGCGATTTTCTCAAGTATACCGTCACTAAAATCATGGCAACCACGACAACAGCAATAAAAGAATTAATTGTTATTGTTGTAACCGAATCATTATTAACACCATTTTGTGGACATTGTTCTACTGATCTCGTTTTATTATGGGTTCGTAGAGATCGAAAAATGTCAATGTGGCGAGCAAATAGAGGTGGCGTTCAATTAAAGGGTGGGGGAGCTGTATTTTCAATCCTTCTCCTATAGTGGCATTCTATAAAGAGTGGCCTTCAAATCAAAGTAGCATACAAATAAAGGTTTTATGGTATACATGTTTTATATTTGCACCTGTAGCTGAGCAGGTGCATGGTATGGTATAGGTATGCAAGTGTATACTTATAAAGAGATACGACGTAAATGAGAAGAAATGCCTGTAGAACTACATCGTATCATCAATTCTTCTTTATATTCAATTTTTATTAACTATTTCTTCTTGATACCTTATCTGATCTGTTCACTTTACCCTCATAGCCCCTTTGATTGACTCACTTCTCCTCTGATCTCTCCGTAACTTACCCAACAACGTGGGTGGTCTCAATTTCATGGTGACAGCTCTCATTATTTTCTTGTTCTAATCTCTACTCGTATTTAATTTATACAAAATTTCATACAGACTAACTGTTCCTCATATCGATAGTACAGACTAACTGTTCCTCATATCGATAGTACATTGAGTTTTGGGGCTAATAAAAAATCAGTCGTGTAGGAGACATGTTAGAACGGATTCAATTTATTTATAAGGTCATCTAATAAAAAACTGAATTTCATTTTCTTTTTCCTGTACTTTTGTAAAACTATTTAATGAAAGATTGATGACACCTATGCTGTTCATCCATTTCAAAATGAATAAAATAGTTCGTTGTGTTCGCATTACACATACAATATATGTAACATCTTTATAATATATGTTAGCTATATATAACATCTTTATAATATATGTTAGCTATATATAACATCTTTATAATATATGTTAGCTATATGTAACATCTTTAGCTAACATTTAACTCTATTGATTCTCAATAACTCATTGTTAACCATCGCAAGCACAATATATATGTTATTACCTGAGTTCATGAAGTGTTGTGCATTTATTAAGGGACCTCTCCGGACTCCACCTTTCTCTGTACTGTGTAACACTAAAGAATCTAATAGGAATAAAACTGGTTTTTCAAGATAAAAAATGACGGAAACATGACTTCGTCTTAGACTTTACAATTTCTTTTTACAAAGAGCTATTGAGTATATGATTATATGAGTGTATTCACTGAGAAGATTCACTATGGTTTGTTGGCTTTCATAGCATTGGTGAAACTACATTAATGAAAAAACTATATTTAATAGTTTTTACTGTAATTTTTTATTTAACTGTGGCAAAGAACTTTAATCATTTATGGCAGAGCTTTTTATTTATGTATAGTGTAGATTGTTTTTAGCAGAAAACTTTAATCGTGATTTCGAATTATCCATGCCAATGATAGCTTGCTTTTATAGCAGTAACGCAAATATCCCGCTACACATTGACGGTTGAACACACATCTGCAAGTTTCTAAGCTCACAAAGCTAGTTGGCCTTGAATAATCATTTTTTTGGGCTTTTTGGTTTTTCTCTTATCTCATTTCACTTAGAATCTAAAGCAGAGGCCATTTTAAAGCGCAGTGCATATAGCAGAGAGAATTGGCTAAAATAGAGCATATAGCAAGGAGAATTGTCTAAAATAGAGCATATAGCGGGGAGCATTTGCTAGAACAGCATATGGAGCCGCTACCTGCTGACTAGAGATTATACGCTGGGAGTTGCACAGTGGGAGAGATGTCAAACTCATGCAGGCAGCAGCTACTTAGCCTGCCTCATCAGCTAATCCACCTATTAGGTTTGACTTCATGTACTCGCTGACCATGCAACCGCTTTACCTGCGCATCTTTCTGCTCTCTCAGCTTTCTTTCCTGCCGTAGCTATCACTCACTAAACTCTCCTTGTACTCGTATATTAGTAAGAATGGAAACCACGTGCGAAGATGAGGTAAGAGTAAAAATAGAATGTTCATTAAATTTTGTAGTTGTTTATTTATAAAAAAAATCTCATGCATCGACAGAGATAGATCGACAGATCGAGATGGCTAGTGTCAGCAGGCCAAGCACTGAGACAGCGTCTATTGATATGTTTTACTGTACTAGTTTAGAACATTTTAACCAGAATTTAAAACCAAAGTTCTAAAGTGGGGAGCTTGTGGCTTGTAGGGCAGCTCAGTTCAGTCCCATGTCAGCCACTTGTCTATATACTTGTTTCTCACAAGTGTAATTGATAAATGCTGCCTGCTGCCTTTGTAGGCCAACATCTTAAAGTGTGGACATAGTATATTTTATTTTGTGATATAATAATGGTACTGTACTACAACAATTGAAGTTGGCAGATTGGAAGATTACCTGGTGACAGCCTTTTCGAAAACAAAGGTTCAGTGAGACAGGTTGTTAAGGAAACTACGGTTATACTTCTCGAGTATAAAGGGGTTTCCAGGTAGTCAGTTCGTTTGAGGTCTGTCACCAGTTGGAGGTCTATGGCTAGTTGGAAGTTTATGGCCAGTTAGAGGTCTATGGCTAGTTGGAGGTCTATGACCAGTTGGAGGTTTATGGCCAGTGGAAAATGTCTATGAACTTTGTAAGCTTGCATGGTAAAAATTTTTGTTCTACATTATATCAAAACTTCACCAAAACTTGCCATGTTCAAGTAACTAATTTTTAATTTAATTACTATATATATTAAAAAATTTGAATTTTTTTAATTTGTTAAATATATATTTAACGAACTAGAAAAATATATAATTTTTTAATTTGATTTGATCCTAATTTTATTTTGCCGGCCAATGCCAAAAAAAACAAAACGGGCAGTGAGAAAAAAGCTAGATATGCATTCAAACAAAGTTTTTCCGAGCATTTTTTCGGCATTACATTATGTATTTGGTTTGAGTAGCATTTTGTCTCAGTGCAATCATCATGAATGTTAAGTTCAAGGGCTCTAACTCGTGGCCCATGAGTCATACTCGAAATCCAAAGTAATGGCTTAAATTTCAAGCCAACATCGATATATCCCATCAATATATTTGAAGTTTGTATCAAGCCTACCACGGTGCTTCGAACCACAGCCTATTCGTGCACACAAAAACACACTTTTAAGAGTACATACACAACTTGTATTGATTCATTCACTGATTAGCATAAATCATTGAGAATCATTTGGCCAAAATCACTGTTACTTAGGTAAAATTGAACGTTATTTGTTCGATTAGAGTTCGCAGTTGAAAAAAGGCTGAACGCCGCAGAGATTTTTACAAATAATTGACAATGGAGTATTTATTTTCTGACAAAATGAGAAAACTGTTTGTTCAGTTTGCCATGCTACCATGAGATCTCTGAACGCATCCAAGATCAACGCTGCTCCCAAACATATGCAGATTTTATTTATGAACACCTGGTAGGTTCAGAACTTGAAAAATCCTGGACAACGATATTATACATAGAGCTTGAATACCGCAGCAGCACCTGCTGCCGTGGCAGCAGACACCTGCATCGTTTGAGCTTGATTTGTTATTAGCCAAAATACACAGGCCAACGGTGGAGGGAATAGCTGTGAAACCAGCTTTGCCAATTGTGATGAAATGCTAGGGTGACAACCATAGATATAGTAAACCCTAGATAGGAAGGATGATAATAAGTGAGGCCTATAAATAGCATGACGCAACGTCATGGTGATGTGTAGAGTGAATCAGCTGACCTATGAACTCCTAAAAACTGTTCAATTTTCTCATAGTTTGTGCATCTGAAACTGCACATTTTATTGAAAATATATAAAACTTATATAATGACTTTGGATGAGAAAGGCAAGAATCTTACACACATGGTAATGGATAATACTAAAGATTTAAAAGCTTTTATATCATTGATAATACAAAGAGTGACCAAATAGAAATTAAACTAATAACAAACTAATGAATCACATGAGATTTAGAAGCAGTTAAGCTGGACCACTGTATTAAACACCCATTAGATATGACTGAAAATAACTAGACGAGATAGTTTTTGTCTAAGGTTGGTTGAGCTAGATTCCTGCTTGGAAGCGGCATAGTGTATTCTGATTTTAATATAGCAATTTATTACAGTTTTGAGTAGATTGGTGGCATGCACTGTGCATGTGAAACATTGATTGAGGTTATGTAATAAGTCATATGTTATTGTCTGTGATGTTATTTGTTTAATAACTCTCTGCGTGATACCGTAGCTCTCTATGTGTGAACGTAAGTACTTCTCTGCAGCAATACAAATTTGACCTATCAATAGGGTTGGCGTCACCAATCCTCCGTTTTTAATTGAGATAAAGGTTATGTCATCACTGCTTCTAGTTCCCACTACTTCTACATCGGTCATGAACTTGATACAGTCATCACATTTGAGTTAGAAAAAATTCCTCATCACCGAACTCCTCATCTTCACCTTCCTCAGCTTTTGTCTCTTCCTTCTTCTTCTTCTTTCTAGCCATAGAATGTAGCAGGAGTTGGCCAGTTTTTTCAGCCCTGCTCACATCCAGATCAATATAGTTAGCCTCGGGATTTAGTGTGATATCTGCTTTTATGAGCAGTGCTCGAAGTGCAGATCTAAAGCGCTGCACATCCGGGTTATTGTTATAGCCATTAGATCAGATCGTGGAAAACAAAGTCTCAATGTGATCCTGGTTGATCTAAAGGCTAGGAAGTAGTTGATGTAAGGGTAGCTGCTAAAAAGATATTGAGCAATGCCTTGTACAGATTTGGCTGCTGACTCAAAACCAATGATGAAGGTTTTTCTTGGTGTCTTTAATTGACATAGATAGCTTATAATATTATTGAGAACTTTTTGTTTTGAGTTGAAGTTCTGTCTTGTTATGGGCTATTCAGGATATACCTGGGGTGTTGTAGTCTCCCCTGAGGATATTTCACAAAGAATTTGGTCTTATTGTTATGTTTATGACTTAAAAACTAGCATGACAAGCATGCTTTCACCACTAAACTCATTGCTCAATTGAAGGCCCTGATGCTGTGATGCACATCACTGCGACATACATTACATTGTGAAAACAACAGCCAATTATTAATAGGCCTTACTTTTGCTCCATTGTAATGATAGCTATTCGCCAATTTAGGGTTTACTATACTGTATCTATGGCGAAAACGCTAGCACATTTGAGAGTGAAGCTTGGTTCCCATATCGATTGAGATACTCCGGCGGTAACTTGTGCGGCAAAACCTTTGCGACGTTAGGCTCGGCAGCATATGTTCACATATAAGCTGTATCGCTAAACATAATTGCGTAATCAAATAAAATGTTCGCTCGCCATGCCATTTCTATAATGGCGACCTTCACCCGTATATTGCATTTTGGGAAGGTTTTGCCTGCGCATTTTGCGAAATTTGAACAGCGCTAAACTATTGGTGATGCCGCCGGCAACTACCGGCAGTCCTCGGCGGTACCCGGCGCATAGGTTCCCATTTCACCGCTAATAGCCTGCGGTGTTGTCGCCGGTGCTTTGCGACGTATATGGGAACCAAGCATTATGTATTCCATTATCTGGCAGGGCCCGATGACAACACTCTAACACCTGCACTAATCAACCACCTTCTGGTATTTCAGAATAATTGTGCATATAAGTATCCTGTGCTTTATGACAGAATAAATGCGCAGGTTTACGTCTAAGTATTTTGTAAAGACTTTGCAAACGGACATCTTATCGATTACACTGAATGAGAGTGCTGAGGCTGCATATACAGCTTCACTAGCCACATTTAGGACGATGATCGATCAAGAATTTTGAGAATTAAATAAGTCACTCACACTTATCGCTATAAAGAGAAAACCCAAGGAGCTGATATGTTGAACACATTTAACACTCAGAGACCTAACTTTGAACACACAAGCAGGTCTCCTGATTTTAGACATTATTAGCAACTTTCCATTCTCTGTGGAAGCATTTGGAATAGCACAACTCCTTTTTAACTGGATATCTAGTTGAGACTATATGCTTGTAGAACTTGGTGAAAGTAACAGCAATCAGATAGAATAAATTTTTTTTTGTATTCTTTCAAGGAAGACATGTTTCGGAGGTAACAGAAAAACAAACATAATGATCGCAGTACATGAAGTCTGATAGAGTGTGTCTATTTGTTATGAATAGAAAAACAGATAGTTTTAGTGTAAAACTCTTGTCGCTGAGGAGAAGAAGCTTTTTAGCTCTGTCTGTTGTTTATCCTTCGTTACTAAGAACTTTCTTCAGTGTGTCATTAGAGACTAGTGTCCTGTCAGCAGCCATTTTTCATTTCAGTCAGGATTTGTACCGTATGTGAACTCAGAACCTAAAGGTCTGCAGATAGGCGTGCTCGACCGATGCTCAACATTACCATACTGTGGAATAACGCATCATATTTATTACACCCGCCAATCTTTAATGCCAATTGGTTAAAATACGCTTCAAGAGCATGATGCAATATCTTTTCCTGACGCCCCCTCAAGTTATAATAACGGCTATTATTTAACAGCTTGAGTAAGACTTACTAGTTACTAGCTTAAGTTACTCAAACTCTTTGGGTAAAGTAACTTAGCCAATAAAAATAAATTTACTAAACAAAAACATTTTTATTATCCGTGAAAGGCCGAGCATTCATCTAGTTGATACGATACGGTCATCTTTATCCGGTGTATCTTTATTATTATGTGAGTCTGTCTGTCTGTCTGTCTGTTTAGAGCCACAGTTGCATGTTAGGAAAATAGATTGCATTCTACAATATTCAACTTTTTGATATGTGGCTTAGAATCATAGCTAATAACTGCGCTGGTAAAGACCTTCCCACACCTGTGAATAGCTGCAGACATACTTATTCTATGCGCTTTATCAGCCCTCCTGACGATCTTTTATATCACTCTAGACTAGTCTCTGCTGGTCAACAACCAGCAAGGTTTACATCATCAAAGTTTCTTATCATTTTTCAGAAAATGATGATATTTCGCTCATCTCATGAATTAATTTACAATTCCAGTCTTCATCTCCTGTTCAATGTCTTTAAATGCTCCATATTATTACTAATCCATTTAATCACCAGTGCAAGTTCCCTGAAATTTAATAAGTTAGTAATTCTTCAGTTAAATTGAGTTCAATGATGTGATCAAGCTACCTAACTGTTACTATATGAAGAAAAATTTTATATACCATTTTATATATCATGAAGTACAACTGTGTGAACCTCTTCTCCCTTTTCTTTCTCTGTATCAAAGTTGATTAACTCATAGAAACACAGTTCAAAGAAACGCGTACTTGTTCATAAAAGTATGTAATGCGCCAGTGTATAAAATGGGAAGACAACTCTAATATACAAGCAGCGTTGTACAAAATGTTTTTATGGAGAATGAAAACTGTTAAATAATAACAAAGAGATTTATCAGCTTCCTGCCATCAATATTTACTATAATAAATCCATATCAATCCGTCTGTCTGTCCGGAGCCGTTCTTAAAGCATTAGGAAAAAAGATTGCTTTCAATGAGGTTTGAACCCCTACCTTTCAGCATGGTAGACCAACTCTCTACAACCTGCACCCAACCACTGTACCATTTTGTAAAATAATTGTGTAGTTAATTATCACACCTGACGATATCTCTGGGTGGACCAAACGGCCACCGTACTAAAATAGAATAACTCTCCGATCAAAGTAAGGCTCTCCTGCATATTAATCTAAAATAGCTTCTCTTACCAAGTTAGGATAGTCTCTCTCATTCATATTGAGTTAATATATTTCGTATTAATATGTATCCCATTAATACTTGTTCACTCTCTACATAAACCGAGACTAGCCTCTATCATTAATGCAGTATAGGCCCTGCCATCAATCTAGAATAACTCCTCCCATCATTATCTAGTTGCACAATTCGCAATTATTGCTTTCTCTGTTCAGACTAGTTGTCTCCACTATGTTTCCTATTGGCTATTTTTCAAATGTTTACATAGACATATTCACTCCTATCTTACAGTTCAGTTGTAGAAAACTGTTCGACAAGCAAATATTTCAAAATACATTTACTCAGAGAGGGAGTTAAGCTCAGGAATGTATTGCTCTTGGTTTTTAATCCTTAGTCTTGGTTTTTTAAACTTTTGCGAGAATAAAACCAGTGAAAAATAGTAGCTTTGTTGTATTTTATTAAAATATATTCCGCCAAATATTTGCAAAACAGTAATCGTACCCAAAACATTTGTTTTGTAACTTCTTGTACCATCGGAAACATTCAGGTATCAAATGCTAGCCATTAGTTGAATACACAGAATAGAGAATGATAGGGAGAGAGGGATAGAGGGGGAAAGAGGAGAATGGGAGAGACAGAGTGAGAGAAAAAGAAAGCGAAGGATAGAGAGAGATAGAGAGAGAGCAAAAAGAGAGAAGGAAAAAGGATGTAAAGCATTAGTTGGCAGCTAAGCTGCTTCGTCAAATTTGTTGGCTTATTTTTGCATGTTGGAGTCTCAACTTTTTGATACGCATCTGAAGCAGAAAATTTCAATTTTTTGTTTGAACTCCAATTTGTTAGCGAGCAAAAGCCAAAGTTGGCCTGTTCAGCAAAAGTCTAAAAGAATAGAGCTGTTTTTATAATTTTAACAAATTTTAAAAATAAAGTTTCATCTTGTCATTTTTGTAAATTTGAACATATTTTACAAAAAACACTGTTACTTGAAGTTCTGCTGACAATTTAAATGTTTACAAATTTTGCAACAATTACAACAAAACGCAGTATATGAATAATACATCTACTCACAATAAAGTTATAAACTTTTGCATTAGGTTAGTTATTAATTATTAATGGTTTGTAATATTCAATAAACATTAAAGAACTCTAATAAATATTTAATAAAAGCACATGATATGGCAGCTCATGCCCACATAGGCCAACATCTCAAAATATTCTGTAAAATCGAAGGAAATGCTTAGACTTGATCTCTTCCAAAAATATTCACAAAGAAATATTTAACTCTCTGTTCCTAACACAAAAACATCGTTCAAACTGTTAAATAAATATATTCATATTTATTTCAGGGTGTCACTCCAGAAGTTACTATAAGGTTTTGATGATGTTATAGAATAATTAATAGATCCTTTTAGTTTGTTTCCAACATGGCTGCCTCTCTATTGCTTTGAGTGTTTTAAACAGCTTTATTTATTATGTATTATTAGTAGCTGTAACTTCATTAATAAAAGAATTTATATCTCAAAAAGTAAATAAATAGGACATCTTTTATTAACAAAAATGCGCTCTTTTAATAACCATGTCAACTTTCTATTCAAATTACTAAAATATTTTATAGTTTATGCGTCATATTTTTTAGTTCATAATTTATCCTAACCTTAAACCCTAGCAGTTTAGTGTCCAGTGAGAAATAGTCAGGTGTGCCATGGGTAGGTGAGAAATAGTCAGGTGTGCCACGGGTAGGTGAGAAATAGTCAGGTGTGCCACGGGTAGGTGAGAAATAGTCAGGTGTGCCATGGGTAGGTGAGAATAGTCAGGTGTGCCACGGGTAGGTGAGAAATAGTCAGGTGTGCCATGGGTAGGTGAGAAATAGTCAGGTGTGCCACGGGTAGGTGTGAAATAGTCAGGTGTGCCATGGGTAGGTGAGAAATAGTCAGGTGTGCCACGGGTAGGTGTGAATAGTCAGGTGTGCCACGGGTAGGTGTGAATAGTCAGGTGTGCTATGGGTAGGTGTGAATAGTCAGGTGTGCCACGGGTAGGTGTGAATAGTCAGGTGTGCTACGGGTAGGTGTGAATAGTCAGGTGTGCTATGGGTAGGTGTGAATAGTCAGGTGTGCCACGGGTAGGTGTGAATAGTCAGGTGTGCTACGGGTAGGTGTGAATAGTCAGGTGTGCCACGGGTAGGTGTGAAGTCAGGTGTGCCATGGGTAGGTGTGAATAGTCAGGTGTGCCACGGGTAGGTGTGAATAGTCAGGTGTGCCACGGGTAGGTGTGAATAGTCAGGTGTGCCACGGGTAGGTGTGAATAGTCAGGTGTGCCACGGGTAGGTGTGAATAGTCAGGTGTGCCACGGGTAGGTGTGAATAGTCAGGTGTGCCACAGGTAGGTGTGAATAGTCAGGTGTGCCACGGGTAGGTGTGAATAGTCAGGTGTGCCACGGGTAGGTGTGAATAGTCAGGTGTGCCACGGGTAGGTGTGAATAGTCAGGTGTGCCACGGGTAGGTGTGAATAGTCAGGTGTGCCACGGGTAGGTGTGAATAGTCAGGTGTGCCATGGGTAGGTGTGAATAGTCAGGTGTGCCATGGGTAGGTGTGAATAGTCAGGTGTGCCACGGGTAGGTGTGAATAGTCAGGTGTGCCACGGGTAGGTGTGAATAGTCAGGTGTGCCACGGGTAGGTGTGAATAGTCAGGTGTGCCACGGGTAGGTGTGAATAAACGATCTTTTTTCAAACTTTATCAAAATTATTTCTAGCAATATAATATAATATAATTTCAATGAAATTCGAAAAAGGCCGTAAAGACTTTTCTGCCCGTCTTCTCTGCCATGAAGGCATAATCATCCCATCAGCTCAATTTATGGATTATAACTAAAATTAATGAAATATTCATTTATAAATTGTCTCCTTTTTTCTTTATTGCGTGATCATGTTATCTTCTATTCATATCACAGATTCGCAATGCATATTTACTCGTAAAACAGTGTTTTCCCAAAGTATAGCTACTCAATGCTCTAAATCGATACAAATCAATAATATTTAGCCCCATGACCTTATACCTAAAAGGCTGCTTAACCTAAAAACCAGAGAAAAGCACTAGACTCACCCTAAGAGTTACTGTTGTTTGAATAACGATACAAAGATAACGCAGAGCATGTCTTGCATTTCTATTGTGAAATGAGTAGCTCGATAGCATCACAACTTCAAAGTTGTCAGCACTATTGGAGAGCTTGTATAGCCAGCATTCTCTAGAGAGAGGGAGAGAGAGCATAACGTTTTCAAACGATTTCGACTAGATTGCAAGCTATTTTATCATATGTAGTATTTATAGACAGAAAACTGTTTGATTTTTATCAGAACTCATCAATTGAGCCTTAGCATGTGATCTTTACAATCCGGCCAACTCGGTAAAAGTATTTCAAAAGGGCCGTTTTTTACACTGAATCCACACGCAAGCTGGGTATTCAGTTGAGTTTGGTTATTCAGATAAATAACAGTTAATCAGTTATGACGATCCTTGTCTTCCTTGTCTCGTGTCTTGACGGAACACCTCTATTACGCAAGAAAAGTATTTAGAGTGGTTGCCAATAAAATGATCAGACTGCCCAACTCAAGATTTTTGTGTGGTCATCTTGTGATGCGGTGGATAATTGTTACAAGACAGTTAATTCATTTACCTGCCTTCACTTGCCACCTGCAGTCACTTGCCACCTGCCCTCACTCGCCATCGGCTAACAGAGAAACTAGCTAAATTCTATTAGCTAATTAATAGGCAAACTGCATCTTTACTCTCAGGGGGAACGAACGTTAGCTAGAAGCTTCCTTACCGACATTTCTACTTAATTATAGTGCAGAATGCGATATGACTGCAGCAGAATATTGCAGATAAGTTGGAGTATTTCGTTGTTCCCACAGGCGTGATTACGTTGCTGTAGCCTGCTGTCTATTGATTTGCCAATGTACGTTAGACGCTTGCATTGCTCGCTATCACGGGCAACAGTTTTTAAATCAATTATACCCAACTATAGGAGTGTTATAGTTTGCGAGCTCCGATTGGCAGCTGCTCTGCCACTACATAATTGAGACAGAAGAAGCAGTTTGTAATTTCATGACTTCTGCTTGATATCTCTTTCATTCTTCTATTCTCTCTTGGCACACATGGATGAGGATTTTGATGACGAAGAGGAGGTTGGGTTTATTATCAATTGTCTATATAATGCGCGCCTTTCTGTATCTCTCTGTAAACTTTCTTCGAGTGTTGCGTGTATATTCATTCTTCCATATTGAACTATATTCCCAGATTGTCAGTAAGCCTTTTAAGCACCCTACAGCGCATTTCTGAACTGCTTCAAATCCAATCGAACCTCATCGCAATTCTCTAATTAGTTTGTATGAGCTGATCTTATGTAATCCCCCATCAATAGATTGATTTAGGTGAAAACATCATAGACTTACATGGAACACTAGTATTTATAAAAATTATATTTATGTCTGTGAGAAGTATAATTGACAAATGATATTATTCTTGAAAATATTGACATCTACAGTGTGTAGGTGATATCTGAGCATTCATGTAGTGTGCTTGTTTAATATACTTCACTTCTGTTGTTTATAGTTCAAAGTCTGTTCATAGTATTTATGTTATCTTCCAGCAGGTAGTTCATAGTTAGTGTTCAGTACCTATGTTATCTTCCAGTAGGTAGTTCATAGTTAGTGTTTAGTACTCATGTTATCTTTCAGCAGGTAGTTCATAGTTAGTGTTCAGTACCTATGTTATCTTTCAGCAGGTAGTTCATAGTTAGTGTGTAGTACTTATGTTATCTTTCAGTAGGTAGTTCATAGTTAGTGTGTAGTACTTATATTATTTTTCAGTAGGTAGTTCATAGTTAGTGTGTAGTACTTATGTTATCTTCCAGCAGGTAGTTCATAGTTAGTGTGTAGTACTTATGTTATTTTTCAGCAGGTAGCTCATAGTTAGTGTGTAGTACTCATGTTATCTTTCAGCAGGTAGTTCATAGTTAGTGTGTAGTACTTATGTTATCTTTCAGTAGGTAGTTCATAGTTAGTGTGTAGTACTTATGTAATCTTTCAGTAGGTAGTTCATAGTTAGTGTGTAGTACTTATGTTATCTTTCAGTAGGTAGTTCATAGTTAGTGTGTAGTACTTATATTATCTTTCAGTAGGTAGTTCATAGTTAGTGTGTAGTACTTATGTTATCTTTCAGCAGGTAGTTCATAGTTAGTGTGTAGTACTTATGTTATCTTTCAGTAGGTAGTTCATAGTTAGCGTGTAGTACTTATGTTATCTTTCAGCAGGTAGTTCATAGTTAGCGTGTAGTACTTATGTTATCTTTCAGCAGGTAGTTCATAGTTAGCGTGTAGTACTTATGTTATCTTTCAGTAGGTAGTTCATAGTTAGCGTGTAGTACTTATGTTATCTTTCAGCAGGTAGTTCATAGTTAGCGTGTAGTACTTATGTTATCTTCCAGCAGGTAGTTCATAGTTAGTGTGTAGTACTTATGTTATCTTTCAGCAGGTAGTTCATAGTTAGTGTGTAGTACTTATGTTATCTTCCAGCAGGTAGTTCATAGTTAGTGTGTAGTACTTATGTTATCTTTCAGCAGGTAGTTCATAGTTAGCGTGTAGTACTTATGTTATCTTTCAGCAGGTAGTTCATAGTTAGTGTGTAGTACTTATGTTATCTTTCAGCAGGTAGTTCATAGTTAGTGTGTAGTACTTATGTTATCTTCCAGCAGGTAGTTCATAGTTAGTGTGTAGTACTTATGTTATCTTTCAGCAGGTAGTTCATAGTTAGCGTGTAGTACTTATGTTATCTTCCAGCAGGTAGTTCATAGTTAGTGTGTAGTACTTATGTTATCTTTCAGCAGGTAGTTCATAGTTAGCGTGTAGTACTTATGTTATCTTTCAGCAGGTAGTTCATAGTTAGCGTGTAGTACTTATGTTATCTTTCAGTAGGTAGTTCATAGTTAGTGTGTAGTACTTATGTTATCTTTCAGCAGGTAGTTCATAGTTAGTGTGTAGTACTTATGTTATCTTTCAGCAGGTAGTTCATAGTTAGCGTGTAGTACTTATGTTATCTTTCAGTAGGTAGTTCATAGTTAGTGTGTAGTACTTATGTTATCTTTCAGCAGGTAGTTCATAGTTAGCGTGTAGTACTTATGTTATCTTTCAGCAGGTAGTTCATAGTTAGCGTGTAGTACTTATGTTATCTTTCAGTAGGTAGTTCATAGTTAGTGTGTAGTACTTATGTTATCTTTCAGCAGGTAGTTCATAGTTAGTGTGTAGTACTTATGTTATCTTTCAGCAGGTAGTTCATAGTTAGCGTGTAGTACTTATGTTATCTTCCAGCAGGTAGTTCATAGTTAGTGTGTAGTACTTATGTTATCTTTCAGCAGGTAGTTCATAGTTAGTGTGTAGTACTTATGTTATCTTTCAGCAGGTAGTTCATAGTTAGCGTGTAGTACTTATGTTATCTTTCAGTAGGTAGTTCATAGTTAGTGTGTAGTACTTATGTTATCTTTCAGCAGGTAGTTCATAGTTAGCGTGTAGTACTTATGTTATCTTTCAGCAGGTAGTTCATAGTTAGCGTGTAGTACTTATGTTATCTTTCAGTAGGTAGTTCATAGTTAGTGTGTAGTACTTATGTTATCTTTCAGCAGGTAGTTCATAGTTAGTGTGTAGTACTTATGTTATCTTTCAGCAGGTAGTTCATAGTTAGTGTGTAGTACTCATGTTATCTTTCAGCAGGTAGTTCATAGTTAGTGTGTAGTACTTATGTTATCTTTCAGCAGGTAGTTCATAGTTAGTGTGTAGTACTCATGTTATCTTTCAGCAGGTAGTTCATAGTTAGTGTGTAGTACTTATGTTATCTTCCAGCAGGTAGTTCATAGTTAGTGTGTAGTACTTATATTATCTTTCAGTAGGTAGTTCATAGTTAGTGTGTAGTACTTATGTTATCTTTCAGCAGGTAGTTCATAGTTAGTGTGTAGTACTTATATTATCTTTCAGTAGGTAGTTCATAGTTAGTGTGTAGTACTTATGTTATCTTTCAGCAGGTAGTTCATAGTTAGTGTGTAGTACTTATGTTATCTTTCAGCAGGTAGTTCATAGTTAGTGTGTAGTACTTATATTATCTTTCAGTAGGTAGTTCATAGTTAGTGTGTAGTACTTATGTTATCTTTCAGCAGGTAGTTCATAGTTAGCGTGTAGTACTTATGTTTTTCTACTCTGGCTGATACATTTTTCTATTTAACTTTTTACCCAAATGCAACTTTATCACATTTAATCACTCTTACCTCTTGACTTTAGTAAACTATACGCTGCTTCATTTTGCTGCCTGTGTCATCAGCTGAGTATAGCGAGACGGATTTCTCTTTTCTTATTAAAAGTTCTTATATGTGTGACAAAAACATTTTTGTCAGCTGCCAGAATTTTGTATAAACTTGTACTTTTCAGCTCAATTGTTTTGTTTACTTCAATTTTGCATTCGATCAGAAGAATGCTGCTTGGCAGTATTTTAGCTAAATAGATCTTTAGTGGTGAATGATGATGATAATAAGAATAATAATAAAAATACTAATAATAATGATAGTAGTAATAGAGAGCACAGAATATATCTATAGATTATCAGAGCCCTTGGAACCGTGTCTAACAGACTTCTATCATATTTGGCTGAAGCTGGAGCCAACATATCTTTTGAGACAATACAGAAACCAGTATAATAGGGGTAGTAGGAATACTCAGGAGGGCTCTTCAGCGATAGTGAACAGTGGAATGAGTACCTTATGACTTTTAGCTAAAACCTGAGATAATAAATCCCTTCAGAAGTAATACTGTGATAAAATACTGCACAGTTGCCATAATAATGTTATACGTAATTTTTGTATATACGGTCTTATAAGATTTCAAGTGTAGTACAGGCCAACAAGCAAACAATAGTTGCACAGTATCCCTACGATTCAAATAGGAAACAATCAATCGTCTATATAATTATTTCAAAGATGGTTCTTATTTGAAGTTTTTCCTAACGATGTATCAATACGTTGCTATTGATTGTATTGATGCATTGATACGTTGCTATTTGTGTACGAAATGAATCCTCTGAATGAATATTTCTACTATGCATGAGCATAATAATTTATTTTTAGCGACATTGCAGATATGTCAAGGACATGTCAGGTTAAGAAAGTTTTTTAGCATCTATAGAACAGAGTTAAATACTGTGAGCTGTGGAACAGCCACACTAACTATTGCTGACTACACTCACTGTGACACTAACTATTGCTGACTATACTCACTGTGACACTAACTATTGCTGACTATACTCACTGTGACACTAACTATTGCTGACTATACTCACTGTGACACTAACTATTGCTGACTACACTCACTGTGACACTAACTATTGCTGACTACACTCACTGTGACACTAACTATTGCTGACTATACTCACTGTGACACTAACTATTGCTGACTATACTCACTGTGACACTAACTATTGCTGACTATACTCACTGTGACACTAACTATTGCTGACTACACTCACTGTGACACTAACTATTGCTGACTACACTCACTGTGACACTAACTATTGCTGACTATACTCACTGTGACACTAACTATTGCTGACTACACTCACTGTGACACTAACTATTGCTGACTATACTCACTGTGACACTAACTATTGCTGACTACACTCACTGTGACACTAACTATTGCTGACTACACTCACTGTGACACTAACTATTGCTGACTATACTCACTGTGACACTAACTATTGCTGACTACACTCACTGTGACACTAACTATTGCTGACTACACTCACTGTGACACTAACTATTGCTGACTACACTCACCGTGACAGCTTCTTGTTTTATACATTTCTTGATCAAATGCTTAAATTATTTAAAAGATCACTCATGTCAAAATTTAAAATATTTTATCAAAAAGTATAAATATTTTTCTATCATTTGAGATTTTGTTTGTTGTTTGAGATGATCTGACTGCCGGAATGTGTAAATATTCAAATCAACAAAACGTGACCGCTGTTCCAACAATCAGAAGAAAAAGTTAAAACCTCACGCATCAAAACCGATCGCAAATATTAGAAAAATACTAATACTTTCCGATAACATTCACTAAAGGTTTGTGCAAGTTTATCTTTAAGCCTGAGTATGTTGTAGGAACTACAGTATTTTGTACAGACAGCTTTAATTCAGTCCAGAGATATTTCTTTAACAAAGATTTTTTAATCATTCGGCACTCTTGTGCACGAGCAATAGTCTGCGTGATTGACAAACATAAACTCCATTCGTTATAATTATTTATTACTTGAGACCGACTAGAGGTTGAACAATCAGGACGATGCATTAGGACGATGCATTATTACTACCTATTTTTCTGATGTTGAAAATATAGCAACAAAATTACGCTGAAATGCTGTTACAATATCAATACAATTTAGCACCAACTCTCATCCCCCTCAAAGGTATAATTTAGTGTATATCTGATGGTTCTAATTTCTACATTTCTAACAACATATTGGCTCAACCAATGCCTTGATGCTGCTTTAACAATCGCATCTGGTAGGCAGCAATTGGGCCGCTGACCACCGCTATCCACTTGTGCTCAAATATGAATTCTAATAATCTTATTTTGTAACATCTTTTCATGTATAGATTTGCGACCAAACCAATTCGTTCTGTTTGGAAATAGGTTGTAGAAATGCAGATGTCCAGACATTTTATATGCTGATGACACAATACATTATATCGACGCATATAATGAAACATTGAATTGTTTTCTGATTTGAGCTGTGCTAAAAATGAGAGATTTTGGTCGTGCTGCCACCAAATGAGTTTATTAAGACAGCACCCAGATATACTGTAGTTGAGCCAATATGTTGTTAAAAATGTAGAAATTAGAACCATCAGATATACACTAAATAATACCTTTGAGGGGATGAGAGTTGGTGCTAAATTGTATTGATATTGTAACAGCATTTTATTGCTAGACGATCTTCTCACTAGTCTGAGATGGTATGGGACAATATCACAGACAATCCTCACGCTGGTCTAAAATGATCTGAGATATAATCTTAGACAGGCCTCACACTGATCTGAAATTGTTTGCGACGTAATCCTAAACAGGTGTCTCACTCACTAGTCTGAGATTGTCTGAGACATAATCCTAGACAGGCCTTCCATATAATATCATCACGTTTTGTTTACAAGAAATTAACCTGCAATGATATTGTAGCCTGTGTTCTTATGACATCCTTGATATTATTAACTGGTAGGAACATTTCTCACCTTCTCAATGCATATCTATTTACAAATCTACGGCAAGTTAGTGGTAGGTTAGCAGGTTTATTGCATCTAGAGGGGTTAATGCCGCTAAAGGGGATAGTGCAAAAGGAGAACGCAAAATGTAGGCGACATTTACTTCGCCTGTAAAACGGTTCAATATATCTTCCCAAAATTCTGATGAGCTATTTAAAAAATACAACCCCAGCCTCTATTTGAACGGCCATTTATATTTGACTGCCTATATAGAGGAAGAGTTGAAAAATATAGTGCCATGGCATTCAAATAAAAGTTTTACGGTATATGCGCAGTTATTTGTCAATGTCCAAAGTGGCCAACTAGTGCAGAGGCCACCGTGTTACCCACTAGGTGGAATGTTGTGAGTTTGAACCCCATGCACTGTAATATTTTTTCATGAACTGACACCATGGCTTTGGCCAAACAGAAAAATGGTCAGGCATGACTTTTACTGTAGTAAAGATCATAGTAAATATAGCTGCATACCTTATTGTACAATTAACCCTGTAAAATGCATTTCAGTCTTTAAGCTCTAATATACAGGCTAATTACAGGGTACAATGATACCAGTTAGTCTAAACTTAGACCAACATCCCACCCGAGTTGATTGCCATGTAAGTATGTTAGAGCCAAACATTCCCTAAAAGACTCAACACCGAGTCACCTTGAATACATATTCAGTGTGAGTGAGACAGCTATTTGCTAGACGTGGCGTATGAATGTTTGAAAGGATCATTTACCTATAAGACAGCATTAACAATTTATGTTACAAGCTAACTCAATATTTGCCAGGAAACCTAAAAGCACCTTAATGGATTCATTGAAGTCAAACATACCGCCTTTGAACACTCCTTGTCTGGTCTTGGCTGTTATTAGACTTCAGTGATCTCTTCAAGAAATGTGCGCTTTAGATAATTATCACTCAATTCCTTTTCTTTATAATTGCTGGTCAGTAAACTTACCTTTTAGTAGGAGCAATCAATGAAAATTTTCTTGAATGCTCTTTATGGAGGTAGTTTTATCATTGCATAATTATATGGCTGCATAACTCTACCACTAGGTACTTAACTCTACCACTACTTAACTCTACCACTACTTAACTCTACCACTACTTAACTCTATCACTACTTGACTCTACCACTACTTAACTCTACCACTACTTGACTCTACCACTACTTAACTCTACCACTACTTAACTCTACCACTACTTAACTCTATCACTACTTAACTCTACCACTACTTAACTCTACCACTACTTAACTCTACCACTACTTAACTCTACCACTACTTAACTCTATCACTACTTAACTCTACCACTACTTAACTCTACCACTACTTAACTCTACCACTACTTAACTCTATCACTACTTAACTCTACCACTACTTGACTCTACCACTACTTAACTCTACCACTACTTTACTCTACCACTACTTGACTTTTTGCTCTGGGGAACAAACAAAAATCTCATACTAAGGACATTTATTTGGCCTGATAATCAATTTATATTTGTGAGACGAGGATAATTATGTTAGTACAGCAAAGCTACATAAATGTCTTAATCATTATTGCAATAGACTAGTTGGTGCTTTTTATATTTAGGAATGTTCCATTATAGCCCATTTGATCGTCTTATACTAGAAAAGGTCTTGTGACCGGAAATGCCATCGGAACGAGCTTACATTTCTCAGCTTGCCAAATACAAAAATTTCACTAATAAACCAAACAGCTGGGTGTGCTTTGCAGTCTATCTGGCCATATTTGTGAGTTTATCTGGCCATATTTGTGAGTGTATCTGGCCATATTTGTGAGTGTATCTGGCCATATTTGTGAGTGTATCTGGCCATATTTGTGAGTGTATCTGGCCATATTTGTGAGTGTATCTGGCCATATTTGTGAGTGTATCTAACTGTTCATATACCTGGTAGCGCTTGTAAATGTAAATGGATATGGCTAGCCGTTGTCTTGTAGAGCACATGTTGTTGAATGTTACTTTTCATTTGTTATTAAATTACCATTCCTTGATTTATATAAATTATATTAGCAAGCGTTCCTATAATATGAGCAATTCACCCAAAGCCACGGTAAAAATTTCAGTGATGGACTAGCTTTGGGCCTACACAGGTTTTAAACCCATGACCTTTGGGTAACTAGGCCGTACACTCTAACACTTGCACCAATCAACCACCTTGCAGTTAATCTAAATAATCGTGCGAGTAATTACTTTCAATGCTTCATCGACACACCTGATGATCGCTTTCCACACAATGAACTGCCAGGGTACTAGTTCCAGCAGTAAACAAAGTGCGCAGAAAAATAGCTTTTCTAAAAAATAAATGTGGCTTGTCTAACAAGTTGCACCTCCCGATCACCTAGAGTAAATTTATCTTAACCAGTTTAAGACTAAAAAATTTAATTGCAGCTCGAAAATTCTATAATAATCAGAGTAAAATACTCCTAATTCTCTCTTCGTCGAATAGAAATAAATATCATGAGTCCACTCAACACTTTTACACTTCTAAATTTTCTTTTAGATTATTTAATTAAGTGATGATGATGTGAACAGTTGTGTTATTAACTGTACAGACAACTCCTGCCACTCATGTAAGATTTTTGATTGTTACGACTAGATAACAGCAGTAAACATAGTGCGAGACATGTGGGAGAGTTTTTGAGGTGATGTCACCTCATCATTGCCAAGAGAACACAACTGAGACGAGGTATTTAAACCAGCATTGTAAGCAAATATAAATATCTAAGGAATGGCATCAAACTGTTACATAACTACAAAAAACTATTCAAACAGCTACAGATGTGTTGAGTTTGTCAAATCAAAAACCAAATATTGGTCAAATAAAACGAGCCTACTCAACCTTGTAAACACCTGGTTTAATTCTTAACCGTCCTCAAAGCCTTTATAATAAATTTTCTAAGCTTTTTGCATTAATAATTAATCATACCCGCCCGAAGAATATCGGTTAATTTAGAAATACGTCTCAACATAGATTACACTATCATGTGGGATACAAAACACTTCCCTATTCTGTGTGTAGCAAACTCTCTGGTAAGTTATGTAAAATTGCTAAATGATGCTGTGTAGCTTTTTTTAAGAAGGTTTATATATACGTAGGCCTATATACAGTCAAACATGGATAACTCGAACTTAACGGGACCGAGCGAAAGTGTTCGAATTATCAGAGCGTTCGAGTTATCAGAGCACTGTCACAAGTCCATGTATTTATTAGTAGATACATGTACATATACAAACTATAATATAAATCAAAAGTATAAATGGCTTGTTTCAAATTAAATGCTTCTAATGTAAAGTTTAAAACTTTTTTATCAAAAAGTATAGAGATTTTACTATCACTTGAGATTGGTTTGTTGTTTGAGGTGATGTTAATGCCAGGACGTTTTTTAGATTAAAATTGGCAAAACTTGATTGTTGTTAAAATGCTCAGAAGAAAAGACATCTTTTTCTTTTGAGCGTTTTAACCAAGATCAATTTTGCCGATTTTTCTTGAAGTTTATGCGAAGGTTACTTTACTTTTCCTTGCTTCCGAAGGGCCATCGCTAAGCGGATGTTTGGTAAAAATCAAATTTCACCAAACCTTTAGAAAAGTCGTTGACAAAAATATTTTGCCAATGGTGGTAATAACGACGCCTATGAATTACGAAAAGTTGAGGTTTACCTCTATGGCTTGGAAAAAAGTGATTTTCTAAAGCGATAACAACCGTCTCGGTAGCCGTTGGGCAAAAAACTGTTCGAGTTAACAGAGTTGAGGTCGAGTTATCTAAAGCAATTTATCATTACGTGGGAGCGGACCAAAGAAACCGTTCGAGTTAACCATATGTTCGAGCTATCCGAGGGCAAGTTATCCATGTTTGACTGTATGTACATATATATGTGTACAAATATATATATATAGAATTGTTGCAGAATGTTGCAAATAAATAAATTTATATATAAATTGTACCCTTAAACCTCCATTTGAATGCCACCTTTATTTGAACGCCACCTTTATTTGAGTGCCACCTTTATTTGAATGCCAACTTTATTTGAATGGCACCTTTATTTGAATGCCACCTTTATTTGAATACCACTTCTAATACTACGCCACTACACGTAGAAGGGAAAAGTTAAAAATTACAGTGACATGGCGCTCAAATAGAGGTTTTACGTTATATATATATATATAAAATTTATGTACAGGTGACACTCCTATAATGTAAATTCCAGATAATCTAAAGAATTTATGTGAAGTTTTTGCTTTGTACTACGTAAAAAATTCCATATAATGTAAAGTGTCAAATCAGGCAAATTCTTTAAGTCAATTGTAATGTTAATTTATTTTACCACATTTGCGAAAAAACACGAAGTGCCTATAATGTTATATCTATTACACATACAACTTCTATGAGATTCCAGTTCGTCGTGATAGATCATCAGATAGGTCGACACAACAGAGAATAGGTAGCTATGCAATTGTTAATAAATACTTAGAGGCTATTGATTTGTGCTGGTATTACAGCATCGATTCACCAATCTGAATATTACGAGTTGGAGTATCGCCGAAAGTTATCTTTTATCCCAACCTTGACCCTTAGATACAGATATAAAAAGTAAAAGTAAAATTTTTTATAGTTAAAACACATTGACCTTGGCCACTGGGTACAGACAGACAGACAGACGACAAACAAGTAGTACCTTTTATATAGTAAAATATTTTATTGTTTTGTTTTACCGTAAATGTATAAAATATTTGTTATTAGTTCTGCTTTACAGAATAGACTTCGCTGTTTAGAAAAAATAAGCAAACATTTGTAAATGATGAGCGCTTTCCATCAACTTGTTGTAAAATTACTGCAATCATGGTCTATAAAACCAGTGGAATTGATCAGCAAAAAAAGAGAAAAGTTGGCGATGCAAACCAATGATACCACAGTAAGGGCACAGGCTACAAATTGAAAAAATAAGTCAAGTTTTTCTTTTTGTACAATAGACGCTCCTGTAACGTAAATAATCCGTTCCTGGAATGTTTACGATATAGGGAATGGAATTATTGGTTTGCATCAACAACTTTTCTCATAGACCATGGTAAATTTACAACAAGTTGATAGGGAGTGCATATTCTTGGCGTTCATTTACAACGATTTGCTTATTCTTATTTCTCTAACAGCAAAGTCTATTCTGCAAAGTAAAGCTAATAATAAATACTTTGTATGTCTATAATAAGGCAAAAGAGCAAAATCTTTGTACTACAAAAAGCAGTTCTACCTGTTCGTCGTCTATCGCTATCGCTAGAGGTCAAGGTTAAGATAAAGGTAATTTTTAACGCTACTTCAACGCGTGACATTAAGACTGTTAGACCGACGCTATAACACCTGTACCTGTCGGTCGCCTTTGTAGTTATCAACAATTGAGCAGCTATCCTATTCGCCGATTTGTCGACACATTTAATGATGTATTAAGACAAACTAAAATGTCGCGAAAGTTGTGTATAATAGCGACTTGATGCTTTACGTTATATGGAATTTTTTACATAGTAGGAAGTAAAAAATTTACATAAATTTTTTACGTTATCTGGAATTTACGTTATTGGAGCGTTTACTGTATGTCCCAAGGGATGAGTATGAAAAGATCTTAAACAGATTAGGCAGTTTACATGTATTTTACTGTTCTTATAACGTAAAATCCCTATAACGTAAACATTCCTGAACAGATTATTTATTTTGTAGGAGCACCTACTGTATATATATACATATATATCTATACATATATGTATATGCTGTATATATACTGCATATATACATATATACTGTATATATACTGTATATATATACTGTATATATATACTGTATATATATAAGTAAGTAAGTTATGTAATAATGTAAGTTATACTGAAAACAAAACCAAAAACAGATAAGTGATAAAATTTTAGACGATGACAAAGTTGGAGTAAAATAGTAAAAGTTGGAGTAAAATACATACTTGAAACTCAGTTTTAAGTATGTGTTTAGTAAGCTAAATTCATTTAGGCTAAACTTAACGTTAATGTTCTACGTCTGTCTCAGTGGTAAAAACTTTCCAAATTATGTAGTGCACGTAGTACATTGTAATGTTACATTTTCTTGGAGATCATAACCACTAAATACACTGAAGTTACTGTAGATAACTATAATTGCTAAGGTTAACATATTGTGTTTTTTATGAATTTTAATATTTACAGTACATACATGTATATAAAATTTTGATCATTTTTACCAGGTGATGTGTGCAGTAGATAGTTACTATGAGTTTTTATACCCCTTTATACAACATTTGTGCTTCACGATGCCAACTCTGAAATAAATTAAAATCGTATAATTGTATACCAAATTATTTTTCTATTTTTCATAGCAAAACATACTTTATTTAGCCATTCCTTGCTAACTATTTCACATTTACCGTATATTCAAACATCTTTACAGTTGTTTTATTTTTTCTCCTAATTTATTTGAACTGAACAAAACACTTTTCTCATGATATAAAATTTGAAAGTTAGAATGATAACTGTTGTTATATGTTAAATAAAAATAAATTTTCTGTTCTAAGACTTTTTTATTACCCAGGCAACGCCAGGCATTTACCTAATATATATATATTTATATATATATACTTACTGCTTCAAAAAAATAGGTTGAAAAAACATCTTTAAACTCTGCTACTCTGTTAGTAGAGTTTATTAAAATTAGATGATTTTTGACAAAAACTTTCTCGCTGCAGCTACAACAATGTTTCACGTTTGGTAGGCATCAGGCAATGACTTGCTGTGACTCACTGTGAGTCATAGTGAGTCACAGACTGGTGAAGGCCAAGCGTTAAACATCGTTCTAGCTACCACAGAAAAATTTCAGTCAAAAAATCGTCGAATTATATATGTAAAAGTATATATATGAGTCTTTGTGTGATTTATTAAACAACCAGTTTCTGCATAGCTTTCTGGCAGTGAATAAACACAAAAGGCTCTTCGGGAGACTCATATCCTTGACCAACCTGCAGTTAATTCAATGCGCTGGCATGTTTCCCTTATGTGTACAAAATAGATGAGTGTACTTGCAAGCCAGATGTATTGTTGATATTCTGAGCTACTTTGTTAAACATATATTTGGAGTTATCTTCACTTGTTGGGTATGTGAACTAGTTCTGTGGTATGTAGTAAGACAACTCATTTAACCTCTGATGATATAAAACAATTTCTGCCATGATTGTTCCAATTTTTAACCATTCAAATAATGCGCCATGAAGCCTGTCCCTCTGTCACCCTCTGAATTACAAAATGAAGTTTATCTTTCATTTAGAGTCACAAAATTTCATGTTATTTGAAGAATCAGTTTTCTTGTTCAGCTAAAATGTAAATGCATATTAGTACTAGCAATTTTTATTGATAAAATTAATAAAGAAGGTTGATGCTTCTATTTTTAGGCAAGATTAATAACTCTGGAAAAAATATTGTTTTACGTTAAAGAATAAAATGAGAGATAAAATACTACATTTGACTATGTTTTCTGTAGTACGGAGGTTCATGTGTGAAACATAAAAATAAACTATAACAATACTTAGGATAATGCATTAAATCTTTAAACAATAACATGCATTTTTGGACATAGCTCAACAAACCATTAGGGTTTGAGTCAGTAATTTGATGCAGTGTCAAAAAAATTGCACCTTATTACTTACAAAATGCTAGTAAAAGTACCTATAGTTTGTGCTCTATTCCCAGTATAAAAATCCATTTCTTGTAAAATGAAGATTTGCAGAACATTTTAGTACTACTACATTTGTGCACCAATAGTTTTTAATAAAACTAGCACTTGACTTGACCTTGAACAACAACTCCACTCACATATCACCAGAATGTTTTATTTCCAGAAGTCTACAAACTCTTTGAATAATTCTATTATTAAAAACGATCAAAGGAGATGCGCATAAAAATAGTCCTTTATCTGCTTCAAGGATAGGTTAGCTTTACCAATGATATACAGCCCCCACAATTGAACTCATCCCTGTTAACTCATCTCTCAACTGTCAACTCATCACTCAACTGTCAACTCATCACTCAACTGTCAACTCATCACTTAACTGTCAACTCATCACTCAACTGTCAACTCATCACTTAACTGTCAACTCATCACTTAACTGTCAACTCATCACTCAACTGTCAACTCATCACTTAACTGTCAACTAATCACTCAACTGTCAACTAATCACTCAACTGTCAACTCATCACTCAACTGTCAACTCATCACTCAACTGTCAACTCATCACTCAACTGTCAACTCATCACTCAACTGTCAACTCATCACTTAACTGTCAACTCATCACTCAACTGTCAACTCCTCACTTACCGTAAAACCTTTGATTGAACGCCACCTCTATTACTAAAAATCCATTTGATTTTTTTACCTTAGCTCAAAGGAGTGCATATTATCCGCTGATAAACATGACGAGCCTGTTGGTCACCTGTGATAGTTTAAAAATGCTGCAAATTGTTCGCACTGTTTTTCAGAAAGTATGGGTCACATTATCAGATTACAACTAGATGATTAGACCAAACTGAAGCGAAACTGTAAAGTAGCGAGCGTCTATATTTGATAGGGGCTTTCCGGTGAAACCCGAAGTGTTTGTCATAAACTAGTGCTACGTAACATTTTATATTGAGCTTTTTATTGGCCTTTCAATTCACGTGATAACATCACTTGTCAAAACAATAACCCGGTCGAGTTGAGTATATCGTCGAAGTAAAGGGATTCCAAACTACGGCGTTTTCGTGATGGCTGCAATTAACTATTTGTTTTTGAGCTTATAAGAGCTTGTAATCACAGTTCCACATACTTTGCACCTACAACACAGCACACTGCATATTTATTAAAAGATCTTTGACAAGTTGGAGATAAGTTAGCAGATTTATTGCATCCAAAAGGTTTAATAATCGCTCCACTGGAAAAAGAGAGCAAAGTATAGGCGACACTCGCTTCGCCCGTAAAAGGCCTAAATTTATCTTCCCAAAATTCTGACGAGCTATTTGAAAAATACACCGCCAACCTCTATTTGAATGCCACCTCCAATTGATCGCCACTCTAGAAGAGGGGTTGAAAAATAGATAACCATGGTTAGCTTTAGAGGTTCAATTAGAGGTTTTACGGTAACTATCCACTCACCACCCAACTGTCAACTCAACATTCAACTGTGAATTCCTATGAAAAACAAACTCTACTTTTTAGCTTTTTCAGTATTAGTAAAATAATGAGTGCCAAACTTGTACATGGGCTTTGCTCAGTACATCTCACTGCAGTAAATAAGCTATTATAACTGATAGTGTTACTCGGAGTGCGTAGGCGTTTATACAAACACCTAAAAGCACCCGGTCAAGTTTACACTTGACCAGGTAAACTTAACTGGTAAAACTTGAGTTGAAGTTAAACTTTAAGTTAAACTTGAACATGTTTTTCTTGCAAAGATTTTAAAAAGACAGGCGAGCTGTTATCAGTAATAATATTGATTGACAATATCCTGATCTATTGTGTGAATATGCAGGTGATTTATACAGCATGAAATCAATCACGCGTGAGATGAGCATTTCTTGCTGGTTAGCTAATATTTCTCACTAGTTAGTATTCTTGCCATAACTTTATGATTCTAAAAATAGCTTATAAAAGGCCTAAAACATGTTTTAATAATCAAAATTGTAGCTAATTAGTACACAGATATTATTGGTTGTATGTAAGAAACCGCTAACACGCAAATAACACTAGTTTTATATACTGTAGGTATGCCTAAGCCCAGCAACAGTCAAGGACATTCACATAGGCGTAGTGCTGCATTAGGCCATTTTAAAACCAGCAGCAGTTTTTCACTAGCTAAGTTGAAAAGAACGAAGTGGCCTTACGGGATCGGTCAATGTCTCTCTTCTCACAACAGAGTTCCCTGGTGTAATCCAACACAGATAGTTACCTAGATGTACCTAAAACCAGAAGTATTAATAGAGTGAATTTTATATCCAATTCATTTATTTCCCAGCTCACTAAACACGAATGTGCTTCAATGTGCTTTTGGTAAGCGGCTAATAAGAAGCGGGTTAATTAAACTTTGTCAAAGTATTACTTACAAAGCTTGCAAGATGCTCGGCTCACTAGATATAGTTAAACCAACTGGGAGGAGTACAGAGCATTGATCTTCTCTAGAGTTATTTATGCTCTCATCTGTTCCTTCGCATCTGCTATGCATTCTGAAATGCCCTGTCATTGATTTTCATCAAGTCCTTTGCTCTCGCTATTTCTCCCTCAGAATACATTTTTGAGCCGTAAGATGCGCAAGACAGGCTTGCTAAATGGCTGTCAGCTCGAATCTGCACCATTCGTATCTTGATCAGAGCGACGGAGGTTCTGAGAGATTGTCATTTACATCTATATCTTGTTTCGGAGGTTTTGCGAGGCAATGCTGTACGACTTGCACTAACAATGACAAGGTAATCATTGCTTAGCATATTAGTGGCAAGCCTTTTAATGAACTTCACCCTTTTTAGCATGATACTCTTGAAAATAGGCAAGGCTTTAAGATGTACGATTAGAAAAATTGTCTGGTTATTTTTGCTTTTATGTGAGCAAGATAATCATATAGGATCGTTAGGTTTCAGACACTCGATTCATTCTTATAAAGATTATGCCAGTCAGTTTGGTGTATTACTGAGTTTACTTGTACTTATCTATAGACCTCTTTACATAAGACTGTCAAACAGATCTGCGTCTTGTGATCATCTACTTACCGTTGGTTGATACAATTGTCTACAAAAATTCAATCACAACTTACCTGCCAACACCACACTCGGCTATAAACTCATTGCTTGACTGTCAACTCACCCCTCAGCTGTCAGCTCATCCCTCACCTGCCAACATGACACTCAGCTGTCAACTCACCACTTGACTGTCAACTCAACCCTAAATTGTCAACTCTTTGATTGACTGTTAGCTCATCCTTCACCTGCCAACATGACAACCTGACAACCTGCCAACAGCTGCCTGTCAGCTTATTCCTCAACTGACACTTTAAATTGCTAACCAGGTTAGCAGTAGGCAGTCATCTGAATGCCTGAGCATCTAATCATTTTGAACTCTCAACATTTTCAATAACTTCGATATCTAATTTTTACAGTTAGCGCCATCTGATTAGACTTGACTAAGTAGAATGACTACAAGCATTTCAGATCAGTACGATAAAACAAGAGGGAACTGTTTGTAGTGGTTATTGGTCTACAATGAGTTGGAAATTAGTTAGAATTCTTTCATCTAAAAGGGTTAATGTTGCTCTTCCCAAAGGATAGTGCAAAATGTAGGCGACATTCGCTTTGCCCGTAAAAATGTTAAATTTATTTTCCCCAAATTTTGATGAGCTAATTGAAAAATACGTCAGCTTCTATTTGAACATTGCCTCTATTCGGCCCTCACTATAAGAGACGGGCTAAATAATCCAGTGTCATGGCGTTCAATTAAAGGTTTTACAGTATGCCATGAATTTCAGTCTCTCTCCAGCAGTTACAAATCCAAAAATACAGTGACTGGCCACAAGTAGTATTAACATGAAGTACATGTATGTAGACAGACATAAGAATATGCAATAATGTTTAACCTGTACAAATAACAATGATTATAATAATTGAATAAGGAACGATAACGTCGGATTCTGATTTTTGCGTGTAGAGACATTTCTCTCTCGACCTATTTGCTCGTAGTCATGTCAGACAATATACGCACATATACATATACATATACGTATACATATATATATATATATATATATATATATATATATATATATATATATATATATATATATATATATATATATATATATATATATATACGTATATAATGTACATGTTCCTTTTTTGAGTCATTGCTGATACCTTATATTCTGGTACCTGAAACTCTTGAATAATCTATGTTACCTTGTCCTATGTCACTTGATGACTCTTTACTAAATGGATAGAAAACTACATAAAATTATATAGTATATAAATATATATTATATTTATATATTTATAAAAATCTATATATAAATATAACATATAGCACTAATTTACAACTATTATTTCTTTTGAGACTAACAGCTAAAACTGGTTGATGTTAACGCACTTAACTACTTGCTAAAATAGAGTGAATGGTGTAATCATCATGGCCTTATATATGGTAAATAGAGTGAATGGCGTAATCATCATGGCCTTATATGGTAAATAGAGTGAATGGTGTAATCATCATGGCCTTATATGGAATTTGAGTATTTCAAGAAGACATTCCCAATAAGCCGGGAGAAAACGCATCCGCTATTATGTGTCTAAATTATTGGCAGCAAATGACGCTGTAGGCAGCTGTATTGATTTCAACCATAATCAAGCGCAACAATCTTATTCATTCAACTGGTTTCTATGGAGTCTCACCTATCAGTCGCTATTTAATAACATTGATTAGAGTTTGCAAACAAGCAGAATTGTGAACTATTTAAAGTATAACAAAACTTTTGGGAGGAGCGAGTCCTAGAAATTGTCATTATTGTTTTGGTTTAACCGCAGATTTCAATATCTTTAAAAAGAAAGAGTATGTGAATTTCTTGATAGATCTGTTGAGTCTAGGAAACACTAGCATTTCAAGTAAAGGAAGTTATTTTAGTGGCATTTGACTGTATGCCACTCAAGTCATGACCAGTGTCTGAAGTAGAGAGAGATTCTTGGGGGTACTCTCTGTCATGCCAGGAGGGTAGTGTCCAGGGCCAACGGCCCTGCTCGCCGCTCACAGGGTGAGTCTGAAAAGGGCACTGCACTCTCTCAGTAGAGGGGTCCGGGGGTACTCCCCGGAAATTTTTTTAGCATGAATGCCCCTAATTTATGTTGTTTTCCATAACTTAAAACCCTGTGTTGTGTTCAGTAAGAAATTAGAAGTGGGCTTAGCTGCACAACCTGTGTGCTCTATGACTATGGAAACTCCAGGTTGTGATGTGAGTGAGTAAAAAAACTCTATGGACAGTCCACGCAGACACAAGACAGTCCCATCTCCAAGCCACCATGAATATTATTATATGATATGCTCAGTCACTCACTATTTTTATAAAATACAGACTCTAAATTCATGACAGTCACTAATTCTTACTCACCTTTAAAGAAGTTATCTATTGGCCCATGCTGTTTCATTATGAATTGAAAGAAACAAAGAACCTAGTATATATAATAAGCAAAAAATTATTCAAAACTACCATCCAAAACACAGGAGAAGAATCTAAGCAATGATTAATCTTAAGCTATTCGAGGGTTTCACAGGGTGGCCGACACAGGGTCCCGTCGATTGTGTCGGTTGATAGAAAACCGATCGGTTCTCAGGTTTTTAACAAAACAATCTAGTTGATCTGCTATAATAGCAAAAAGCAGACTTAATAAATTAAAGATCAGTAGCGTGATTCTCTCGTTCCAAACACGCGCACTGTTTTCGGTGTAATGAACTCGAGCTAATATAAGTTCGGAAAGAAAAGGAAAAAAACACTGTGTGAATATTTCACTTCATTCCGGTTTTACCGCATTTAATAAGATATGAGCAACCTTATAGGAGGGGGTACGTGTTCTAGGGAGTACTCCCACTAATTCTTCTTAGGGGGTACGCCGTACCCCTGTGTACCCCCCCCCATTTCGAACACTGGTCATGACGCCGTAGGGTTATGACTTAGGTGGCATTTGACTGTATGCCACTCAAGTCATGTCGTCATATGGTCATGACTCTAGTGACATTTGACTGTATGCCACTCAAGTCATGACGTCATATGGTTATGAATTCAGCCATACCAACCTCATATAATGCCAGCTATAGTAACGTACTTGTTTAGTCTGGATGCAATGTTTTTTAAATATGTTACAAATGTATCTCGAATATTTATGAGAAAACTTAGAGTCAACTTGGTGGAGAGCATATGTTTTGTTGAGTTTGTTGAACGCTGGCTACTTTTTGAGCGGTAGATAGCAGAGTTAGCTATCCCCTGCTTTATATTTTAAGAATTTATGGGCAACCTTAATCATGTTAGCAATTTAAAAGGTGCAAAAAATCAATTACAGAAAACTTCATAATGAAGTAATCCGGGGATGAAACTCAGTGACCGGAGTATACCATATTATTCTCTGCTAATCTTACTGTGATGTTTGCAAATTTATGTGGATCATCTCAACCATAGCAACTTGGTCATCTGAAGAGCATGCTTAGAAACTTATTCTCCAAGCAAACAAAAAAATTCTGTACTTGTGGCCAAGTTTTGTGGCTTAGGCCTCTAGTCAGCACGCCTGAGTCAGCACGCATCGAGTCAGCACGCAACTAATCTTGCATTGTTTAATAGGTAGGTTAAACAATACTAGATTCTTGGAAAACAGCTTCCTGGCAAAGTATAAAAGCATAAAAGTAGGAGGTATCATTGATGTATGATGGAGTTTTATATTCTAGAAAAGGTCACTAGTAGATGCAAACAAGTAGCAGAGGCCTTGTTCGTATCTACAATTCAGCAATGTTCTTTACTGAATAGCAGATTAGGCTTACTGCAGCTTGTTCACAAATACCAAACCGGTTTTCAGAGGTTGGACATAGGCAGGCAATATTGCTAAGAATATTTATTAAATTAATAACTTTCACAATGGCATTGTGTCTGTCTGTGTGTCATTGTGTCTGCGCGCGTATGTGTGTCTGTGTGTCTGTTGTCTGCGCGTGTGCGCGTGTGCGCGTGTGCGCGTGTGCGCGTGTGCGCGTGTGCGCGTGTGCGCGTGTGCGCGTGTGCGCGTGTGCGCGTGTGCGCGTGTGCGCGTGTGCGCGTGTGTGCTAGTTTGTATAAAGCCTATGCGTTTTCACATTTTTCACAAACTTCATTCAAGCTTCACACGCTCATGTTCCTGTTTTCCGTCAAGTGGCCAAAAATATTTTCTTGCAAAGCTCCATCTGGTCATAAAAATAGAAAATAGCTTTTAGATCAAACGTGATTATATAGTTTGGTTGGACAAATAACATCTGATTAGACAGATACTAGCTGAGTTCCTCGACTCTATAGACTTTTTTTTTCTGTTTTCGATTATAAGGCATAATTACACTGCTCTGTGACTGAGATCTCTACACCAGATATCATTGTATGTTGTTGTGGCATGTAAGGGAAATCAATGCCACTTTATAATGTTGCTCATAAGCGCTTGACTGCTTACTACCAAATAGATAACTTGAAGATACATTATTTATGTCTCTCCGTTCGCTTAGCATACATATTACCCAATGAGTAAACATACAAGCAAATTGATTTTTAAAATTACCTATTTAACTGCAATAATAGCCAGTTGTTAGAGCTTGAGAAGCAATAGATATGCACTGATCAGTTGTTAGAACTTGAGAAGGAATAGATATGAACTGATCAATTTGCATTTATTTGCACTGGTCAGTGCAGTTTAAAGCAAATTAGACCACGAAACAAAATAAATCTGTCAGTTGAAGGAACATGAAATGTGTTTGTTGTTATGTGTACTAAACAGACTTACTCACTCATCTTTTTATGGTTGTCATGTGAGAATTCAGCTTTTTGGGCTTATAACTCAGCTCATCTTGCAAAGTTAGTCATAGTTGTGCCAGCTTGTCATCGCTAGTCCCTACATTTATACAGTGTTAAGATTCAACATTTGCTATGATGCATATACCAGATGTTGATCAATTTTTTTAATGATATCGATCGGTTTCAATGATACGAGCGTTTACTCTACTTAGTAAAGATGCTTGTTGTCATGTATTATTACAATGTTGTTTATGTAGCAGCTGCTGCTCAGTGGTTAGTACGCCGGCATACAATCGGTAGGTCAGTGGTTCAAATCACACAAGGACCATTGGTGGTGTTAGGAAGGGCATCCGGCCAGAATTGCTCCTGAGCCAAACTCAATGAGCAGATGGTCACAGTGTATTTAGTTGCAGGATAAAACTAGTTCCAAATAATGTGCTATGCAGCAGAGAGGGGATAAATCTTGAAATTGAAATTAAATATCTCAAGTGATTTTTTGAAAAATAATGCATTCAAAAGTAAACTGAATTGACTGATACTGCTCATAAAATAGAATAGCCATTTTTTGTTGATATCAATAGATATATGTTTGTTGTAGCATTTCAGTTTGAAGTTTAACGTCTTTGATATAATGTTAGTATTTATTATTTTCATATACAAAGAACTCTAAGGAGAAAATATTATAGCAAAATCCTCAACTAAAAGATTTCAAATTTCTCCACTAATGCTTAACTAATCAATCTTTCAACCACAAAATCAGTGCCAAACATCACATGATTGAATTGCCAAAAGCTAAGATAACATAACTCCAAAAATTATATTCATAATTTTGTTTTAACCTAATTATTATATATACTCATATATTTGGTGTCATTACTTAAAAAAAAACTCTTTGTATTTGAAGGAGTTGGTTGGTTCGGAGGAGGAGTCAAAGAATTGGAAGGGAATCGTCATCTCCTTGGTGGTTATAACCTTTATTCTATCTATGATAGCTCTCTCCATTGCTCTCATCACACCAGGTTGGTTCTGATTGGCCAAAGCTTACGCAGCTCAGAAGTTAAGTAGATATGATTGGTTAGAGATTGCGCGGCTTGAAAGCTAGGTAAATTTGATTGGCTGGTGGTTGTACAGCTCGTAGGCCAGGTAGATCTGACTGGAAGCTTTAGATATAACTAGCTCAAGTTTTTACGTTATGCAAAGCTGAAGCAAGCAACTTGTAATGTGGGAATTATTGCCTCTTAGCTTCTGTGATAGAATTCAATATGGATCAGCCAATTACTAGGCATACTGATTGTTGTTTACAATCTGATTAAAACAAAGTAAACTAGTGATGAGTCTATCTACCTATCTGGTTGATCTAGTTGATTAGCTCATTAGTGAAACATCCAACTCCCATAACTCCCATATTTGACTCAGTTCAATTGGGTTACAGACAACTACCGCAAGTGTTATTGGATCAACTATAACTGAACATTTCTCTGTAAAGTTGCAAATCTTTATACCTATGCTATTTTCCCAGAGCTAATCTTTATGTCTATGATATTATCAGACTTTGATTTACTCTGCTATTTAGGAAAAGAAAATATTGAACCAGGAGATCCATTCACACTCTCCCTGTTGATAGATCCGTCACTAAACCCCCAGAGTCCTATATTCCATGTTTCTTCAGGTAAAAGAGTATTGCTTTGCTACATATGGTATAATCAAATTATTCTGTTGCTGATATTGGGAGAAAATCAACTTGAAATCAACATTGAACACAATCCTTGAAAGTAGTTGTTATAAAAACTATACAGCACCTGGTAAAAAGGTAAATGTTCCAAAATATCTAATGCATTAGTACCTAGTAAAACACACTTAAAACTAGCCTTAACTACCTTCACTGACTAATATAAATTGTTAGCTTTTACAAATAATTCTGCTGCAAAAAGACATTTTATTGATCAGGTTAAAAGTTGATGCAAAAAGGCCATGACTAAGTTTTTGTGAGTGACAATGACCTCATCTCTACTTTTCGGTAAAAATGTCAAGTTATCAAATAATATTGCTGACAAATCAGCAAAATAAAGCTGGAATAATCAGCTGGAAACACTCGTGGGTTTCAAACTCCTTCTGTAAACTCCATGACTCCCCTTATTGTAATGACCTCTTTAGTCCTCTGGCAGTCACATGCGCCATGAGAGACTATCATGTGTAATAAGTACGTATGTAGTTGCAACATTATTGATAGATGTGGTAAGGTGGCCCATAGAGTTATCTTCTCCTAGAATGGCCAAGAGTGATAACAGTGCCTTCAACAACACGAGCTTTTCCGGTGCCAACAAGGAGCGTTTAGGCCTCGCCCCTTTTTTGTGTGCTAGTCAATCGTAATGATTGACTAGATCAGGGGTGGTATATGGGCAACTTGCGGCTCCGGAGTCGCATGCGACTCTTTTATCCCCTCGCTGCGGCTCCCTCTGACTTTGGAATTTTCTCCTTTTATCACCATATGCCAAGTAATTCATAAAAATATAAAAATTTCATCACTAGATTGTGTAATATACTTTTAAAAATGGTAAGTATGGTGATAAATCAAGCATTGTCGCTTGCTAAGCGTCGTTATTTACATTATGTTGTATTAGTAGTACCTTATCACATGATCTTCACATGACTAACATAAAAGTACCGAAAAACGTAGTAGCGGATTCGCCCGGAAGGTCAGACCGCTACGAAATACCTCCTGATATTATGTCAACGAACTGAGTTAATGAAACAAATAGAATTCTAGTAAGGCTGGCCAGCCACTTAGGTCTGCAATATCGTCAACAACACTACTGACAAATAACAACACTAACAACACTTCATAACAGTTTATGCGCCAATAAAACCACCGAAATTATTTTATTGTTTGCAAAAGTGTAATTTTGTTTTCTCAGCAATTAAATCATTATACATGCCACAACTTTACGTTTTATGATGTAAACGTTGTATAAATACATTTAAATCTAAACAAACAAGTTACATATGGTATTTATTTTTGAGTTTGAAATTTGAAAGTTGGTTTGTGGCTCCCACTACGTTCTTTTCAGTGGAAAACGGGTCCAAATGGCTTTTTAAGTGGAAAAGGTTGCCGACCCCTGAACTAGATCAATAACACCAGCCATGAGAATGGTTAAACAATGATCATGAATTTCCACAGTTAAGATAGTAATTATTGCTCATATTAAAGAAATGATGATTATAGTTTATTACTCTAATATATGCTTATTATTTAAAGCAATTCAATACCTACATGACTTGCAAAGGCACTGAATAGCTAGTGTTAAGTAAGTGAGTTAATGCAATCAGTTACACATTGATAAGATAGATAGTCATACTGGGGTTGTATTACATTGGTGTAATAATCGACTGCCATTGGTGCTAATCGACTGCCATCAACTGAAAGTATTGACATTGTGTGGTGATAGAATAATTCATTGACACCCCAGTCCACAAACAGCTCTTACATGTAATACTAGATTTCAATACATATCAATCAATTACATAGACTAGCTTAAAGCAAAGATGTCCACAAGTTAGTGGACATCTTTGCTTGATGTAAGCAAGCAAAAAGTTTGAAAGTTAGAGTGGCAAATGTTGTTATATGTTAAATAAAAATAAATTATACTTAGTTATACTAAATTATAATTATATAAAAATAAAATAGACTTTTTTATTACTTTATTTATTAAATAATTTTTTATTGTAATCATAGCTAAACAGATTATATTTAGCCATTACTTGCTAATTATTTCACATTTACATTTAAACACATTTGCAGTTTCATTTTTGTTCCTAATTTATTTCAACAAAAAACTTCTTTCGTGATATGAGATTTAAAAGTTGTAGTTGTTTGAAAAAGCTTGAAAACCTTTACAGGTGTTTTTATTTTCTCTCTTCTCTTCATTTATTTCAATTACACAAAATACTTCTCATGATATGTAGTTTGAAAGTTAGAGTGGCAAATGTTGCTTATGTTAAATAAAAATAAATTATACTTAGTTATACTAAATTATAATTATATAAAAATAAAATGGACTTTTTTATTACTTTATTTATGAAATAATTTTTTATTGTAATCATAGCTAAACAGATTATATTTAGCCATTACTTGCTAATTATTTCACATTTACATTTAAACACATTTGCAGTTTCATTTTTGTTCCTAATTTATTTCAACAAAAAACTTCTTTCATGATATGAGATTTAAAAGTTGTAGTTGTTTGAAAAAGCTTGAAAACCTTTACAGTTGTTTTTATTTTCTCTCTTCTCTTCATTTATTTCAATTACACAAAACACTTCTCATGATATGTAGTTTGAAAGTTAGAGTGGCAAATGTTGCTTATGTTAAATAAAAATAAATTATACTTAGTTATACTAAATTATAATTATATAAAAATAAATAGACTTTTTTATTACCTTATTTATTAAATAATTATTCATTGTAATCATAGCTAAACAGATTATATTTAGCCATTACTTGCTAATTATTTTACATTTAAACACATTTACAGTTTTATTTTTCTTCCTAATTTATTTCAACAAAACTCTTCTTTCATGATATGAAATTTAAAAGTTGTAGTTGTTTGAAAAAGCTTGAAAACCTTTACAGTCGTTTTCTTTTTCCTCTTAATTCATTTGAACTGCTTAAAAATATTTTCTTATGATATGAAGTTTAAAAGTTAGAATGGTAAATGTTATATAAAAATAAATGTTCCGTTCAAAGACTTTTTTATTACTCGAGCAACGCTGGGTAGTACAGCTCATAGTTGATGGCAGTCGATTAGCTTTCCATCACACTAATGTAATAAAACCCCAGTATGACTATCTATCTTATCTATGAGTAACTGATTGCATTAACTCACTTACTTAACACATTCTATTCAGTGCCTTTGCAAGTCATGTAGGTATTGAATTGCTTTAAATAATAAGCATATATTAGAGTAATAAACTATAATCATCGTTTTTTTTAAAATGAGCATTAATTACTATCTTAAATAGAAATTCATGATCCTTGTTTAACCATTCTCATAGCTGATGTTATTGATCTATTCTAAGTCAATCACTACGATTGATTAGCACAATAAAAGGGCGTTGCCTAAACGCTCCTTGTTGGCACCGGAAACGCTCGTGTTCATAAATTATAAAGGCCTTTCAATACAAATTGTTATTTTATATGATTTGTGGTATGTTATCTTCACATAGATGGATCATCTTATATAACTGTCAGAGGTAGCAAGGATCAGAGAGAAGTTGTTCGAGTAAGTCTCAGTGAAAGAGACAACAGCCAGACATCTCTTAAAGTTCTCCTGCCATCTTCTTTATTTCTAACAGTAAGTTTACTCTACTTTCTATTCTATATTCTTATAAACAAAAGGTTTTTCTCTTTTCGTTACATTCCACCACATAAACACGTATATTGTTCAGAATAGCTCATAGTCAGGAAATATTTAGAGTAGTCTAGTGGTCTAGATCCCCTGACCTGCTAACAACAGGTTGAGGTTCAATTTCCACAAAGGTCACTGAGGGGGGGGGGGCGACAGAAGTGACATCCGACCTTAAATTACTCTCTACAACTGGGCATGTCTCCAGTAATCAAGGTCTCTTTGCCACTGGACTCAGACATGTCCATTCAAAATCACAGAGTCATTGTTTGTATAACAAACTCTTGAAAACACCCACAGCCTCTGCTTGCAGTAAGCTAAGCAGATATCATACTGGTTATTTGAGAGGTTGCTCACACAATACTTTTTTCTGGACAATTTGTGTTTCTTTAATAGAAAGCTTCTTGATGCAAGCACTTCTGTGCAATAATCAAAGAGAAGTTTCTTCTATTTTCTTGGTTTGCGTTTTTAAAGAGTAACACATTGTTCTTGTGAATAGAGTTTATGGATAATTTTCTACGACTCTCAAGATGTCACTCGTGGTAAAGTTTGCATGCATCTACACAAGTGTCAGTGTTTCCCCTTTGATTAAATATCTTGCTGTATAATATTCCTGTATCTGGCAAATTTGATATAATTATTATAGATTTAGGAATATTTCTTATCTTTAAATATTTCATAGACACAGTAGCAACTACGCTGCTAAAAAGCTTTTCTTAGTCCAATATACATTACAATATTTGAAAAAACTAAATGTCTGATGCCAATCGCTCAGGCTTTTCTAGGTTTTTGGGTATGAAACCAATTAACTTGCATATTAAAATTAATCACTTACATTTTAGAGAAATAATAATGTTTTCAAACCTCAGACTTTGTTCAGTAGACTCAGCTCTTTTAAAGTGTATACATTTTATTGACAGAAAGCTATGCTGACAACTTGAAAACCATTTTGATTTTTAAAGACAAAATTAACTGTAAAGAATATATAATCCGAGAAAAACATAAATTTTAAAGTTTTGTAGTTAGCTGTTAAATTTTCAAAGAAACTCACCAGACTAATTTAAAAAGATTATTTTATTATCAAAATACAAGCCACTTTCACATATTGTATTAAACAATATTTTAGCAAACTTTCAAGATTTCCGCTGTTATATTTTTAGCTGATATAATGATGACTGCAGCCTGATAATAAACAGCATCTACATGCACCAGTCGTTGAGATAAGAGTAAATGCTCGGTAAATAAATTCATCGTTTGCCTCCCTATTTTAGGAACTCAACCATTTGCAAGATGTTACATTGTCTCCAGATGAGAGTTGTCTCCTCTTACAAATTCAGTCAGAATCAGAGTCTGAACCTACACCTTCCTATAGACTCTATAATTTGGTCTCTGAAAGGTATTTATTTTATATGGTAGACCGCGATTTTAGAGATTAATGTTTTGGAGGTTTCATTTTAGACGATATTTGACAACTCCTTATCATCAGCTGATGAAAACTGATCCGTACCATCTCCTGATGTGAATGTCACATTTTTGTAAGCATATTGCTGGTTCTGGGAGTAATCTGGATTGTGATATAATACACTAATAATAACCTTTTAATGCTATACATATTACTCTATGACAAGGTTGTTTGTAATGATAATATTGCCTAGCAATGAGAAGATGCTTAAACTATTTTAGCTGATACAATAACAAAGTAATATGAAATATTCCAATATTAATACATAAAAAGTAGTGGCCAACATATTGTAGTGTAGTTATTGTGGGAAACATTGCAATGTTTTAAATCTATGCATATAGATGCTGTTTCCTTTCACACCCTCTTGTTCTACAATCTTTATTATTAAACAGTTCGTTATACTTTTTTTTATAATTGAAAACTATGAATTTCAAGGAGGATGCAATTGTTAGAAGCTGTGGAATAAAACCTCTCTTTGGAACTATAGCAAGAGACCATCAAATACAACTCTCTTTGGAACTATAGCAAGAGACCATCAAATAAAACTCTCTTTGGAACTATAGCAAGAGACCATCAAATACAACTCTTTTTGGAACTATAACAAGAGACCATCAAATACAACTCTCTTTGGAACTATAGCAAGAGACCATCAAATACAACTCTCTTTGGAACTATAGAAAGAGACCATCAAATACAACTCTCTTTGGAACTATAGCAAGAGACCATCAAATACAACTCTCTTTGGAACTATAGCAAGAGTCCATCAAATACAACTCCCTTTGGAACTATAGCAAGAAACCATCAAATAAAACTCTCTTTGGAACTATAGCAAGAGACCATCAAATACAACTCTTTTTGGAACTGTAACAAGAGACCATCAAATACAACTCTCTTTGGAACTATAGCAAGAGACCATAAAATAAAACTCCCTTTGGAACTATAGCAAGAGACCATCAAATAAAATTCTCTTTGGAACTATAGCAAGAGACCATCAAATAAAACTCGCTTTGGAACTATAGCAAGAGACCATCAAATAAAACTCTCTTTGGAACTATGGCAAGAGACCATCAAATACAACTCTCTTTGGAACTATAGCAAGAGACCATCAAATAAAACTCTCTTTGGAACTATAGCAAGAGACCATCAAATGCAACTCTCTTTGGAACTATAGCAAGAGACCATCAAATACAACTCTCTTTGGAACTATAACAAGAGACCATCAAATACAACTTTCTTTGGAACTATAGCAAGAGACCATCAAATACAACTCTCTTTGGAACTATAGCAAGAGACCATCAAATAAAACTCTCTTTGGAACTATAGCAAGAGACCATCAAATACAACTCTCTTTGGAACTATAGCAAGAGACCATCAAATAAAACTCTCTTTGGAACTATAGCAAGAGACCATCAAATACAACTCTTTTTAGAACTATAACAAGAGACCATCAAATACAACTCTCTTTGGAACTATAGCAAGAGACCATCAAATACAACTCTCTTTGGAACTATAGAAAGAGACCATCAAATAAAACTCGCTTTGGAACTATAGCAAGAGACCATCAAATACAACTTTCTTTGGAACTATAGCAAGAGACCATCAAATAAAACTCTCTTTGGAACTATAGCAAGAGACCATCAAATACAACTCTTTTTGGAACTATAGCAAGAGACCATCAAATACAACTCTCTTTGGAACTATAGCAAGAGACCATCAAATACAACTATCTTTGGAACTATAGCAAGAGACCATCAAATAAAACTCTCTTTGGAACTATAGCAAAAGACCATCAAATAAAACTCTCTTTGGAACTATAGCAAGAGACCATCAAATACAACTCTCTTTGGAACTATAGCAAGAGACCATCAAATAAAACTCTCTTTGGAACTATAGCAAGAGACCATCAAATAAATCTGTTGAATCAATTTTGTTTAATTTACTCTTTAGTAGTTATTTTCACCTTTACCTACGTATTGTCCATCTCTAGTAATTACTGTAAGGAAAAAACTGGAAGTGAGGCTAAAAAAATCTGACATGGGCAAGTTATGTTGTAATCAAAGACAAGTTAGAAAAATATGCCACGCAATGGCTTAATTTCATTTCAATCCTCATAAAAAATTTGAATTTTATACTTTTATATTTCATTTTAGTTTTTGGATCTGGGAATTGTTTTGCATTTTTTGTTAGATAGCAAAAGCATTGTTATTGATACTGACTTTTTTTTAAGCATAGATTGTATATATACGTACAATAAATAAAGCTGGCCTTGAAAACGTCAAGGCTTC